>NW_024039483.1:0-339575 GCF_016077235.1 Cyprinodon tularosa | reverse complement strand
TACTAAATAGTTTTTTGGTTCCTCTATTAGAAGGCTTAATCATTTTATTTGTGAGGTCTGTATGTCTCAGACCTCAAAAGAGGGACTGTTGAAGAAAAATTATTATTTTACAGTTAATCTTATGGCATGTGTAAACACTCTCACTTGAACATTTCTTAATTTTGAACAAGGTTGTGTTAATGATTTAAAACTAGGCTATTGAGGGGTAAGTATTTAGAGCACCAGGCCATGAAATTAGTATCTCCTGGGGGCGAACATTATTTAAGCCTGCAGGAGAGATTTCTGCTTGGTTTACAGAAGGTCAAAAGTCTTCCAGAATAAACAACCAGGGATGCTGTGAAAACTGAATCAGGAAGAGGCCAGCATTCCACAACTGACCTTATCTTGTGTTTTATGACCCTAAGAATTCTAGATGCCAGGACAAGCTTTCCGCCTTTTCTTGTTAAAACAAAGAAGCAAATGACCCCAGATGTTTGCAGTAAATTAGGTGAAGCTCAGTGTCAGAGATGGCTCCTGGTTGGAGGACCGAGGGCCAGCCCTTTTTGAATGGATTAGATACAAGAGGATAAAGCTTTCTAAATAGAAGTTACAGATCAGATTTTGCCCTTGCAAACTCTCCAAAGATGTCTTGTACGTCTTTGCTTTCTTTCCTCCTATGTCAGGTAATGGAATGTATGTCTCTGTTGTTCTGCAGTTTCTGGTGTAGGTTTGTGCATTGTCTTATTTCTAAGTTTATGCATTGTCTTATATTGGATTAAACTCTGTAATTCTGTGACGTCAACACGCAATGTTGGTTTTTATTACCAAACGCAGCTCGCCGGGTGGACCTGGAGAGGGAAGAAAATGAAAAGCCAACCTTTTTCCAAAGTTAACTATGTTAGAATATTTTCTTCCTTTACAATATATATATATATATATATATATATATATATATATATATATATATATATATATATATATATATATATATATATATGAATAAATATATATATATATGAATAAATATATATATGTAAATTTATATGTAAATATATATATATGCCAACCAATCACGAGCGACTTTACTTGTTTAAAAAGAAGTGGTTCCGTCCAATACTCAGTAAGAAAATTAAAGCCTGGCGTGGCCACGTGTGGTTTTGCTGCCAATCACGAGCGATTTCATTTGTTTGAGAATAGTGGTTTCAGCCAATACTGAGAAGGTTATTCAAGCCAGACCTGGCCAGCCGCGCGGGTTTGCTGCATTCATATGCTAATTAGGGCCATTAGTACAGCTGATCGCTCTCCACATACGTCAGAGTCCGTTTCCAACAATTTGTGGCACGACAAACGCGGACAAGCACGGGTTGCAAATTGTCGGAAACTGACGAAAATCAGGCAGATCTGCGGGAGCTTACGGGGGTTTACGGGGACGAAAATCTCACTTTTCATGCAGTGGTTGGTTTGATGATTTGCCTCCTCTTCTGATTCATAAGCAATTAGACCTATTCCTCCTTAGCTACGCGTGTTTTCTGAAACAGCCCAGAATAGCCCAAGTGTACACCTGTAACAGGTATAAGATACATTAACCCCAAAAATTAGTCTAGATTGAAGATTTTCATTTAAAAAAAACAGTCAGATTTATTTTGTTTTTACTGTATCCCATGCAATCCAATCACCCAGCGTGACCTGACAATGAGTGAAAAGAAAACGGAAACTAAAAAAACTGCTTATTTGTTCACATGGGGTACCGTGACTGCACAACTACAGGCCCCGCAGGAATGGATGGACTGGGAATCCAGGGCTGTTGGCCAGCCTCATTCATGACTTATACAGGTTAATCATGTCGTTATCTCAAGAAATCAATCAATATTTGTCGTGATAACGAGATGGTTATATCATTATCTCGAGAAGTCAAAGAAAAAAAAAAAGTTGAGTACAACTGCTCTCGACGACAGTAAAAGATGGCTGACGCTCCCCATTTTATAACCTCAAACCTAAGATGGTAAAGATATTAGCATGTTTCGAACAGAGCACATGTTGGAAAATAATAAATAATAAATGAGGTGGATTGTGTCAATACAGTCTGTTACACAAAATAGTTTTTGGAAACCATATCAATTTTAGCAGCAGCTGAGAACACCAGGAGATTCTGAATGCAATGGCACGGAGAAGCATCCTCCTTCCAACCAGAACTATATGGATAACACTTATCATTGCAACTGCAGACGCACTTTCACTGTAACTTAACCCTTTATAGGACACTCCGTGAGAATCCAAATTTCAAGCCAATAGTGTTATTGGACTCCAGGAAAGGACCTTATTACCTTTGTAACATAAAAAAAATATGGATATTTTGATGGCAAAACTTTATGTCAATTCAATCACAAGAAACGCCAAGTTGCCCATATATATTAGGGCTGCAACTAATGATTATTTTAAAAATCGATGAATCGGACGATTATTTTTTCGCTTAATCGATGAATCGGACAAAAAATATTTTTTATATTAACCTCTTTATTCCAAAATAAACATTTTAGACAGAACAAACAAGCACACAAGTACAGGTTGCTCAATCACTGTACTGGTGCAATATGAAAAATAAATGTTTGTGTTAAAACTATGCAAACTTACATGAGAAATGTAGCTGTACATCCACAAAATATAGGCTACTTTGTTTCATAAAGCACAAAAAAGACATTTTTGTTTTTAAAAGCCCCTAAGGGGTTCAAAAAATAGGTCCCCCCTTTTCAACAAATGAGTTTTTTTAGACTAGAAGAGCTCTGCCTTTTTAAGACAGGAAAGTATAGCAGTTAAAGTTGCTACTTGAGAAAATACTGAACCATAGAGATAAAAATAGCCCTGTGATTCAAATTATAAATTGTATTTGGAATAAAAATGAGAGAACTAGGGGTGCTAAAAAACACATCCTCCAAAGACAGATATTTACATGGGAATGTGGCAGATAATTAATTGACATATTACTGATCTTGCTGGATTTTATTCTGCTTTACTTCCATAAATTGCAGGATCTTCTTTACTTTATCTTTGCCAGAAGATTTAAACTTTAAAAGCCTTGCCCTCATAATTTGCAAGTTAATTTATTTATAAAGAAAATATAAACGCTGCTTAAGCTAATTCAAATGAAATTAAAAGTAAAATAAGTAGCCAACCTTATCACTGTCTGTAACCTACTAACACGGTAAGGAAAGCATCAGATGAGCTACCTGAGAAACTAACGTTACGTTTCCCCACTTTAAAACCAAACAAACATGGTGCTTCCGTGCCATGTTAATTTCTTTTGAAAAAAGTTGCAAGTTATCACTTTTTTCGCTTTACAAAGCGCAGGCTATTTTAATTATTGTGATCAATTTGTGCCGTCAATCCCGGTGCATGCGCGCTTCATTTGCAGTCTGGACACTGAGGGTCTGACTGCAGCGCTGAGAGGGAGTCCTGCGGGAAAACGCGGTTGGTGTGGGGGAGGCGCCCCACGGCAGAGTAGGAACGATACATGCTTTCACGTAAGAGTCTCCAAAAGCCGCCAGTGACACCGAAAAAAGTCGCCAGATTTGTCGCTAGTCGCTGTTTTGAAAAATAGTCACTGGAGGGGTCTGAAAAGTCGCTGAGTTGGCAACACTGCACCTGCGGCGCTGACTCGCTCTGCCATATTTTTTTTTCTTCCTCTTTCAGTCAAGAGGCAGTGATGACGGCGCGGCGGATGACGCAATAATCGCGCGACACAACTAATCGATGATGAAATTCGTTGCCAACGCTTTTAAAAGTCGATTTTTATCGATTTTATCGATTCGTTGTTGCAGCCCTAATATATATATTTATATATATATTTAAAAAGAAAAACAAAAGTGCTAAGAAATTCATGAAAAACACAGTGAAAGAAACATTTTTTTTGGTCCAATGTAACCTTGGAGGCATTATTACTGATACTGACCCTTACATTTTATAGTTTATAAACCTTTGTTAACTAGGCTACTTTAACTTACATTTTTAACTTTTCAATTAGCTTTTTTTCTTCACTTTTTAAATTTACTTTCAACTGAATTTACAGTAGGTAATACATGAAGGGCTCATCTAACTGGTCAAATGCCAAAATAAGATGTACAGCCATGTAGCAGTATCCTTACTAAATGACTGGATATAGATCTTGTGCTTCTAGACCTCACTGAGGGACGGGGGGGGGGGGGGGGGGGTCTTTTCCGATTTCAGATATTCAAATCGATCTCCTCCGCTTTGGAACGGAAAATGCAAAGTTAATCTCTGTAGGTCTTTTAATTTCTGAACCAGAATTACCCACCTCTGAAATAAGTTACGTTAAAAAAAAAAAAAACAGGAAAATTCGTCAGTGTTCACGACATTTAAATGTTTTTGTTTTAATCTGGAAAGAATATCTTTATCTTAGTGTTTAAAACAACAACTACCTAACTGAGTAGGAAAACACTTGGATACGGGAGCAAAACGTACACAAGCTTTGCTATTTTATAAATCAGGTTACAAACATTCGTGTCACAAGATTTAAAAAAGGAGAAAAAAACTGAAGAATCTATTGGGACATCATTAGAAAAAAAACGGATGTGGACGTTATTTGGTTTGTTCTCTGCCTCCTCAACGACAGCTCAGCAGGAGACTCATTTGATTACTACACAGAAACTCATTCGTTTTTCCTGTTACATAACCTTTGAAAATTGCGTAACCCCTTATTAAACCGCTGAATCCAGTTTTGCCAGAAAGAGTCGATCAATCACCTGTGTCACATTCTTATGTGCAGAACAGCTCATTTTGTTTGTTCGCCCTAATCTAGATGTTCTTTATATGGACTGGTTTAATGCTTGAAATGCAATTTGGAACATGTGGGTGCAGGGATTTACTGTCTGGGGAAACTTTCCCACAAAACTCTTAAAGTTTGAATAGTCAAAGTTCTAATAGTCAAATTTCACACTTAATCTTAATATTTTTCATTCAAATTAAATCCATAAGTCAGGCTGGCTTACCAGAAACGCCCGAAGAGTTCAAATTACTCAGATCTGATCTTTTATCTTCCAAATTTTATCTGTTCTATAGGCCAAAGAGATGCAATTATAACAGTAAAGCAGTGAAAACACTCACCATTTGAAGCTGTGAAATCGATTGCCACCGTAAAATTAATCTGTGTCCTACAAAAAAAGAATAAATGACATAAGGAGAAACATTGAACCATCAATCATGTCAGATTATGCCACAGCGTGTTTCAAAGCACGCAGCGGAGAGCAATTAAAGCAGCGGGTTATCGGCAGCTGTCTGTCTTAATATTGGAGCTGGGAGATAACACCAGCCGCTAATCTTCTAAGCTATATTAATAACTGCAAGTGACAGAAGATTTCAGCAATGAGAGCAATGCTGCTGCCTGATCCTGTATCACTTAACATCAATAACTGTGAACTTACCCGCCTCGGATGTAGTCCAGGAAGGAAAGCTCAGTGTCCACCAGGCAGGAGAGGAGAGTCACCTGTCAGTCAGCAGGGCACGGAAACAAGACAAGAACCATCATTTTACAACAAACGAGGTATTCCAAAAACAATAAAGGTAAGTCGTTTCTCTCTTTCATTTTAAGAACTTAACAGCTTCCTGTTAAGCACTGTCTGTGGTTTCATATGTTCATGTCTGTTAAATTGTTTGTCCATATGGTCAGGACAGAAGAGGCCAGACTTGCAGTAAACATAGATGCTGTTGAAATCTCTGATCAAACAGATGTTCCAGGTAGACATGTGTCTTCGTTAATTGCTTTTTTGCCACTCCATCGCATCAAAGGGAAAGTGTTGTCAGACGTTCTAGGAGTCGAAGTAGAACTTTGTAACGCTCTTTAAGTAAGGTAAGGGCAGTTAGCCAGAAACAGATGCTGGAGGTTTTAAAAGGTTTTTGAGAATTTTGTGAAAATACCACAAAGTCACACTGTTTACCAACTTTATTTTCACAGTTTTTGTTGTACAATCTATTGTTCATTTTCTTCTGCATTTAACCCATCATAATCTGGGCCTAAAGAGTTTACACAGAGACTTAGACCAACCCGCTGTGGGATTTGAACCTGGCACCTTGTTCAGAATGCAGACATGCTGCTCCATCCACTGACTGCTCTCACGCTGCTTCCAATTTTGCCATAAGTCAGAGCCGGAGAAGATTGTTAAATATGAATGAACCCTTATAAAATAGATAATGTATTTCACATGTGATTTCTATCTTCCAGATGAACATTTTGCATCAAGATTCCTAATGAGGTTAACGTCTGGACTCTGTGGAGTGAGAATGGAGCCTCGTGCTCCACTTATCAGTCATTCAGAGTTCCTGTTGATGGAATAAACTGTTATAGAACAGATCAATATGTGGATGCACCACAATTCTCCAACTAAATAAAGGCAAAAATGAGATAATCCTGGGCTCAGCCCTGAACCTTCAGAAGCGCATACAGGCAGTTACTAAATCAGCATTTTATCACCTGAAGAACATCTCCAGGATTAAAGGACTAATATCCAAGCAGGATCTAGAAAAACTCATTCATTTATCTTTAGTAGAATTATTACTGCAACAGTGTCTTCATATGCCCAAAAATTCCATCAGACAGCCGCAGCTGATCCAAAACGTGTTCTCACTAGAACTAACAAAGTAGAACAGATCAGCCCAGTTCTGAAGTCCTTCCACTGGTTCCCTGTAGCTCAGAGAATAAACTTAAAAATCTGTGTTACTCTATAAATCACTGAATGGATCAGCACCTCAATGCATGACAGATTTTTTTGCCAGGGTATCAACCTCCAGGACCACTCAGATCGTCTAGTTCAAGTCTACTCTCTCCGCTCAAAACTAGAACGAAACATGGAGAAGCAGCATTTAGTTCCTATTCTCCATTTATCTGGAAAACAACTCCCAAAAGACTTGAAAGCCTGAGTTGTTTTAAAGTCCAAGTTAAAAACCCATTTGTTGAGAGCTGCCTTTGACTGTGGAAGTTAATCTGTTTAAGGTTGTGGTCCAACTGTTTTATTTGTTTTACTATCTGTCTTACACACCTTTTGATCCTTCTTTTGTATTGTATAATTCATGTAAGCACTTTGAATTGTCTTTGTTCTAGGGTGGACTATTCTAATTCTTTACTATCAGGAAGTCCACCAACTATAGTTAAAAGCCTTCAGTTGATCCAAAATGCTGCCGCCAGAGTTCTGATGAAAACTAAAAATGATCACATCTCTCCTATCCTGGCTTCTCTTTATTGGCTTCCTGTTAAATCCAGAATAGAATTTAAAATCTTCATTCACACATATAAAGACTTAAATGGCCATGTTCAATCTTATATCAGAGATATGAACGTTCCTTATGTCCCTAACAGAGCACTTTGCTCTCAATCTGCAGGTTTACTAGTGGTTCCTAGAATTTCTAAAAGTAGAATGGGAAGCAGATCTTTTAGTTATCAGGCTCCTCTCCTGTGGAACCAACTACCAGTTTTAGTCCGTGAGGCAGACACCCTGTCTACTTTTAAGGATAGGCTTAAAACTTTCCTTTTTGATAAAGCTTATAATTAGAGGTTATCCTAAACTATCTCTATAGTTATGCTGCTATAGACTTAGACTGCTGGAGGACATAGGGACCCCTATTTCATAATTCCGCTTCATTCCATCTCTACTCTCCCACTCTGCAGAATTTGTTAGTTCAATCTCTAACATTAAACTATGTCTGCTTCTCTCTGTATCTCGGCTTGTCTCCACACCAGTTGGGCCTCTGCAGATGGCCGCTCACACTGAGCCTGGTTCTGCTTGAGGTTTCTTCCCTGCTTGAGGTTCCCTCCACTGTTGCTATAAGCATTCTTAGTGTGAGGGATTGCATTTGAGTCAATGAGTCAATGCAATCAACTGGTTTTCCTTAGATAGAAAACTTTGAATCAATTTGACTGTATTATCTGGTTGAATGGTAAATTGCCTTGAGATTACATGTGTTGCTAATTGGCGCTATAGAAATAAACTGAACTAAATTCAATTGTCTTTATCCTGTGTTATACATGTACAAATAAATTAGCCTTGCCTTTCCCGGTCATTCAGTATACTCAGATAGTTTCATTCCTTTGGTAGAAAATGCTGCTGATCTTATATAGCAACACCAGATAATAGCTCTACTCTCACATGCTTGTACAGTCGGCATGAGTCGTCAAGAAAAAACTGACCTGTGCCTTTTTTTTTTTTTTTTTTTTTTTTTTTTTTGTTTCTTGAACACGATAGTTCACTACTGTCCTTTCAGTTTTAAGAATTCACTGGACAGCTCTCATCCCAATTGTATTGTTTCTCCAATTTTTTTTATGTACAGCAACCATGAGAGGAATAAAACAACATTTTCTTTAATTATTATTAATAGATAGTATCCATTTTCACATTACTGACATATCATTGTGCCTCCAGTTTAATCTATCTCCCTGTCAGACTACAGCGGTGAGAAGTAAAATCAAACACCTGCCAAGTTTTATTAGATTCTACGTTGGACGCTCATTTATAAAGGCACAATTAAGTATATCCCTAATGACCGTGGGACATGTAGTTAAACAATTCACTTGTGTTTTAATTACTAATTAGTGCTCATTGGTATATTAATCAATAACTCAAATGCCATTAGCTGCATACCCATTGCCACTGGGGACTTGTATGCATAATGAGTGATTTCATTTGCTCACTTTTGTCCATCTCACATATATTAAGTCTTGTTAAACGTGGAGAAAATTACCGCCATAAAAGTTGTGCGGTAAAATTTGATTCCCAGATGTGGATTTCTTAATGCTTTATAATCAGTAGCCAGTGTTGGGCACGTTACTTTGAAAAAGTAATTAGTTATAGTTACTAGTTATTTCTCCCAAAAAGTAACTGAGTTACTAACTGAGTTACTCCACAATAAAAGTAACTAGTTACTAGTAAAAGTAACTATTGGTTTACTTTTGCGTTTCTCGCCTCCGTAACCCTCACCACCCAGCCCCCACCTTCTCGCCGTGTGTTTCAAAAGCCAGCTGAATAGAGCGGACGACAAAGACAAGAACCTGCAGAGAGTTTTGCATTTATTGCAACTCAACGTAAATGACATCAGGGGGGAACGCGATGTGAAGTTTTTTAACAGGGCATTCAGATCTGGTGAGTATTTGAAATTAATAACTGGGGATGTCTAATTCTGAAATCCTGTGTGTTTGGGTTGTTATAGATACCGCAACATCTATCTATCCATCTATCTATGTAGATGTATACTATGTGTGTGACATAAAATATGGATCTCCATCCCTGACACAAAGGCCATCAAATAATTTTTAAAATAAAAAATACAGTAGTTTGAAAAGGCAGAGTATCCATCCATCGTTCCATCCATCCATCCATCCATCCATCCATCCATCCATCCAGATTTCTCCCTTTCTCTATATAGGCTATCATTTGATCGTTCACGCTCTCCATAGTTCTCCTGTGGTGGACCACAGGGCGACTGTTGCACGCCTTTAGCGAGCATGCGCATTTCTTGTCGCTTGCGCTGTGAATCGTGCTGCTTGCGCTGTGCGGAGATGCAGGGGAAACCATATGTGATGGGGAAACGCAGCTCGACGTAACACTGGTATTTCCATCAGGAAAACGCTGTTTTGCTGCTGGAGTCCTCCTCACTCTCCATCTCTCTGTGTGTGCTGTACGTTAACACCCACCAGTGGAACACCCACCTACCCAACTGACAGACGGAATCTCACTATACATCAGCCATTCTCATCCTCCCCTCTCTCATTACAAGGCGTGCACGAGTCCTAGCATGAAAAAAAGGTTCATTGTGCAATCTGAGTAGCGTGCAGTAACGGGGTGTCTGCAATGGTAACTGCGTTATAGTTACAGTCAAAGTAATTAGTTAGATTACCTCGTTACTAAAACAAGGTAACGCCGTTAGTAACGCCGTTACTTTCAACGCCGTTAGTCCCATCACTGTCAGTAGCTAATATTTTCTGATCCATAATACTCAAATCATGATCAAAATGTTAAAACTTATTAATGCAATAAAACACTGCTGGTGATGGGAATTGAATGATTGCTAACTCCTGAGAGCAGAGAATCTGGTTGGACACTCGGAAATGTAGTCTTTATATAACAAAAACAGGCTGAGCAGACAGCATGTACGGACGTCAACACACCGCACCAGTCGATCTGATTTAACAAACTGAAACAACTCTGTTTACATTCGATGAATATTGAGCAGCACTGGTGGTAGGGACTCAGAGGGAAAATAGTGCAAAACAATAAAGCACAGTTATTATGCCCTGACTTTCTTAAATGTTGCTTTCCATTGTTTACTTTCTTGATTTCTATCACACTGGTGACACAATCAATGCATACCCAGCGTTATAGTGTGACCAGACACGCAGTCGTGGTGGGTCAAAGGCCCGCAGCTTGCCAGCGAGGGGTTAGCAGTTCGACCCATGTTTCTATGGGTAGTTATGCTGCTATAGGGTTAGATTTCTGGAGGACATAGGAACTTCCATTTCATCATTCTGCTTTATTCTGTCTCTATTCTCCCACTCTGCAGAATCTGTTAGTTCAATCTCTAACGTTATGCTCTGTGCTTTCTCTCATAGTAACTTTGCCTCGGCTGTTTCTGGCTGGATGTGACACCATCCTGGAGAGAAATATCAGCTGTGCTGCTGCCATCAACACCCTTGTTTATAGATGTTGGAGATCGGCCTGTTTTCCAGTGTAGTCCTGTTTCTTTGACTGTGACTGCCAGGATGTGCTCTCTTCATCCTCGGACATGGAAGCTGGCTCGGAGCTTGTCTGCCTGGCTGTGTCTTTCCTGGATGGGGCCGCCTTTTATAGTTGCTTTTTGTATCTCTGTTTCTGCTTCCTTAAACCCCAGACGGCCTCGGCAGATGACCGCTCACACTGAGCCTGGTTCTGCTGGAGGTTTCTTCCTGTTAAAAGGGAGTTTTTCCTCTCCGCTGTCGCTACAAGCATGCTTAGTGTGAGGAATTGCCTTCGAGTCAATGAGTCGATGCAATCAACTGGTTTTCCTTAGATAGAAAACTCTGAATCAATTTGACTGTATGATCTGGTTGAACTGTAAAGTGCCTTGAGATGGCATGTGTTGTGAATTGGCACTATATAAATAAACTGAATTGAAATTGAATTGAATTAAAACCCAGGTTAACCCGCCAATTTCAGTGGGAAAGACTCTAAAGATAGTTCTATTAAGTAGCATTATTGGCCTCCATTTGCAGCTTCCTGGTAGCTCAGCAGTACTGCCAGTAGATGGCCAAGTCCGTTTACATCAGCTCATTGCACCTGGTGCTGAGATTCCATTTAGGCTTAAAAAGGATGATTAAAACACTACAAGGATGGACACATGGAGTCTTATAGTATCAACTGGATAATGGTATTTTTGGTAGAGGCATATGTAATGTGACTATAGACACTTGTGATTTATAGGCACCAAATTTACAAATTTTCTGTAAACAGTACATCATTCAAGTGTATTTTTAGTAGTTGTATGTAATAGAAAAGTTTCTACTCACCGTTCCTGAGTTTAGGTACTTCTTTTTCTTCTTCCCTTTCTTTTTTGGATTAAGCACCTGTGGAGATATAAGCTTGTTTTAAAAGCCTAAAAACATGTTGAATAGTTGAGCCTCAAATGATTTTGTTGCAGTCAAAGTTGGAGTGACTCCTGGCCTTTCTAGTTTTAATTAACCCAGACTATGCAGCAAGCCTGAAATAAACCTTTTTAATAAGTATTTTAATAGACACATTAAAGCCTGAGTAATTAGTGTAATTATTTTGGTCATTTTCTTTTTTCTATACAAAAACTTTTTTTCCACAGGCTTCAGAATGCTGCTCCAAAAAGAACACAGATAATAATAATATGAAGGCGGCTAAAAGAAATGATTAAAGTAAACATATTTAACAGCATCTGTATTTTCACAGAGATAAAAATAAAAACAGGGTTGGTCATGGTGAAAAAAAGACGTTTATGATAACATATAATATCCAACATGGATAAAAGAAGCCCCATTCTTCTGTCTCTATACTAAAATGATTGAGGTTGTTTTTTTACCTAAGCAGCTTTACTGAGTTTTAGTCTCCAGAGATTTATGCGTTAGCAGAGCTGATAGAAAAGTGAGGGAAGAGGAAATATCAGGAAACCGACTATGGTGATTCAGCAGATCATTACAAGGGAATAAAGAAATTGCCTTTCTATTGCCGAGACCCACTCTTTAAACTGATACTATTAGAGGACAAAGAATGCATCTTTTCTATATAAATACAAAATATTCAAGGCTGGTTTTCTCACAATTTTAGCAAACCAACAGATTTGTTATGGTTATCCATCTATTTTTAGAAATTTTATTGATACCTGATTATAAAATTAAATACAACGTTTTGTGTCTATTCTACAGAAATAGTAACCTGACAACAGCCAGATGCATGTCTCGCTCCGCCTAGCTCCACTCACATGCATCTGGGAAACCGCCATAGGAATTGCCTTTACTGAAGGCTGGGCCTTATCAAAACTCCTTGCATATGATTGGATAAGCCACTTGTCTGTCATCTTTATCAACGGGCTATTTCAACCACTCACACCGAAGCTAACCCGTGACGCTGTGAGAGCAACAGTCGAATCAGCGCAATGTCGGTAAATGATCAATGTCGTTTGTGCCATGAAAATGTGCGGATAAAAGGCAACATTGTGCACAGCAGACTTATTTTAAAAAAAGAAGCCAACCAAAGAAGTATAGACGAACGACTTACAGAACTCGCTTCTCCACTACGTCACATGCAGGACACACCCGCCCTGCGTCCTGATTGGCCAGACCATAAATTCGGTTGGGGAAATCACTTTCAATGAGTGGTTTCCCAGATGTATGTGAGTGGAGCTAGGCGGAGCGAGACATGCATCTGGCTGTTGTCAGGTTACAGAAATAGACCACGAGTAGGCAAATATGACAAAAATCACTTCATGCTGTAATGGACATGGTTTCCGAGAAGCATTTCAAAATAATATGATGCTCAGTTTATTTCCCTTCTTCAATAATTGATCCAGTCCATTTAGCCGATTCAGTAACTGAATCTGAGTTTCTATTCCAGGTGAAAAACTTGCAGTTCGCTACCTCCAGGTCCTATGTAGAGCCAGCCTTGTGCTGCCTGACAGCATTTACTTCTGCTCCTCTCTGTCTGACAGAGCTGAGACTCCCTCCTTGCCTCAAACTGCCATTACCCCACCGTTCAAGGATGAAGTGCAAGCTCAGAAGGGACCATGGTTTATTCTGTGGCAGTTCCCAAGCTATGGAATGATCTTCCTTTAGCCATAAGACAGGCCTCTTCACTCGCTGTTTTTAAGTCTCTTCTTAAGACCCATATTTTCTTTTTGGCTTTTAGCATAATCTCAGATGTTTCACTCTGTTTTAGTGTGTTTGTATATGAGTTAGTGTTGCACCGATACCAGTATAGGGAAATGCCCCCATCCAGCTCTAAAATGGTGGTATTGGTATCCAGTGTTGGGAAAGTTCTCTTTCTACGTGAACTAGTTCAAAGTTCAGTTCACACATTTTAAAATGAACTAGTTCAGTTCATAGTTCATAATTCAAAACCAAAAAATGAACTAGTTCATAGTTCTTTTTTTTTTCATATATTGCTCAATTACACCATAGCCTACTGTAGAACCACAGACAGCAATTATTTTATCAGTTGTAACACTGAAACTGTGCGTCAGATTTCATCTTCATATCCAGTTTTGAATCCTTATCCAACCAGGGTTTACATTAGCATTGAGGGGACAGATTTCCCCATTGTTGCTTTAACGCTTTGTTGCTGTCCATTCACTTCACACTAGTAGCAGCTGCAGCTTTCACCCCTACAGTATATTCTCAAAAACATCAGGAAAAATGTGCTGCTTGAATTGTCTTTTTTATGAGTAATTATTAAAAGAAAAATAGGAAAATAGTCTTTAAGGTGCAAATGTTTTTTTTTATTTTAATAATTTTTTCCATTTGAAATTCCATTTCAATACATACTAAAAAGGAATACTGGAATCCTGGAAAATTATACCAGGCAGGTTTAACAAACAAGTTACATGGATAGTAAAACCCTCAAGAACAGGGGTCTTCTATGTTTTTCAGACCAAGGACCCCCAAACTGATGGCGAGATGGAGCGGGGACCCCCTAACTATATATATTGTATGAAATTGTGTCCTATAGTCACTCTATTACAGATAGAGTAATGTAAAGAAATTAATTTCTCCCTGGGATTATTAAAGTTTTTCTGATTCTGATTCCTGGTTGTTGTGAAGGAAACGGTGCCCAGCTTGAAAGAGCTCCTGTGTGTCGCTGAATGTGTGCATTGATGACTGAAAGACATCTTTTGTCTCCATTTATCTGTTTACTACAGTGTGTTGATTTCATGTTAATGAGTATTTAAAGACATTTCAATTAGTGGGGAAAAAAATTGCAGGGGGGGGAATATAAAAATATCAACTAACCATGCAGACCCTCATGCAGTACCACCGTAGACCCCCTAGGGGTCGCGGATCCCCCGTTGAAGACCTCCGCTCAAGAAGATTTTACTAACACAAACTGAGGGACCAGGCTGAGGTAGGAATTTAAGGTTACTGAAGTGCGGATTTTTTTACTGAAAGCCGGCGGGCAAACTTGTTGCCATCATCCTCACCGACCACCTGGTCATAAAACTGTTTTAAGTGATCATACTGCTGCTTTGTCGCCTCCATGCTGCTGTGGCTTCACGCTGCATTTTGTTTTGATGACGCACGCGGCTGTAGGCTACGACGCTGGTAGCTGGTGTTGCCAGATTGGGTGTTTTTCCCGCTACATATTAAGGCCTGTTTACGGTTTGATTTAGCCGGGGTTTCCCCTGGAGGGCTCTATAGAAATCTGGCAACCTATTGAACGGAGCTGAACTGAGAGAGCGTGCCGTTCACAGACACCAGAATGAACGAGTTCACAATAACGTTCATCAGGCAGTAATGCAGTACGTTCAATTCACGTTCGCCCAAAATATGAACGAGTTCATGAACTTTCATTCAATGAACGCGTTCAGGCACAACACTGTTGGTATCGGTGAGTACCAACAAAAAGGCACCGATACCATTTTGAGAGACAAAAGTTTATTCAACTATTGTCACCCATTCCAGGTAGGCAATAAAAAGTTCTACTGGATTCACTTTGTATTAGTCTTTTTTCTGCTTCACAAAGGTAGGCAGCGGTATATAAAGTGCTTCATAAATTAAGTTGGTGTGGTATGGTATTGCACTATGAATCTTTAGTAAATGGAAGAAGTATAGAAGCACCAAGACCTGTATGCTGCAAATAAAAGCCAGTTTTCCAAAAGGCGCCTAAAGGACTCGCAAACCATGAAAGACATTATTCCCTGGTATGATGAGACAAAAATGTAACTCTTTGGTGTGAATGCCATGAATGTCGTCATGAACCAAAGATGACAGATACATCTACTGTATACAGACAGGTTAGGTTAACTTCACTGTGGCCTACCAATTCAATGCAGTGTGGCTCTAATAAAGTCAATCAAAAAATTAGGATTACATCTTAAATTTTCCTTTATGAATAAATATAGTCTGTCTATTCCTGAAATGCCTCAGCAGGACTCATCAAAGAAAGAAACAAAACAATGATAGCAGTTAGTAATGTAATTGAATGCCTATTTTTCACTATTCAAAACAATGTTTGCATTGAGCTAGAGGCATTTACAAGGTTTGCAAAGGGTGATGTACTGCTAAAAATGATGTGTGGCAGTTCCTTCAGTGAATAATAACTGGTACACCCCCTTGGAGACCAATAAACTAAACAGAAACCAAAAGAATACCTAAAATAAACTCAAAGCCACAAAAGTCGGACCACAACCCTAACTCAGTGAAAACAAAGCATTCCCAAATATGGAATAAACACAGCATTTGAATAATCATGAATCAGATTACTGTCTCCTTTGGATTTTCTTCTTTATAGTATTTGCAATTTTTTCTTTTTTCTTAACTATTCTGCTACACATAATGGCTGTAATATAGTGAATTTTCAGAGGGGAAAAGGAGGACGATAAAAGCAAAGTCAGTTGGGCTTCTCCAGTTTTTCTGCTGCTAATTAGTTAAATAATGGCTGGTATATTTTTTCTTGTCAGCACAAGCAAAGCCAAACTTTAAAGAGAGTTTTATCTTTAAACTTTCCCTAATTAAACACTTTCAATCTGACAAAAAGTGCAGAATAAGTCTGGAAAGGTAATAGATTCCACCTGCTCGCCATGAGGAAGACTATAAATATTTTTTGCAAACCATGAACAAAATGTGACTCAGATAGAGCGTATCCCTGGACACACTTATAAAATAGATGACCATAGCTTTTACAAAAGATGGATTAAACAGTAGGGTTAGTAGCAAACTCTGTTACAATATCTAAAAGAGACATGGCCAGGTGAAAATAAGGAGATGCCGATTTTATTGGAGGCCGCACCTCTCAATTACAATTTTCTCCATCAGAACGGGCTTTTTTTTAAAAGGGGAGGGCTCATTACTCTGTTTAATGATTCACTGAGGTGAATCTTTTGAGTATCTGGCTATCCAAGTACAGGGCCCTCTGTTTGTGAATGTTTACAGGCTTCCAAAGTCCAAAACAAATGTTTTTTATTGATTTCAATGACAGATATTGAACACGACTACTTAATTATTGTGGGAGACTTTAATGTATATGTTGACAACCCTGAAGACAAAGGTGCAAAAGAACTATGTGACACATGAAAGTTTGGGTTCTAACATGTTAAATAGCCAACACACAATCAAGGACATATTTTCGAACTGGTCATCAGCAAAGGTCTAAATATTTTGAATGCTTCTGTAACTGATGTTGCCTCATCATATTATTTATTTGTTTACTTTGAAACCATTTTCCTAACTGATCTAATTAGCAAAAATTTTATAAGACAGGACAATTAATAACTTTACCCTCCTGCTTTCACTTTACCCTGATTCTCAGTTGGTGAGGTGGTTGAAGGTTTACATTCTAAAGAATACTTGATTCCATTGCTCCAGATAAAGTGAAGGTTAAATCCCCATGGAGAAACACTCAGTGAGAAAAGAAAAGATGGAACGCCGAAAAGCAGAATCAAGGAGGTGAGTCCAAGTCCACTATGAAATCTATAAAGAGAAGCTTCACTGATGTCATTTACAACTAAAAGATGCAAGAGAATCTTTCTTCACTGAGATTATCAACTAAAACATCGACAATGTTTGCTCCTTATTTGCTACAGTCAACAGTTAACAAGCCCTCATACATCTGTGGCAGATGAACTCCACACTAAAAAGCCATGCAATTTCTTTGCAAAGAGGTATTAGAAAAGCAGTCTGCACATCAAAGGCCAACTACAGAACGAATGCTGTCTCCAGTTAGAATAAACTGTTAAAATGTCCCAATTCTGCAACTATCTGCACAGTGCAGTAAAAGTACTCCTGTAAAGACATTTAGTTAAGAAAATGTAACTAGATATCTGCTGAATGCTGCTGTGGTATTGTCTGCTTGTATTAATATAACATTTCACACAAAGAGGTCTCAGATTAACTGAAAAAACGCCACACATCTGTGAGTACGGATCAGCCGAACACTTTGGTGAGTGTCGAGCTTTCCTAACAGTACATGTAGAGAGTTTATTGGTGTGTGGAGCTGATGAATTGTGTATTTTTATTGTAATAAAGTGTTAAATAAGTGCTTCCCAGCCTTTTGTTGTGTCTAATTAAAATTTGGAGTTTGGGGTCATACAGCACCATGGGACTAGGGTAATGAATTCAGACATATATGACAGTTAAAGTCCGTGTGTGTAGTATTGCACCTCATAGACGTGGAACTGCGACTGGCTTCTGCACATTTCTCTGTAGCTGGTGCTGAACTCGCCAATGAAGTCGTGGCTGTAAAAAAGAAGAAAAAAAAAGAAATATGTTTACATTGCAAAGTGTTTTAAGAGGATAAATTATAGAAGATGCAGGATCCCAGAAAGATTAGTTTCCTAATTCCATGGATGTAATAAAGGCTGTTTAAATGAGGATTGCCGCAGCTCAGTTAAACAGGCCCAAACTAATATCAGATACTGTTTGCAGTTAACATCAAAAACCCAAAAGATTTCCCTATGTCGGAATAACTGGTCATTTCTGACTCTGCTTCACATGAATACGTTGTCCCTATCCAACATGTGCAGTTATTTGCACCTCTGATGAAGATTTATACAGAAGTCTTAAAATAAACGGTTGTTATGGAGACATGTTCACATACCACGTTTTGTTTAAGTTCTCTAAGGATGGGAATTTTTTTTCTTTTAGTCTTGTTTACAGTGTGATTGGAAGATTAACTTTAGTTCATATGCTACCTTTGTTTTAGCACAAGTTATTTTATACTCTGAAATTAGAACTGTTATGAAAGCAATTCAGGAGGTAGCTCTATTCTTGTAGCCATTTCTTCTCTGCTGAAGACCTACATTTGTCTTTGACATTAAGTATTTCGCTTGTCTTTAACATGCAAGGAGGAACAGGCCTCTGTCAGGTCTCACTTAAAAACACAAGTTGTGAATGACTTATTCATGTAAAAACACAGAAAAGGTTGTGCTTGTTCAACTTTTTTCTTTACCGTTTTAAGGCTTCCCAATCTTGAATCCTAAAGTGTTGGAAAATAATTTTTCCAATTTAAACCGTGCGGAAAACGTAGTTGCTGGTTAAATGTCAGAGGACATTTTGAGGCTTGTGTCCGTGAAAAACTTTTAGAATCCTTTTCTCATGTTGTTTTGTTCTTCAGCTTTGTTCTTCTCATGTTGTGGAAGAATAATATTTTACCAAGCAAGCAAGGCACATTCTACTTATTCTGGTCCCTTACAAAAAATCCCATGATTTCCATATGAATGGGAATCATATTCTTGCTGCAAGGCAGCAGTGCTACCCATTGCGCCACCAGATAGCCCGTTTTTTCCCCCATATTCTACTTAAAACAAATCCATTAAATTTCACATGTGATTCCCATTTTTCACATGTGGTTCCTGTCTTCAAGATGAAAAACCCAATGAATTTCCCATGGGATTCCCATCCTTCACACTTGATTTCAGTTTTCCACATAAAAATCGTGAGAATTTCACACACATCTGAGTCTCATCCTTTACATCATAATACCATGACTTTCACATGCGATTCCCATCTTTGAGATGCAATTTCCATTCCCATTTCACAATCCAACACCTTTTAACCAACCATAACCAGCTCTTTAGGAAATTTCTCTAGCTGCTACAGTGTTGTTGTTGTTACCATTCTTCCCAAACCACTAAATTTGGTCTTTTTCAATGTGTTGGGATTTCAGATTCCAAGAAATTATCAAGCACCTAATTTCTCTTATGATTTATATGCAAAAATAAAAAAAGATAAATAGACAATAAACTAAGTACATGTAGTTCTTTTTTATAGCAAGAAGCAATGTGATGATACAGCTCTTCTTCATTCTGAATGTGTAAACTGTTAAACTCAGAAGAGACAATAATATGACATGGATTGAATGTTTGCAACCCAAAGACACAGAGGATATAATCACAACCAGGTCTGTACAAACGTAACAAAAATAATAAAGTAAATCCTCACCCTCCATCTCTGTCCCAGTCATAGACTTCCACCTTTATGCTCCTGTAGAGAAAAGAAAAGGAGCATAAAACAAGCTCATCACTTAAGATTTATCATCAGTTTAAAGAGCAAACAGCTGCTCTGTTGAAGGGTTTGTTATGTGAATGCGTTCCAATAAAGGAGTGGCTGAATGGTGGCATAATTATTAGATTATAATTATAAGAGATTAACTCATAATAGTAACTAATCATTTGCTTTAAAGGTATTCTAATCGACTGGGGAGGATTCAAAAGTCTATCTACAGCAATGACAGTAAATAATAATCATCATTATGTTACACATGATTTCTTTTCATTTGTCATGGCCTACTTACCAAAACAGACTGTTAACAGGAATCTCACCACGTTGTTGACTGGAGAGACTCTTTAATAATGATTACGCAGAAGTAGAGCTATAAATCACAGCTTATTTCCAAATAGATCCATTAAGGCAAACTATGACTCATATTATTGCTTTAGAGCATAACTGCTGTAATCAGTCAAGCAGTGGACAGTCGTAAAATAGTGAAAGATATTAGCAGCACCAGCTAAAAAAAAAAAAAAAAAAAAAGAATTTTAGCTTTCATGAATTAAATTATTGATGTATTACTGTAGAAGTAATCTTCTGGCTTTCCTCATTAAACCTAATTCATATTTTTAATCTGAATTATTCTGGAGAGGAAAGCTTAGAATGGATAAAGTCAGTATTCTGCCAAAAGAATAAATACTCATACAGTAAGAGCAGTTTTATAAAAAAAAAAAAAAAAAAAAAAACATTGATATAATCTACTCTACATGCACATTTTAATGTTTTATGTATGTAGATTGACTTCCATAAGGTTGCCCAATATATCACAAGCATCAGTCCATGCTGCTTCTCTGCGGGAAACTGCCTGTGATTGGTCACTTTTTAGGAATGTGTCATGTCTTGATAGCTCATTCCATTCACCTGTTTAACTCTGCCCAGTTTCTCGTTACCACTTATCTTATCCACCTGTTTCCAGCTCCTATATATGCTGCTTGTTTTCAGCCTCCAGTGCCAGATTATTCAAGCTATTCAAGAGTAACTCTACCCATCAAGTAAGTGTGTCTGATATCCTGTATCTGACCTGCTTTTTTTCGGGGGATATTGGAGTTTTTTTGCCTTGCCCCTGTCTGCTGCAATTCCGATTTTTTTGTGAAATCCGATTTTTTTTCGTTGACGTTCATATTTTCAAATATATGCGACTTGTATGTGATCTCCTGAGTGAACTGCAGTCATTCAAGGAAAATGTCCCGCATGCGCAGTAGAGGACACAATGACGTTACAGGCCAGTGTGCTCTGTGCTTACGGAAGTAAACATGAATGGTAGTGCCGGTGTGCATCTAGCGGTCTTTTCCAACCATAAAAAACACAATCTTTTCAAGATGGTTAAACATAAATACTGCTCTCAGCATCATCGTCTGTCATGATTGTTGTTTTTCTTGCCGCTTCTTCATAGCAAGACCCAGAATAGTGACCTTTGGTTACTAATGACGTTCAGGTCGGATGAATGCGACCTGGCCGTTCAGACACAGGTCACATTTGAAAAGATCAGATTCGTATCGGATTCAGGACCACATAGCCGAGCGGCCTGGGTCGCATTGGAAAAAATGGGATCTGTGTTGCTTAAACTGTAATGAGAAGATCAGATCCAGGTCGCATATGGGCCAAAAAATCAGATTTGGGTCACTTCAGGCTGCAGAGTGAACGTAGCCTTTCTCTGACCTCGGCTTGGATTCTCTTTAAGGACTCTGTTGCTCCCTCGGCGTCAGCTGTCGTCAGCTCATCCTTACTCAGGGTGCTGGAAGCAGCTTCAGCTGCAAACGGAGGATAATCTGTCTCTCATCTGGGATCGGACTGGACTTTGACCCAGGTCAGTGACTTTTTGCTCATAGTCATAAGTAGCCCAACATTCCAGCCACTGACCTGTGTTTTCTACCTCTGCAGTGATTCCAGTTATTCGCCCCGCTGACGATCAGCTGCTTGCTGAGTTACTCTTACTCTTCACCCTGACCGTTTTTAATAGTATTTCGTATGATCGTTTTCGTACTTTACACTTTCATGAATGAGGGGGAAAATGTTGTTTGTAGACTGTTATAACGGTAGAGTGTAAAGCCAAATTTATGCTTCTGACGCATAGCCTCTGCAAATGTCAAATCTATCTCTGTTTGCAACCACGCCCCCCGCACAGAGGCTCTGCAAATGTCCTCGCGCACCTCAAAAAAATCCTGACTACCTGTGGGACAGTCGCAAACCCACGCAGACCTCAAGCGGAAATTTGGAGACCAAAAGCAGCTGTGATTGGTCCTTGGTATGCCTTCCCGGTTGTCTGTGTGGTCGTCCTTCTCGATTCGGTGCAAAGCTAAAATGGTTTTCTATTGGTCTATATGGACGTAGCAACAACATTTTATTGGTCAAAGTAAAAGTCAAGAGTAAATGTTTGTAATCTGTTAAAGTCAAAGAATGTGATGTGTAACATTCAATTTAGAAAATGGTCTGAAAACAATTTTTGAAAATATAAATCCTGTAAACATAGAAAATAATTGAAAAATGTAATTTAAAAAAGACAATGTTTTTAACAAATAAACAATGAGAAAAGAGCAATGTTATTCTAATAAGCCTTTTTCATTAAAACTTTTTTTCCATTACTGTATTTTTTTAATTTCCATTAAAAACAAAACAAAAGTTCTTTGCTGCAACAATAGTGGAACAAACCCACTCCATAAACATCTGTCTTGATTTACTGGAACTTTTATAACTTTATTTCTGGAAACTGATTTAAAATAAAATGGTCACTAAAGACTTTATTGGAAACTTGCCCTGGCATTTCTTATGAAAAAAACCTCAAGCTTCCTTTATTTCCACAGATTAGCTTTTTTCCCCCCATCATCTATACATGAGGAAACACTTCATTGTGTTTTTGACTTTTCTTGCAAGTTTCTGGGGATTTCATAAGCTCATTAATTTTATGTGTCAGGCCCCATCACCATCATGTCTGGATATTTGCTTTAGTTAGTATTCTAAATGCTAAAAGAGTCTGCTTTGGATCTGATTACATTAGGATTCCACCCAATTATCTGTAAACAATTCTTGTGGGTTTCAAGGATCCCTGCTGTGGGCGGTGTGTTGTACCTGTCGTAGTCTCCGTTACACAGCGCCCTGACAGGAATTTTAAAAGCCTGCCACACCGGGTCCAGGGTGTTCTTCACCACTTCTGTTTTGTGACAGATGGTGTAGCTGTGAAAAGTACAGGAGTGTTAATAGAGGCGGAAATAAAGAGGAATTTATAACCCCCAAATCATTGCTTTCTGTTTCATTTTCACTTTTTTTTGCCTTTTTTTTTGCGTCTATCTAAACTGGCTCTTTGTTACAACGCTGTGCTGCTGTTATACCCTGCAGCGCAGCATTTAAGCTGCATCAGTAGAAACCCAGCTGCTCTACAGAGAATGTGTTAAGTGTGAGATGCTCAAGTCGACTGTGATAACAAGCAACTGTAGGGCAAAAAAACAGTGACCTCCACACAAAGTTTTCACTTAATTCCATCTTATCTATCACTCCCCGCTTTGTTTTCCTCTTGTCAACTCTGTCCCATTTTATCCACTCATCTGCTGCTTCCTCATGATGCTGGACGGAGGGCATGTCCCGTATACATCATCAAGCATTATGTGACATCACATAGACAAGTGGCTCTGCATAGGAGCTTCTGGAGCATGAGCAGCCGTGCTCAGGCTCTCTGTACGTTGTGCTGCTGTTTGCTCAAATGCTTCAAATTGTCATAGCGACATTTTCTCATTTCAAGAGGAGGAACAACGCTTATTGAACTTACGATCCGTCTTCATTGCTGCGGTAGAACACTAGAAATGGATCAGATTTTCCAAAGAAGTCCTTCTTATCCAACTTGTTGCCGCAAAACTGGAGCATCACTAACTCCTTGAATGGGAGAAATAAAACAAATAAATGTTAGAGAGCAGAAAAAAAAGCATTAATGCAGAAATTCTTCATTTAAATGATAAGAAAGAAGGCCAGTAAAAAATAAGAATGTTTTCATGAGGAAATTATGGACTTACAGTATGAACCAGGATTGGGGGATATTAAGATATTAGATCACTGGAATGTGTTGACAATCTGCCAAAGCGGAGTGATTGGGATTTGTCTGCAGGGAAAGGCTGTTTAAAGGTGGGGTATATGATCCTGGATAAACGGTTCCTGCCAGCTAAATTTTTGAAAATACACACCTTCAGCCCACCCCACGAAACCACGCCTCCAAATTACATGAACGCGCCTGCTGTCAGTCGAGAATGTTCGGATGTTCCCGAGAACGAGAAAGAAACAGGCCGAGACCTCGCGAGTGCACGTGACTCGGGATGAGGCGAGAAGCTCATGTCTATTACTAGCTAACCACAACATAACAGGCTAACTTCCATGATGGCGTCGTCTTCTCCTAGTACGGTAAGAGTGTTGAACAATTCAATATGGTCGTAAACAAGTTGTCACGGTTGTCATTTCAAGAAGTATTGATTAGGGTGACCAAACGTCCGTATTTCCCGGGACATATCCGTATTTCACGTCCTGTCCCGGGCGTCCCGGGTTTTTTTTAGAAAGTGAGGAAATGTCCTGATTTCAATGCGCACGACGCTCCGTGTGACGTAATCCCTGAGCCGCGTCAGTGCGGGCAGCCCTGTTCTTAATCAGAGGCTCTGTTCAAAAACCTGGGCTGCATCCTCCAAGGACGCGGTCTACCTAGACTGGACCCTTCGAAGTCCTTGAAAATAAGGAGACCACAAGAGTTCTGTCTGTAAATTCGAACAGGTCCTCCCTTCAGCGGCACTTTGGGGGGGGGGGGGGTGTCACGAGTCTGTGAACGCGCAGGGGGGAGGGGTGGGGAGAGCTCAGAGCTGACGGTTGATGGGCGTGTCAGAAACCAGTAGAAGTAGGGATGATAGTTACTTCTATTGGTTTGCGTTTTCCTCTGACTACGCCCTCTACACTGGACTAAAAGATTTCGTTTTTTTTCCAAACATTCTATCTCAGTTGGCGCAATGGGCTCGTGAGGAGGTTTTCAATCAGTATGGTAAAAACATGCTCCAGAAAACATCACATACCCCACCTTTAATATTAGAAAACCATGTGATGGCAACATCATTTTTATTTATTAAATTTTATTTGCACATTCTCTTTGCTCCTCTGTGGCTCATCCATCAATCCACTGCTTCCAACTCTCTTTTAGAGTGGTGACTAAGACTTTTAGTCACCATCAGCTGTTTAAGATGAGGAATTCCACTGCATTACATTCCAATCAGGTCCTATACAGTGCAACAGTACAGTGTTCAGGATTTTTTTCAATATATTGTTTGTTGTAATTGGGATACATTTCTTGCCACGATTACAATTTTCATTCATTGTCTAAAAATAAATTGTGATTAATGATGTTTAAAAACACACAAAGAAAATGGTTACATTATCCAATCCTATTTTAATGTTTTTTTTCAATAGAGCAAGAGTTCCCAAATTAGGGGTCCAGATCCCAAGAGGGGGTCGCAATACCCAAGTTACTGGATCCCAAGGTGTTGCCCAAACTTACCTTCATCATGGACAACACCTCTTACCCCCTGCACCAGACTGTGGAGGATCGGGAGCAGCTCCTTTAGTGAAAGATTTATACCCCCTGTTTGGATTCATTCATCCCTGCTGCCATCAGGCTTTGCAATTTGGCACCATAACTGCAGTAACTTGTTCAATATATAACCTGCAATCACTATTTAATACTCTGTGCAATAAACTATTTTATATTTAATACCCAGAGCAATAACTCTATATATATACATATATATATATATATATATATACCCTGTGCAATAACCCTGTATAATAATCCTGTTAAAAAAGGGACTTCAGCGGTGTTTATATCATATATATACCTATAGGTATATATATATATACCTCATGCACCTTGACTATTGAGCTGATGTAACAAGTAAAATTCTCCACTGTGAGATCAAAAAAATCAATTAAGACAAGTGTAGGGTTATGAGATGTTGTTTTACAATCATTGTGATGTGATTCCAGAGGTATACAGAGGGCCAATATGTAAAAAATTATTACAAAATACATACATATATATGTCCCATTAAATAAATATACCAGAAGTAAATGCAACATTTCTTTTGTGTGTATTTAATATATTATTCTGATATAAAATACATAATTGAATCCTCATTAAGGTAAATTAGTGATCCATTGAATAACTACAATTACATTTAGGTTAATAGATTAAATGATTAAATATTATTTTCAGTTATTTTTGGGATCAGAGGCTGAATTATTTGGGAACCCCCAGGTTTTCACTGGTCCAGTGAAGTGAGATAAAAGTATCTTAAAGACTGTAAAGTTGTATTCTTACCCTGCAGTTGCTGAGCTCCTCCGATCTAATTATGATGCTTCCACATTTCTTCCCTGGAATTCCACTGCAGGAAAAAAAGAAAACAGAACAGATACAGATAAACCCTCCAACATTCAAACACTTGGTCGGGGTCAGATGTTTACATACACTCATTAAGTCTGACAAACAATCAGAGGTTTGTTATTTTCTATTTCAACTAGGCAGGAAAGTTCATAAAAAATATAATTCAATCTGTTTAAAAAAAGATTTAGGTTAACAAGCTAGTCTGAATTATACCAACAGGCTTAAATGTATACATCCTTCCCCACTAATATTTGGAATTGACATTCTCATTGTCCTTTTAAATTAACCTTATTTTGATGAATTTTAATGGCAGAATAAGTAGATGCTTTTGTTTCCTGAAACAAATGGCCGGGCAGATACTCCAGAAGCTTTTGAGGGGAGTTAAAATCAAGGCTTAATGCCAACAAGTCTTATTCTTCCCATTTTGATGTGTTGGGGAATATTGACTTGTTAAAAACTACATGCTTTAAATAAAGTGACTGAAAGTATTAATTTCTATCCTTAAATCACCTAAGAATGCTAAACTACATCTTATAAAAGATATTTAAAATGTATTTAAATATATTTATTTATTTAAATATCTTTAAATAAAGATATTTATTTAAGATATTTTGACATTTTTGAGAGAATTTCATCTTTAGAAATGCTCAGAGCAGTCCAGCAAAGTATGATTACCTCGTGTTTTCTCGCATTTTATTTGTGTCTTTCATTAGATTATGCACTATATAACATAAAGGTACAACATAACGCAAACATACAACTCAAAAAGACAAGACTTATGTATAAAACCAAAGCTGAAGTAGCGTTGGATCCCATTTCCAGGAGATATCAGGCACAGACGGGTAATAAGAAAAAGATTTAAATTAATTTGTTTTCTCAGAAAATAAATTATTAACCTTTTAAACAGAGGAAACATTTATTTCCATCCATAGAGTACAATTAAGGGTGAGCCAGATGTATTTCTGACTGCGCATGCGAAAAATAAGCAGATGTTACGGAACTTCTACCGGTATGGATCAAGTAGTGACAGATGCACACTACTGGATGCACACTAAGGTGCATTGTGGGAAATTTTGAGTCCACTACTTTTACATCCACCAAACATTCAAACACTCATATAAAATGGTGTCAGGGTCAGGGCGGACGTTCAGACATAAGCTCTGCCTATGTATGTAATGTATTGTTGTGCTTGACAGTTTACAAATAAGCCGATTAAAGAAAATTATAAATTCACACTACTTATTCAAATAACAAAAAAATGAAAAAAATGATAAATAAAAACGTACTAAATTATTATTCAGTAAAACAAAATATTGATTTTGAGGTTTTATTAAAAAAAAATAATAATTCTAAACAATAAACTAAATTAAAGTACCTTACTTATAAACAGGGAACCAACATCGCTGAAGAGGTCTGAAACCTGATTTCAGTGATTGCCCCAAAGTGTTGCTCAACAACAACAAAAACATATATATATATATATATATATATATATATATATATATATATATATATATATATATATATATATATATATATATATATATATATATATATATGTGATGGAATCAGTTCTTTTCCTTTATGCAGCTGTTTGCCCCCTAGTGACTGGTTTGTGTATTTTATTTCGATAACCTGAGTTAGACAGGATGTGAGGTCAATGTTCTAGATGTCACTTCCTTCTGAATGCCATGTTTCTAAGAATCTAGCCAAAAGCAGTCACACATGGGCTCATCTGTTGCCATCCATGTCTTTACTTGCTTAAAAGCGGCATCATCTGTAAGTTATATTGTTTCTTCTTATATAAACAACATGTGTGCATTGTTATTTTGTTTTAGGAAGCTGTAGTTTAAATTTAACTGACAAATGTAAAACCTGAGCCTCAGCAGAGGCTCAGGTCTTTGAGGCTGTTAAAGCTAATTTATCATTTGATTTGTGTGATGTTTAGATTATGCATAAATCTAAAAAGTACATTTTTGCACTGATTTTATATTTAGAAGTCATCTGTGTATTGATGCAATATTTTGTTTATTTCTGATTTTGTCAACAGTTTCACACTTTATCCTGATTAAACCATCCAACTCAACATATCAGCCTGTTCCTTGGAGTTTGAAAAGGAGAGTGTTTAGCTGTCTGTATAGCTGAGCCCACGTTCAGGGGAACAACGCTTAGTGAGGACAGAACAGTGAAAAGATGGACCGTCAATAAGCTGTGAAGAAACCTCGGCAGCACCCTTTTCAGTCACCATTCGTAGAGTGAGTAAAACGGCCTCTGCATCTGCAGCATTTTTTCATGTGAATTAAACACACTTCCACCTGCCCGCATTACGCAATGTCAAGCTCAAACCCTGTCAATGCCGACACTCAGCAGCTCGAGGTTAGGTCAGAATGTGGTACCTCAGTCGCATCTTCAAAGTCAAGTTCAAGCAGGTCCTCAGCCAATGCTGCTGCTAAAGCTCGTGCCAAGGCAGAAGCCTCACGCACACGAGCAGCTTATGCAAAACGTCAAATAGATATGGAAGTGGAGAAGGCACGCATTGAGGCCACACTGAATGCATTAAAAGAAGAGTGTGAGGCTGAGGCTGCCTCAGCAGAGGCTCAGGTCTTTGAGGCTGCAGCAGATTTAGAAAGCTGTGATCTTGGGAGTAAAGCCAGTCGTGATCGAGCATCAAAGCAGTCCTTACAGCACACCAGTGAGTACATCCAAACCCATTTTAATGTAAGTCAGTATCATACTTCAGCTCATAACAATGGAGAAATGGAACATTCTGCTGCTGGACCACAACATAATCGTTTCCCAGATATTGAAGCTCACCATGTCAGTTATGATACGCAACAGTTTGGTCCCCCAGCTTGCTCTGCAGAAGTTCTGAAACAAATTAACCCCACAAAAGATCTTCCTGGCTCTAAGGCCTCTCATGCAGGTCACAATGCTCCTATGACTCATACACGTTGCCATACTGTCTCAGCAAACCAACTTCCAGCCCACTCGAGCCCAGAAGGTCAACGGATGTCCGAGTTGGCTGTATTTCTGGCACGTCGAGATCTCGTTACAGCTGGACTCAAAGTGTTTGATAGCCAGCCTGCTAGTTATCTGTCCTGGAAATCTAGCTTTGTTAATGCTGTGGACGGACTTCAGCTAAAACCCAGTGAAGAACTGGACTTGCTTATTAAGTGGCTTGGTGGGGAGTCGCTACACCATGCTAAAAGGATAAAGGCAGTCCACATTAACAACCCATCTGTAGGTTTGGACATGCTTTGGGAGAGACTAGACAAGTGGTACGGATCTCCGGAAGCGATTGAAGCATCTCTCTTCAATAGATTGAACAGCTTCCCAAAGCTTACAAATAGAGATTATCCGAAGCTCCAAGAGCTTGGAGATCTGCTCCTAGAGATTGAAGCTGCAAAGAGAGAGGGCTATTTGCCAGGACTCGCCTTTTTGGACACTGCAAGGGGAATAAACCCTATATTGGAGAAACTGCCCCATAACGTTCAGGAACAGTGGATTACTCAGGGGTCCCACTATAAGAGGAAACACCAAGTTCCCTATCCCCCTTTTTCATTCTTTGTAAATTTTGTGTACAACTATGCAGAGATGAGAAATGATCCTAGCTTTGTTTTTGCTACCTCAAACTTAGCTACATTTAAAGGTGACGGATCACTCTCTAAACCCTGGAAATCCAAGCCTCATATATCAGTTAGTAAAACTGAGGTAGGAAACCCCTCATCCTCTTATTCCACCAAAGCATCCATCATAGATCTGGATAAACAGTGCCCTCTCCATCTGAAACCTCACTCCCTTAGAAAATGTCGAGGTTTTCGGGAGAAATCACTTGCAGAGCGAAGGCGCTTTCTGTTGGATAACTACATATGTTTTAAATGTTGTGCTTCAACAGCCCACCAAGCTAAAGAGTGTAAGACTGACATCCACTGCTCAGAATGTGACAGTAACCGGCACATCTCAGCACTTCATCCAGGATCAGCACCTTGGATTACAAGTTCCCGTCCATTGACAGAGAAGGGTGGGGAGTCTACTGAATGCATCACCGACCTAGCAACATCTTCATCCACAGCTGTGTGTGGTGAGGGTCTTAAAGGTAAATCGTGTTCAAAAATCTGTCTGGTCAATGTCTATCCAAAGGGTCACCCAGAGCAAAAGGTGAAGACATAAGTTATGCTAGATGACCAAAGCAATGTGTCATTAGCCAGATCAGCATTCTTTGACATGTTTCACATCCAGAGTGAAGTTTCCCCCTATACCCTCAAAACATGCTCAGGAATCACAGACACTGCTGGAAGAAGGGCTTCTGGTTTCATGATGGAGTCCGCTGATGGAGACCTTCACCTGACACTGCCAACTCTTATTGAATGTAACCTCATTCCTAATAATAGAGATGAAATCCCCACTCCAGAGGCTGCACGTAGCCACATGCATCTCAAGCCTATAGCTGAAAAGATTCCCCCTCTTGACCATTCAGCTGAGATACTTTTGTTACTTGGTAGAGATATCATCCGAGTACACAAGGTCCGCTGTCAGCGCAATGGTAAGCACAACGAGCCCTATGCCCAACTTCTGGACTTGGGTTGGGTCATAGTTGGTGACGTCTGCCTCGGAGGGGCTCACCTTCCAACTGTCAACACATTCAAAACCAATGTTCTTGAGAATGGCCGGCCCAGCTATTTCAAGCCTTGTGGGAACAGATTCATTTTCAAAGAGAAGTTTGTAAGCTCACAGCTCACATCTCCTGCCAATCTGTCTTCTACTCATCAAAAGCTAGGTGAACTGGTCTTCAGTCATTCAAAAGATGACGATAAGATGGCACCCTCCATCGAAGATGAAATCTTCCTCCAGATCATGAACATGGAGTTCAGGAAAGATGATTCCAATAGTTGGGTGGCTCCTCTACCGTTTCGCAGTCCAAGGCCGTGCCTCCCTAATAATCGGGGACAAGCCCTCAGTCGACTGATGTCACTCTGTCGTACTTTGGAAAAGAAACCGAAGATGAAACGCCATTTTGTGGACTTCATGGAAGAAATATTCAGAAACGGACATGCAGAGCCAGCTCCTCCACCAGAACTTGATAAAGAGTATTGGTACTTACCTTCATTCGGTGTTTACCATCCACAGAATCCGGGGAAGATAAGGATTGTCTTTGATTCAAGTGCAAAGTTCAAAGGCATATCACTGAACGATGTACTCCTACAAGGTCCAGACCTCAACAACACCCTCCTTGGGGTTCTCGTACGTTTCAGGACAGAACCTGTTGCTGTAATGTCAGACATTCAGCAGATGTTCCACAGCTTCCTTGTGAGAGAGGATCATCGGGACTACCTCCAATTCTTGTGGTTTCGCAACCACCAACTTGATGATGAGGTGTTGGAGTACCGCATGAAGGTTCATGTGTTTGGTAACGACAGTGGCGACGTCAGTGGCGACGAGTCCAAAGCTTAGCCAACACATTTTGGGATAGATGGAGGAGGGAATATCTCAGTAGTCTCCAGGGCCGACCAAAGTGGAGAACAGAAAGACCTAATCTCATGGATGGAGACCTTGTACTACTGAAGGACAACTCTGTAAAGAGACATGAATGGCCCACAGGACGGATCACAAGAACGTTCCAGAGTGATGATGGAAAGGTCAGAAAGGTTGAGGTGAAAGTCATGAAAGACAATGTCTCAAGAGTGTACTTAAGGCCGGTATCTGAAGTCATACTCCTGCTGCCAAGGAACTCGCATAAGTGATGCATAGTCTGACATCCTAGGGATGTCAGGTGGGGAGTGTGATGGAATCAGTTATTTTCCTTTATGCAGCTGTTTGCCCCCTAGTGACTGGTTTGTGTATTTTATTTTGATAACCTGAGTTAGACAGGATGTGAGGTCAATGTTCTAGATGTCACTTCCTTCTGAATGCCATGTTTCTAAGAATCTAGCCAAGAGCAGTCACACATGGGCTCATCTGTTGCCATCCATGTCTTTACTTGCTTAAAAGCGGCATCATCTGTAAGTTATATTGTTTCTTCTTATATAAACAACATGTGTGCATTGTTATTTTGTTTTAGGAAGCGGTAGTTTAAATTTAACTGACAAATGTAAAACCTGAGCAGGTTATGGCTGTTAAAGCTAATTTATCATTTGATTTGTGTGATGTTTAGATTATGCATAAATCTAAAAAGTACATTTTTGCACTGATTTTATATTTAGAAGTCATCTGTGTATTGATGCAATATTTTGTTTATTTCTGATTTTGTCAACAGTTTCACACTTTATCCTGATTAAACCATCCAACTCAACATATCAGCCTGTTCCTTGGAGTTTGAAAAGGAGAGTGTTTAGCTGTCTGTATAGCTGAGCCCACGTTCAGGGGAACAACGCTTAGTGAGGACAGAACAATATATATATATATATATATATATATATATATATATATATATATATATATATATATATATATATATATATATATATAGTGGGGCAAAATAGTGTAACCAATAGTGCAAGTTCTCCCACTCAAAAAGATGAGAGAGGCCGGTCATTTTCATCATAGATATACCTCAACTATGAGAGACAAAATGAGAAAAAAAATCCAGAAAATCACATTGTCTGATTTTTAAAGAATTTATTTGCAAAATATGGTGGAAAATAAGTATTTGGTCAGTTACAAACAAGGAAGATTTCTGGCTCTCACAGACCTGTAACTTCTTCTGTAAGAGGCTCCTCTGTCCTCCACTCGTTACCTTCATTAATGGCACCTGTTTGAACCCGTTATCAGTATAAAAGGAACCTGTCCACAATCTCAAACAGTCACACTCTAACCTCCACCATGGCCAAAACTAGAGAGCTGTCAAAGGACACCCGAAACAAAATTATAGACCTGCACCAGGCTGGGAAGTCTGAATCTGCAATAGGTAAACAGCTTGGTGTGAAGAAATCAACTGTGGGATCAATTATTAGAAACTGGAAAACATACAAGACCACTGATAATCTTCCTCGATCTGGGGCTCCACGCAAGATCTCACCCCGTGGGGTCAAAATGATCACAAGAACGGTGAGTAAAAATCCCAGAACCACACGGGGGGACCTAGTGAATGACCTGCAGAGAGCTGGGAACAAAGTAACAAAGGCTACCATCAGTAACACATTACGCCGCCAGGGACTCAAATCCTGCAGTGCCAGACGTGTCCCCCTGCTTAAGCCAATACATGTCAAGGCCCGTCTCAAGTTTGCTAGAGAGCATTTGGATGATCCAGACGATGACTGGGAGAATATCATATGGTCAGATGAAACCAAAATAGAACTTTTTGGTAAAAACTCTACTCGTCGTGTTTGGAGGAGAGAGAATGCTGAGTTGCATCCAAAGAACGCCATACCTAAAGTGAAGCATGGGGGTGGAAACATCATGCTTTGGGGCTGTTTTTCTGCTAAGGGACCAGGACGACTGATCCGTGTGAAGGAAAGAATGGGGCCATGTATCGTCAAATTTTGAGTGAAAACCTCCTTCCATCAGCAAGGGCATTGAAGATGTAACGTGGCTGGGTCTTTCAGCATGACAATGATCCCAAACACACCGCCCGGGTAACGAAGGAGTGGCCTAGCCAGTCTCCAGATCTCAACCCCATAGAAAATCTTTGGAGGGAGTTGAAAGTCAGTGTTGCCCAGCGACAGCCCCAGAACATCACTGCTCTAGAGGAGATCTGCATGGAGGAATGGGCCAAAATACCAGCAACAGTGTGTGAAAACCTTGTGAAGACTTACAGAAAACGTTTGATCTCTGTCATTGCCAACAAACGGTATATAACAAAGTATTGAAATGAACTTTTGTTATTAACCAAATACTTATTTTCCACCATATTTTGCAAATAAAATCAGATAATGTGATTTTCTGGATTTTTTTTCTCATTTTGTCTCTCACAGTTGAGGTATATCTATGATGAAAATTACCGGTCTCTCTCATCTTTTTAAGTGGGAGAACTTGCACTATTGGTGGCTGACTAAATCCTTTTTTGCCCCACTTTATATATATATATATATACATATATATATATATATATATATATATATATATATATATATATACATATATATATATAATATTTCTAGGCGCAGCCAAGGTGTTGAGGGGATCCGTTTTGGTGGCCTTAGGATTGCGTCTCTGCTTTTTGCAGATGATGTGGTCCTATTGGCTTCATCAGGTCGTGATCTGCAGCTCTCGCTGGATCGGTTTGCAGCCGAGTGTGAAGCAGCCGGAATGGGGATCAGTGCCTCCAAATCCGAGGCCATGGTCTTGAGCCGGAAAAGGGTAGAGTGCCTTCTCCAGGTCAGAGGGGGTGTCCTGCCCCAAGTGGAGGAGTTTAAGTATCTTGGGATCTTGTTCACGAATGAGGGAAGAAGGGAGCGGGAGGTCGATAGGCGGATTGGTGCAGCGTCTGCCGTGAAGCGGGCGCTGTACCGGTCCGTCGTGGTGAAGAGAGAGCTGAGTCAAAAAGCGAAGCTCTCGATTTACCGGTCGATCTACGTTCCTACCCTCATCTATGGTCATGAACTCTGGGTCATGACCGAAAGAACGAGATCGCGGATACAAGCGGCCGAAATGGGTTTCCTCCGTAGGGTGGCTGGGCTCTCCCTTAGAGATAGGGTGAGAAGCTCGGTCATCCGGGAGGGACTCGGAGTAGAGCCGCTGCTCCTCCACGTCGAGAGGAGCCAGTTGAGGTGGCTTGGGCATCTGTTTAGGATGCCTCCTGGACGCCTCCCTGGTGAGGTGTTCCGGGCACGTCCCACCAGGGGGAGGCCCCGGGGAAGACCCAGGACACGCTGGAGAGACTATGTTTCTCGGCTGGCCTGGGAACGCCTTGGGGTTCCTCCTGAAGAGCTGGAAGAAGTGGCTGGGGAGAGGGAAGTCTGGGCCTCCCTTCTTAAGCTGCTGCCCCCACGACCCGACCCCGGATAAGCGGAGGAAGATGGATGGATGGATGGATATATATATAAATCAATGTCACAATTTCCACTTTTATCATTTTTATTTATTTTTACTGTTCCAAAATTTCAATTCATTTTTTTCTGTCTTTAATGTAAGGCTATGTAAACTTTAAAGCACAACTGTCCTGTGTGTTATAAATAAATTTATAACAGTATCTATTATGCATTTCGCCCTTTTTTTTTTTTTTTTTTGCAGAATTCTGAAATTATAGCTTGATTATAAGACTATAAAAACAACGGACATCATGTAGTTTTAAATTCAAATCCTGACTTATCAAATAACTTTATTAAATAAGGCATCAAACCAGCCCATTACAGCAGTTCTATCTTCAGTTTTTTTCGATTTAGGCTTCCTCCACAGGACAAAAGCTCTATTGTTTTCCCTAAAGGAAGACATTATTTCCCATGAGGAGCAGCACATGGGGTGAACTACTTTTTTTTTCCAGTGGCTGTTTGAAGGATAAATAACAATGAGGTAATGCAGTGAAACAGTTTCATAACACGATGTTGAAAATAAGAAACGTATAACTTTGATTTTGTGCCGTATTCCTGCAAAGAGCTCATCAGTCACTGAAGAGCTTATAGCCGTGAAGCAGTGCACATTCGTAGTTGTTTTGTTTTGCAGGGTTTCTGCCACTGAAAAAAAGTTTTGAAAATATTTTATGAAGGTTGAAAAGTTAATTAGTGTTGGTTTAAAAGAAATAAAACACCTGCTCATTTGAAATCTCGAGAACCAACTATATGAATCCTAAAATATGAGGGACGTTTTTAACGACTTGCATCACTTCCACCTGCAAACAACATTTACAGAAATAAATGGAACAAGCTACCAGAGGTCTGGGAGTGAAACATCTGCTGATCAAATGCAATTTTAATTATTTGTTTTGCAGATGATATTCTTGTCATAAACACTATGAATTCATGGCAGCATTTTCTTGCCTTCCAAAACTGTTATGTAAATTGGGATCATTCATTATTCATGATGTCTTCACCAGTGGTGCCGGTTAACCATGCCTTTTGCTCTAATGCACCTCCAAACGACACCATTACATCTTCTGAAGCATGTCCTTAGAAAAAACACCTCATAGGGTCCCTCTGCTCCTCAGAGGGAAGCAGGGACAATGGCTTCACTGACTTCTAAAAGGAATCCAATATGTTTTGATTTGCTCAGCCAATGCATAATTTCCCATAGAGAAGAGTTTCTGAGCTGCTAAAATTATTTCTACAGAAACCATGCTGGGTTTTGTGGAAAACCCATAACCTACAACTGATCACTGCTGGGTTTTGTTAATGTTTTATTTCACAAAAAGCAAACTTCTGATTCCTCAATGTGTTTCTGAGCCTTTTAGTAAACTGTTTATCTTAATCCAGGGTTCAAAATGTTGTAGTTTTAATCAGCTAGAAGATCACTTAGGATGCACAAGTTGCATGATTCTGGCTGACCACCAGTTCCTAAAAAGCCTAATGTAGCTATTCTGGGTTTGACTCATGAAGATTAATTATATAAATGGTGCCATTAGATTTTATAAGGTCATGCAAGACCATTGTATGGAGTTAATTTTGTTCCATTATTGTTGCAAGCAAAATAAATTATTTTTAAATTTAAAGAGGCATTACAGAGTTTCTAGTCATACTGCCACCTGTGGCCAAAACACAGAACTGCAACACTCTTCTGCTCGTTCTAGTAGCTCGCACCTGTACTTAACTTTTTTTTTTTCTTAACCTGACCTGGAGTTGGCATTGGTGTCTGAGTTGAGCTGGATGCTGGTCACTTCTGAGCATCCACATAATTCAACTTGAATATAATGCTTCTATTGTTTGCTAGGTTGGACACATGGAACCGTTCGACGTCACTTCCACTGAACAGCTACAACAATGTTGGAACTAAATTCACTCCATATATTAAGACTTAAATTGGCATACACATCAAATGGTTTGTGTGCTTGCATCATGCTTAGGGGATGCCTTTCATCAGAAAGACATGTAAGTAGGTCAGAGCTGATGGGGAAGACGTCTTGAATTAAATTCAAAAGAATCCCAGAACCCCAACATAAAAAGGAAAGGTTTAAAGCCAAATGTTAGAATGGGCCACTTAAAGACACAAGCTGTTGTGACTAACCCTCAAAGAAAACGACACATCAGAGCCTCTGGATGTTCAAAGCTGGTAGAGAAATCCTCATGGCTGTATTTGATAGCAGATGGTGCTCCTTCAAAGAATTGAATTCTCGGGTCTAATAGGAAATAAACCATTTTTGAATTTTTGTTTGTTAAAAAAGAATATTAAAAACCGGTAGACATTTTTTGTTTTACTTCAGATTCATTCACATATTTTATTTGTGTGTAAAGTGGAAAGGAAACAGCCACCCAAACCTTGCCTTGCCTTGGTATTATCATTAATTTAAAAAAATGAAATAAAAACAGACATTTCTGTTTGTTGGAAAACATAAGATTCAAGAATTTTCATCAGTTTTTAAAGTGGATTTATATGTTCAAATTAAGCTCAATAGCACAACAAAGACTACAGATTAAGAGGATGGTGATGATGACATGCTTGGATAAATTCTGTAATAGAGTCTATCACATCCTGTTCTTTGCACTGTTGGAATTTCTTTTTATGCAATTTTTATGAAAAGAATTAGTAAATATTGGTACATGCTGAAATGTTAAGAAAATTGAATCATAACAATTCATTTTGATTTAAAGTAGCCTTACGTTTTTCAGGTCGTTATGTTATTGTATGTTTTAAGCAGGCTCAGAAGGTCAGGCATTGGTCGTTAGTTGAAAAATATTTATTTTTTCTGTAAATACAATGTAGTCAAAATGCTCTAAGCAGCCTAAGCAGAGATGCTCAGACTTCCCGATCCATACACACCCTTCCTCCAGGTGCTCTGAGGGGATCCAGAGGCGACACCAAGCCAGCTCAGAGACATAGTCCCTCTAGCGTGTCCTGGGCTCTTACAAGGCCTCCTCCCGATAGGACATGGCTGGAACACCTCCTGAGGAATGCGACCAGGAACAGATGTCCGAGCCACCTCAGCCGGCTCCTTTCGACATTGAGGAGGAACGACTCTACTCTATTCAATTCAATTCAGTTTATTTATATAGCGCCAAATTCACAACACATGTCATCTCAAGGCACTTTACAGTTCACACTCTGTGCTCTTCCTGGGTAACTGAGTTCCTCAGCCGATCTCAAAGGGTGCGCCCAGCCACCATGCGAAGGAAACTCATTTCGCCTACCTGTATTCAAGATCTTGTCCTTTCGGTCATTACCCAGATCTCATGACCATAGGTGAGGGAGGGGGACGTGGATCAATAGGTAAATCGAGAGCTTTGCCCCCTGACTCAGCTCCCTCTTCACCACGACAGTCCGATACAGCGACCACATCACTGCCGACGCCGCATCGATCCGTCTATGGATCTCATGCTCCATCCGCCCCTCACTCCTGAACAAGACCTCAAGATACTTGAACTCCTCCACTTGAGACAAGGACTCCCCGCCGACCTCAAGAAGGGGTGTCCTTTCTCCGGTGGAGAACTATGGCCTTGGATTTGGCACTTCTCGCACATTAGAGTGTGCATGCGAGTGTGTAATATTGTTATTATCTGACTACAGTGTTATTATGCTCCATTAACACACTAATTTTGTTATAATGTATTTGTTTAATGTTATATTACATGAGGTATAGACTTCATGGACTTCATTCTGGCTATGCAATGTGATATGCCTATTTTTTACCATAAATTACAGTAGTCTATAGATACTATAAAACAGGAAGTGATGATTTTATCTGTATTTTAATTCTTAAGCCCCCCTGAAAATGAGAAATCATAGTTTTTTGAAGCTGTAGCTCACGTATTTTTTACATTCTGACCGCTTCACTCTCACTTTAAACAATCATTCTTTTCCAATTTGAGTGTGATTTCAAGTTAGCTTCTGCTGAAGGTGTGAGTTTTAGCTAAAATAGTAAACATCAGATCACAAACTGATCACATTTGTTTTCCTCAACATGTATAACGGCTCAGGAAAACTTTGAGGCAGCAATGCAGAGTGGCATTGTCTAAATTTACACCAAACTAAGTTTTTTTTCCTCTAATACAGATGGTGGCAGCAGTAATACTCTCAAGTGGAATATTCAAAACAGTTAAATTAGTTGTGGTTAATTATACACATTAATATACTAACATCAAAGATGATACTCAAATAAACAATTTATGTAGATATTAGTGCTTGTAAATATCAATTTTATGCAGAATGTTTATTGATACAAGCAGGTAAGTAATGATGATAGAAAAAAATGTATGCCCCAGAACTCAAAACTGAAAGAATTTTAACCACTATACCTTTTATTTAGAAAGCACGGATGTTTAAAATATGTTGCTAGCAAAGGCTGTATGAAAGTAGGGCTGGGCGATAATTCAATAACGATATATATCGATCGATAGACGTGTGGCGCAATAGAAAAAAAGAGGGTCGATAAAAGTTCGATAAAAAAGAAACGCAGTTTTCCTTCCTTCTCATTGTAGCCTAGCATGTAGGTTTATGCTAGTCACTGCTTCCTCCCAACCAATCACAATCGCGGACCCAGGCACGACGTCACAAAGCTCCGCCCTCTCAAACCACAACACAGAGCACATGAAGCTGTGCATCAAGGAGAGGCGGAGGAAATTGTTTCAAAGAAAGGTTTTTGTAGTTAGGCAGTCTGGCAGTATTTCGGTCATGGCAAGTCGGACCAAAAACAAACCACAGTCATCTAGAAAATGTGTCGGGAACCAGTGAAAACCAGTCTGATAACGAAACCAACTTTTTTTTTATCATGTCAGCCGCTCACAGCTGCAGGAGTACGAGCTGTGTAGGCCCCGACGCGCCTCTCCTCCGAGGAATCTTCGGAAAATATATATTTATTTTCGGTTCTGGGCAGTTTCCCACGTAGTTCTAACAATTGAGATAAAAATGCTGAGGGGCCAGAAACTTCAAAGTAATAACTCAGGTTAAAGCAGGAAACGGGGGCGGCGGTGGGGGGGCATTTATTTATTTGTTATATTTATTTTGGTCACTTTTCTGGTCACTTAAGTTTATTCTTTGTCAGTATTTAATAACATAACTCAGGTCTCTTAAGTTATTTTTCTTTAAAACAATTCTGTTATGGTTAAAAAAGTTGGTTAAATAAAGATTTAATTCGAAGTCTGTGTTTGTGTTTTTTTATTAAAATTCAATCATTTAGCAATATTATAAAAAAGTCCAGGCAGAGCTGCACATAAAATATGGTTTCAAATTTTTTCAATAATTATCGATATCGATCAATATGCATTTTTTTTTTATCGATAAGCTTTTTTTCTATATCGCCCAGCCCTATATGAAAGTATAGTTTATCTTTATTTAGAAAATACGGATGTTTTGCTCGTTAATTTTTACTGTTGGATGAGTGTAGATTGACCCTGAGGTTCTGTCCTATCCACTTTCAGCCACCCCTCAGTGTACATTGGTTATTGCGTGGCCACCCTTATAAAAATATTCTAGCTACGTCTCTGATAATATGATTTACAACTATTAAAATACATAGGAAAATTAATGCATATTAAGTCCAACATGTTAAAACTAGTCAAGGATCCATTTAAGCTGCTGCTTTGAGGCTGGCTGACTCCGACCGGTTCAAACATCTCCAGCCTCCTAGTCTATAGCAGAAAAATGTACGGTAGAAACCTATTTAGTTGAAGCCTGTGTTTAGCTGTGTGCTCCAGATTACAAACCAAGGCGTATAAAGACATGGATGATTTATAAAGACATGGATGATGAATCTTCCATTACAACTAATAACCTGATCAATGATGACTGGAGAACATTGATGATGCTCCATAGTTGAAAACTCAAACATATTTTTGTCTATAAGCCTGACTGGAACCAGGAAATGCCAAAAGGGTGTTGATTAGCCCTGATGCAAGCAGAAATAAACCATCTCCGGTTGAATATTAACAACTTGCTAATAGTCCAATTACAGCTCCATCCCCCTGGCAGGTATAAACTGATGCACAGTCAGTCAGAAACATCCCCCATTACAAACGGCTTCATATCTTAGAGAGGAAGATTCGCTATAAAAGAATGAAATGATGAAAGGGCAAAATAATCAGTGCCCTCTCCGGGACTAAAGGAGCCAACGGCCATGGTTCATAGTAAAACAATTAACATTTAATCAAGGGGTTTTCCATCTTCAAAAAAACAACAGAAACAAGAGTAAGAGGCAGAAAAATAGCACTTGAAATAAATATTATGTTAATATATATGATTGTATACCTAATGAATCCACTCACCTTCCTACATCCTGCCACCTTTAAAAAAAAAGAAAAAGTTTGAATAGAGACTCTGCCTTCCAAGTATGAAGAAACCCTGAAGAATAGTCAAACGTAAAAACCTCAACACCAAAACATCAAGAACTTTAGGTTCTAAATTAAAAAAAAACTCAAAAGGGGAGGACATTTGTTTTTCAAACAGTTTTATGTTTATTCAGAAGACATTTTAACTACTTAGAACCAGTAGCGACCAACCTCCTGCATGTTCTTGTTGATCACCAAAGAACAATAGGTGAATGTATTTTTTTTTTTTTATATTTACTGTTCACTTTTAAATCTTTAAATGGTCTGGCTCTTCCTAATCCATCTGAGCTCCTGGGCTGCTCAGTGTCGCAGTGGGTAGCACTGCTGGTTCTGAGTTTGATTCCCGGCCCAAGGTCTTTCTGCATGGAGTTTGCATGTTCTCCCTGAGCATGCGTGGGTTCTCTACGGGGACTCCGGCTTCTTCCCGCAGTCCAAAAACATGACTGTTAGGTTAGATGGCTTCTCTAGATTCTCCTTAGGTGTGAGTTGCCCTGCGATGGACTGGCCAGGGTGTACCCCGCCTCTCGCCCATTAATAGCAGGAGATAGCACCCCTTGTGACCCCAAATGGGACAAGCGTGTCAGATAATGGATGGATGGATGGATGGATGGATGGATGGATTGATGGATGGATGGATGGATGGATGGATGGATGGATGGATGGATGGATGGATGGATGGATGGATGGATGGATGGATGGATGGATGGATGGATGGATGGATGGATGGATGGATGGATACTCATCACTTTTAAATCTTTAAATGGTCTGGCTCTTCCTAATCCATCTGAGCTCCGAGAAATCGTCCTGGTAGAGATCAGGGAGCTGATGCACTTGGTAGTCTCTACAACTCAAGTCGTGAACAGCTGTCTTGTTATTTTTACCTGATTTTTTCTTTTTTTTTTTTCTTTTTTTAAGTACTTTAGTTAGTTTATAGCAGGTAAAGGGCTGCTACTTGAAAATCATTTTTGATTGGTTGATTGACTGGATGCAATCGTTTAACCAGAGGTACGGTTGTACTTCCAGGCTAACATTTTTACCCATTTTTATATTTTCTTAACCTGGCAGTAGCCAGATTGATTTGAGTTCTACTTTATCAGACTGTGATGGCTGCCGTTCAGTTTGTCTGTGAAAAGGAGGGGCGTTTAGTACCCGCCTTGCATTATACGCTTTCTTGTAGTAGGGAATCATGATGTTTCAGCAAAATAAGCTGATAAATCAAACCTTTTTCCAAATCCTGTTGGAAGAAAAGCACAGATATCTACAAATGCACACAGTGCTTCTCTTTTCTCCTTTTTAAAGAAGAAATTGTCGCTACTTTAGCTAAAACCGAGTTAATTGCAGCGTAGCCATGTTTGTAAAGGATTTTCAAATCCAAATCGCAACTGAGTTTCTCATTATTTAACAGCTTTATACAATACTTTTGTTATTTTTGGTGTTATATGTCATGCTATTATTTTAGTAAAAATGTTGCTTCACTATTGCTCTATGAGATGTTGCCTATTGTTGCTAATGGAGTTTTCAGAGCTCTCTTATCTCCATGGCTCTGGCTTCTCTCTCAAAGTGACTAAAGGTGAAACAAGCATGCAAAAACAGGTTCACATACGAGAAGAAGAGAATCTACAGGCACATAAAAAGCAAGAGAGCTGAGAAGGAGCATGGACTGATGGTTGAGATATATAGGGGGCCTCAGGGTGTTGAATCTGCTCGCATAAACAGTTCTTAATGAGCTTGGAAAGTAGTTTACGTGCATGTGTTTTAAATAAAACTGCTCGTATAATTATTGATTGCACGTTTGACCTTTTGGCAGAACTCTGACTTCATATTTCCATACTACTGATCGATGTCTTTCTGTGTATGCAGCACCGTTTCTCTGTATGTTTGCACTATGCTTTGTTGCCATGATACCAAACAGACACAATCAGTAGTCCATTTTATTTCTTCAAGTGTCTGTTTTCCACCCATGATAATATTTTCAGTGTTAGCTAAGATCTGATATAGGTTTTAAAACAATAAAACCTCATAACATCCTAAAGAATTTATTTCCTAAAGAAAGTACCTCTTTTGTCATCGTTATTATCTAAATATGATACCCGACAGTGAAATAAAACTCTTAGTAAAGAATCAAATTAAGTTAAGCTCAGAGAAAGCTAACAAAGTCCATGACATTTTGGCTGTAATATTTGTTTGCATCCTGAGCAGATGAAGCATAATATTCAGCCGATACAGCCAAGGGAGACTGGACCACTAAAAATAAACCATATGAATGCCACAGACTCCAGGCTCCATTCAGAGTGAGGAAGTGCAGAGAAGATTTCATTTGGCTAAGTCCTGTCCAGTAATGACTCAGAAAGCAAACAACAAAACAGAAAAATTGCAGGCAAATTGAACCCAAGCTTTGAAAGCCCTCCCTCTCCCCCCAATCAATTGAGACCCACTGAAGTCCTTTGATGAACAGAAAAGGACTTATTGAGATTAAATTGCTGTAGAACACAAAAGAGATCGCACAGTAAGAAGGAGGCTGGAGAAATGGTGGGTAAAAGCAGCAACAAAAGAAGATGGATAGAGTTGCTAAGGCAGAGGGAGACAGAAGCAAGTCTGAAAAAGATGGAGAGCTGAACGAGAGCTTGTTGACTAAATGGAAGCAGGCCAGCATAAGGTCCCCCAAGTATCACTGAAATTTTTTTTTTTTAGATAGGGATGCTCTTAGGTGCTTATAATGTGGACGCATATTGGCAGAATGTCACCCTCCTGTGTCTTCATCAAGATCTATTTTTACACTGCACTATCAGCAACTGTATAGAGAAAGCAGTAACTTTCCACTGGCCTCTTAGACTCATTGGACGCATATTTCACTTTAATAGCCAGTTACTTTCAATAAGAGAAAATAATCCCTAGTCTTTTGAATTTATAATTGAGGGAAATTAAAAGAGAGAAAAAAGTTAACCAATTACTGCAGATGATTCTTTTTAAATATTTATTTGTTTGAATCCCTTAAAATTCTACTTTCTCTGATATACAAGATCATAGTATCATTATGTTGCCACCACTATGTTTCACAATGGATATAATATCCTTAAGGAGATGGGAGGGGCTGAGTTACCAACACTAAGAATAGTTTCGATTAATGTCAGATTAGTTCTATTTTTATCTCAAAATAGAAAGTTTTTGCTAAATGTGGCCCAGTTTTTTGAGTGTGTAGAGCAGGGGTGTCAAAGTGGTGCCAGAAAGGGCCGTGCGGCTGCAAGTTTTCTTTCCAACCAAGCAATAGCACACCAGACACCAGTCATCTCATCAAGGGAGTCCAACATAAACATGACTTAACACTTCTCTCCTGGTAGTCTGGCTTCCTTCCACAGTCCAAAAACATGACTATTGGCTTTGGTTAAATTGGCTTCTCTAAATTGTCCTTAGGTGTGCGTGTGTGTGTGTGTGTTGTGTCCATTGACTTCCATTCATTTCCCACTAATTTATATGGCCTAACCGTGACCCTTGCCCTAACCCTAAGCATTACTGACACATACCTATCCCTAAACCTAACCTAAACTCAATTCACACCTTAGTCCTAAACCTAACCCCCACCCCAAGAAGAGAAACTTTCCTTATGGGGACCAGTTGTTGGTCCCCAGAAGTACCTATGAGTCCCCAAAATGTAGCATATTCCTAGGAAATTGTCCCCACCAGGTATTAAAGACATGGCCATGTGTGTGGATGTGCACGTGGTTGTGTGTCTCTGTGTTTCCCTGCGACAAACTGACGACCTGTCCAGGGTGGACCCCACCTCTCGCCCATAGACTGCCGGAGAGAGGCACTGGTCCCACCACAACCCTGACAGGAATAAGCAGGAGAGGATGGATGGATGGATGGATGGATGGATGGATGGATGGATGGATGGATGGATGGATGGATGGATGGATGGATGGATGGATGGATGGATGGATGGATGGATGGATGGATGGATGGATGGATGGATGGATGGATGGATGGATGGAAATGTAGGTACAGTGTGGAAAATAAGTATTTGAACAGTGTGCTATATTTGGCTGAAACCAAAGCAAGTTCATCGAGTCTGAAATTGTCATTGTATGTGCTTATCCACAGTGAGACACAATCTAAAAAAAGAATACAGAAATCAAAATGTATGATTTTTTAACTATTCATTTGTATGATACAGCTGCAAATAAGTATTTGAACACCTGAGAAATTCTTTGTTAATATTTGGTACAATAGCCTTCGTTAGCAATTACAGAGGTCCAATGTTTCCTGTAGTTTTTCCACCAGGTTTGCATACATTGCAGGAGGGATTTTGGCCCACTCCTCCACACAGATCTTCTCTAGATCATTCAGATTTCTGGGCTGTCATTGAGAAACATGCAGTTTAAGTTCCCTCCAAAGATTCTCTATTGGGTTTAGGTCTGGAGACTGGCTTGGCCACGCCAGAACCTTGATATGCTTCTTAATGAGCCACTCCATGGCTATCCTGGCTCGACCCAGCCTCGACCCATCTTCAATGCTCTAACTGAGGAAAGCAGCTTGTTCCCAAAATCTCTCAATACATGGCCCCTGTTATCCTCTCTTTTATACAGTGCAGTCGTCCTGTTCCATGTGCAGGAAAAGAAAAAGCATGACACTACTACCCCCATGCTTCACAGTAAGGAGGGTGTTCTTTGGACGGTACTCATCATCATCTTCCTCCAAACACAGTTAGTGGAATTAAAAAATTATTTTTGGAGAATGTTTCCTTATCCACTTAAAATACATCAACACATTTTAGTGTAAATAATTTCAGATTTTAATATGTCATTCCTGCTAAGTTGAAATATTCTCTTAATAATTTTTGTTTGTTGCTTTTTGACCAAACCAAACTTTACTGCCCTCCATTTCCGTACATAGGATAGAGCGCATGCAGAATAAACAAAATGCATGTGTACAACCAGACATTCAAAATAGGAAGGATAATCTAAAAATATCTCAACAAAAAAGTTAAAAATAAAACATGCACATGTGTTCAGACTCACGCACAGAAATACACCCCAGGAAGACACAGAGATCTGGAATACAGTGAATGGCTACAGGCAGGAGGTTACATAACGGTAAAATGGAAACACATTCTTACATCACATTCCTTCTGTATCACTCCTTAGAAAGCCCATTCAGTTGTAAGCACTCATTGATTTGGCCTTCAACAGACATGCACACACGCGCACACACTGCAGCCTGTACACTAATGGATGAAGATGGCAGTGAAACCTCCTCCCTCCAGCTCACTACATCTTGCCCTATGGTGCCTTGTGTTTTCTATAGAGAAACAAACACAACACCACACAGACATACATATTGAATATCAGTAAAAGAGGGCCTGGGAAGAGGTGAGAGAAGTTTGGTTGCGCTCACCTAAAGGAAAAATATATTTAAAAACTTTACCCTAAAAATCGTCCCTATATTCCTGTTTTGCGAGTCTTTCTGTGGGAATTCAGTGGTGAATGAATATCAGTAGGTGAGAAATGTAGTGTAGATGTATTTTATAATAGATAGACGTACACTTTAGAAAGTTAAGCTGTGGTATATTTGAATTTGTCAAAATATATTATACATTTCTACCACTAATGAAAACTGTATCTGTTCTGATCCACTCATTTCATCAAAAGGTTAAAATAGCATCAAATAATCCTTCCATTAGTCTCTAAGCCACTAGCTCTTCTGCTTTATCTCACAGAAATAATTTTCTCCAGTAATGTTATATCATTCATCTCCAGGGTTCTTATTCAAATTAAATATACTATTATTTGTGATTAATTGTACTTTTTTTATGCTGATGAAGGTTCTCAGTCATCCAGGTCATAGTCATTCCTTAAAAATTAAAAAAATATCCACTGGACTTGGTTTCCAAGATTTGAAGACGTTTCGCCACCTCTCCAGGAATCTTTCTCAATTCAAATATCTGGATCCGCAGTGAGTTTGAGTCTTATATAAGCAAGGCCTTGTATTGCTTGGAAACATGCAAATGGTAACCGATGAATGGGTTGTTTGGTTCCATCGTTAGCCTGTAATATCTGAAACCTGTCTATGATTCTGAGGATCGGTCGTAAAAGGGGGGGGGAATTGCCGTTAAGGGGGGGATTGTCTCATGTAATACCTGAAACTTGTCTATGATTGTTAAGAGTCGGTCGTTAAGGAAGTATAGTTAACCGGCTGGAGCGGGTGTTTCCAAGCGATACAAGGCTTTGTCTATATTAGACTCAAACTCACTGCGGATCCAGACATTTGAATTGAGAAAGCTTCCTGGAGAGGTGGCGAAACGTCTTCAAATCTTGGAAACCAAGTCCAGTGGATATTTTTCAATTTTTACGGAATGTACTTTTTTTATTATTTCAAAACTTTGCTCTATTACTCCCATATAAATTATAAATAACATTAAGAATTATTTATTTAAACAGCTATTAATTATTATGTTTGGCTTAAACATCAAAGTCATTCCAAGTTCTTCAAGTTTAACTTTGGTTCTCAGATGTAAACTCCATCTTAAACGGTGACATTATTGCATCATTCTTTTAGTAGTTGGTTTTTCTACCATTTTAAAGCTCTCCCTTTTCATTCCATGTGGACGTAGTTACCTCTGCCAAAGAGTTTTTTTTTTTACTCATGTTTGTTTGTATGTCTGTCTGTTAGCAGGATTACTTGAAAAGTTTTCAATGGATTTTAATGATTTTGTGCCTCATAGCAAGGAACAACCCATTGCAATTTTAGTTAGGATCCAGGTCATAGTCTAAATAAGGGAGTTTTTAAAAGGATTCTTTAACAATGGGGCTGCGGAACAAGCAGTTCCCCTCTAAACCAGAGAGTGGCGGCTGATCAAAGATGGAAGTAGAGTGCAGAGTGAATGAAGGTGAGAGCAGAACAGACACCAGAGGCCGCAGCCACACGCCCTGCCTCTGTCAGGGCAGCCATGCAGAAGCATATTGGTTACTTTTATTTGAAAAGTTCAGAACTGATTTTAATAAATATTTCACCACAGGCATTTTTTTTTTAATTGCAAAGAAAGAACATACATGAACAATATATAACGTTACTAATTACAAACATATACAACAACAAAGGGCTTTAGAGAACAGAACTATTATTTTAAAATGTCAAAATTAAATCTAATTTATGCTCGAGGGTTATAATTCTTTAAGGGTATTTATAATTTACATGGCTTTAGCCTTTGAACCAAATTTTAAGGATTCAATATAGATATTAATAGAAGATAATAAATTTAGGGTTTTTGTTGTCTACCACAGGCATGATTCAATCCAAGAAACAATTTGTTAACATCTTGTAATGATCCATATAGTGTAGTTTTAGCTATAAGTGTAAGTCACAATATGAGGCAACATTTGCTGCTTGGGAGAGGTCTGCTCTCTCTTGGTGCATTTCTAGTTGATTAGTTTTAGTTGAATTTCCCAAGTTTAGTTAACATCCATCCATCCATCCATTATCTGACACACTTGTCCCGAGTGGGGTCGCGAGGGGTGCTGGTGCCTATCTCCAGCAGTCAATGGGCGAGAGGCGGGGTCCACCCTGGACAGGTCGCTAGTCCATCGCAGGGCAACACAGAGACACACAGGACAAACAGCCATTCACACACACACTAACACCTAGGGACATTTTAGAGAAGCCAATTAACCTAACAGTCATGTTTTTGGACTGTGGGAGGAAACTGGAGTACCCGGAGAGAACCCACGCTTGCTCAGGGAGAACATGCAAACTCTATGCAGAAAGACCCTGGGCCGGGAATCGAACCCGGAACCTTCTTGCTGCAAGGCAGCAGGGCTGTTTAGTTAACATGTTTTAACTAAAATATGCTTAACATGGTAGTCAGTTATTTTTGTTAAAGATGGATAATTATTTTGAAGGAAATCTAACAAAGAAATAGCTGCAAATCTGCAAGATTCCTGCCATTTCCATCCCCAAGAGAGAAGCCCCATTGATCGCATGCATAGCTCTGTTAATTTCTGGTTCGCATCGCTTACAGACACTAACTGTGAGAGCACTGAGGCTACAATTATTGGCTGAAACCAAAGCTAAACGATACGTAAACACAAGACGTGCACGTTGAGCAAGATGAAACTAGTGAGGAGTGAGCAGGGAAAATGGGGTTAGGCGACCATGAGGGACAACTGGTAGATAAAATGATCCCCAAAAGCAGATCATCCACTATAGCTTTAATAAAGTCTTTTATTTTAAATCAAATTTGTTTGAATTTATTCCATATCTGTGTAAAGTTTCATTTTTGATTAGATTCTGTATTTTATCTGCTGTACAGACACCACAGCCATATGGCAGACTAAAAGTTATTTGATTAAATAATAGATGGCATACATGAATATTGGTGCAAAACAAATCCTTCATCTTAGACTCTTCACACCTGCATGGTTCCTATACAAAGAAAAACTGCCCAAAAAAGTGACCACTCTGCACAGGTGGCCACTTTTTCACCCATACAATCCCTGTATCGCCTGGAAAAGGCATGATAAGCCTCCCCAGACTGACACCAGCAAACAGCTTATCCTCTAAATCCCAGTGTGTGGTGTTTTTTTTTTTCTTTTTTCTCGCAAAACCCTCACACACCTGTGCTCTAAACCAGCTACAGCCACACATCTGTATTTATATAGCTGCTTGCACATTATGAAGTGAATTTTTGTTCTGCTATTGTTGCAGATAAAGAACATGTTTTGTTAATAGAAATAAAAAAAAAGTGTAAAACAACTGCTCTCAGAAAAACTGGATTAAAAAATGTCTTCAAAGCAACTTTGCTGTTTCCTAAGATTTTATCTCAAATTTCTTTTCAAATTTAATTTATATATTTTACCTTTTTTTACTGTATTTATTAATCTTTTTATTTTTCTTAGCTTTTTATGGATTTTTTTACAGGTATACAACACTAACATGACAATGATTAATGTCCTTTAGTGAAGGATTATTAGCACTTGTAACAAAACAAAAAAAACAGAAAAAAAACAATAAATAATATTATATAAAAAATAATTTGTTCATTTACACTTTAGACAAACTGAAAGTAAAAAAAAAAAAAAAAAAAAAAAAAAAAAACACTTTATGGAGTTTCAACCAGTCAATTAGAAGTGTCGACACCTTTATTTATGACAAATGGGGTAAAGAAGAACAAAAAAGAGGGGGAGATAGGGGTTCTTTATGGCTTCAGTTGTTCTAAAATGGGTTTCCAAATTTTGTAATATTTTTGAGGACAGTTTATTAAATCAAATACATTTTTTTCTATGTGCAGGATATGTGTAAATTCCTTGATCCGAGATTTATTAATTATTAATTATTGTATTTATTAATCTTATACATTTTTCAAATACTTGTTTTTTTTTATATTTTTTTTTTTTCCAATTTTAGTTTCACAAATTACATTTTTTTTATTTCATTTTCCAGATCACATTCTATTCACTTCAAGCCAAATACAACAGAGTGTTCTGCTGTCTGCCATTTTAAAAACTTGCAAAGAGAAGTGAACCATTTCAGAGTTTGGGGACAATTCAGATATAGAGACTTCAATAAAACATAATACACACTTAAATATATAAATTCCTCTAAGTCAAGTCAAGAATTTATGTTTGCAATATTTAGTGCAGCTTTTGAATACTAAGGAAGTTTCTAAAGCCAAGATTAGAATACATTTTTTATCATTTAGATAAAGAATAGCTTCTTAACTAAGATAACTTCTTAGAAGTCTTGACAAGCATGAAAATTAACTAGTTTATAGATCTCCTTTGACAAGGGATTTTTCCTTAAAGTCCCTTAAAGGTATAGGGCTTAATGGATTAATTACTTTTTGATTGCAAATCAAAACATAAATCTAAGATTCAAAAGAACAGGGTTGAAAATGATTGCTGATGCTACATTTTCACAGCAAACTAAGGCAGCTGTAGAATAAGGTAACTAGAAATGTTAAGGACACATCTGGTTATAATAACAGAAGGGGAAAACACTTCCAGGGCTGGCATGGTGTGTACTGTAATGCTGTAGAGATGTAATGTGAAGATGTCGTCCTCAGTTTCATTCCTCTGGACCTGTGCTGCATTTGTTCCTTCTCTGCCCATTTGTTTGTCTGCAACACTGTGAACTGAGAATGCTAGAGCCAAAAAGTTTTTAAAAAACTTAAATATTTGAATAATGCCGTTGTCACTACCCGATCCATCCCGGAAGCACGATCCGTCCTGTGCATGCACTAACAGACATCCAGGTGTCCATAAATAATGTAATTATTGTACTAAAATTACTTTTTTCTATCTTATCTCTCTAAACAATGCTAATACATATCATTAAAAATGTTTTATGAATTTTGTGAGACAATTTTTAGGCTTTTGACATTTAGCTCGTTAAACTGCTTCTCTGACATGTGACATGCTCAGAGCAGTCCAGCATAATGTGATTAAACCATTTTTATCTGCATTTTAGTTGTTTCTTTCTTCAGATTATACACTATATATATTAATGTTAACATGAAAGGAAAATATAAAGCTCAAAAAGTTTTGTTTAAATCCAAAGCCGAAAAAGTTAGTTCCCGGAAGTACCGTATTTTCACGACTATAAGGCACATATAAAGGTCTTTTTTTTTCCTTAAAATGTGCGCTGCGCCCTATCCGCGGACGTTGTTGAGACCACCATGAGTATATGAGAACGTTAAAGGGGGATGTGTGGGCATGGCTTGTGTATAACAGAACATGAGAACATTAAAGGGTGAAGTGTGGGCGTGGCTTGTGTATAACAGAACATGAGAACGTTAAAGGGGGACGTGTGGGCATGGTTTGTGTATAAAAGAACAGGAATGTGCTTTATGCAGAACATTGTTGTCTTAACAACCCTAAAAATGGCAAAGAGACACGCCTATGAAGCACAGTTTAAACTGAAGGCTATCAGCTATGCAGAGGAACATGGAAATCGAGCAGCCGCGGGAGAATTCAAGATAAATGAATCAATGGTTCGCAAGTGGAGGAAGATGGAAAACGAACTCCGACAGGGGAAGAAGACGCAGCTGAGTTTCCGCGGACATAAGGCGAGGTGGCCCGAGTTGGAGGAAAGACTCAAGCGGTGGATCATCGAGCAAAGAACGGACGGGGGCGAGCGTTTCGACGGTCACTGTTCGACTAAAAGCAGTAACGCTAGCGGAAGAAATGAAAATTGAACATTTTCAAGGAGGTCCGTCGTGGTGCTTTCGTTTTATGAAACGGTGCAATGTTTCCATCCGGACCAGGACTACAGTTGCTCAGCGACGTCCGGCGGATTATAATGAAAAACTGGCGAGCTTCCACTCCTTCTGCAGCAAACACATCGCCGACAAACGCATCCAGCCAAGCCACATCACCAACATGGACGAGGTGCCGCTCACTTTCGACATCCCGGTCAATCACACGGTGGAGAAGAAGGGGACCAGCACTGTAGCGATACACACAACGGGGTATAAAAAAGCGTCATTTACTGTTGTGCTTGGCTGCCATGCAAATGGACAGAAAATGCCACCTATGGTGATTTTTAAAAGAAAGACTTTGCCTAAAGAGACTTTTCCAGCTGGAGTTGTTATTAAGGCAAATGAAAAAGGCTGGATGGATGAGGAGATGATGAAAGCGTGGCTGAGGGACGTGTATGTGAGGAGACCAGGTGGTTTTTTCCACGCATTACCATCGCTGTTAATCCGTGACTCCATGCGTGCCCATCTCACAACCAATGTGGAAAAAAAACAAATGAACGCTGTGCTCGCCATTATCCCAGGGGGTCTGACAAAGGAACTTCAACCGCTCGACATCGGTGTGAACCGGCCGTTCAAAGTAAGGCTGCGAGTGGCGTGGGAGCGATGGATGACAGACGGAGACCACAGTTTCACGAAAAGTGGAAGGCAGCGCCGGGCAAGTTACGCCACCCTTTGCGGATGGATTCTAGATGCTTGGGCTAACATGTCTGCTGGCACTGTTGTTCGAGCTTCCGCAAAAGCCGGCATCATTTCTGAGGTGCCGCCCGGCACTGAAAGTGACTCTGACAGCGAAGAAGGGGAAATTGGCATGTCTGATTTAGCGCAGCTGTTTAATTCAGAAACAGAGGATGATGACTTCGATGGGTTTGATTAATACTTTGTAATAAATACATGAATAAAGCACAATCATACTCAGTTTTGCTCCTGCTCTATTTTTCTACCTGAAAACTTAATTCAACAGCAGCCTCTGGGCCGGGTCGCATCCGGGTTCACCGCGGCAGCTGGTAGGTGTTTTTCATCTAAATAATCTAAACTGCAGGCACCAGGATAATAAAAGCGAACATATTCTGTCGGCAGGTTTCAGGATTTTAAGTTAATTTATGCGTCAATAAACTGTTTCAGAGGAGTGATCACAGCCCTGTGTCATCAGCGATGTGTCTCTCACGGCCGGCTCCCAGGTTTGAATAATACTTTGTAATAAATACACCTTGCAGCTATATTTGCTGTGATCAGTGGGAATAAAGTAGTTTTAATATGTTTTTAATTGAGAAAATCCACCTGAAAACTTAATCATTGCAGTCAGTTCATCCAGATTATCATCCTGCCTTCTAATACTATTTCTGTCGGAGGCCCTCAGACCCCCACATACCAGCGGTGCGCCGACAGAAGGAATCCCTTCAACAGCAGCCTCTGTGCCGGGTCGCCTCCGGGTTCCCCGCGGCGGCTGGTAGGTGTTTTTCATCTAAATAATCTAAACTGCAGGCACCAGGATAATAAAAGCGAACATATTCTGTCAGCAGGTTTCAGGATTTTAAGTTAATTTATGAGTCAATAAACTGTTTCAGAGGAGTGATCATAGCGCTCTGTCATCTGCGATGTGTCTGTCTCACGGCCAGCTCCCAGGTTTGATTAATACTTTGTAATAAATACATGAATAAAGCACAATCATACTCAGTTTTGCTCCCGCTCTATTTTTAAATATGCAGTGGAGGTATTTAAAGGTAGTAGAGGACATGTACCTGTATATAAAAAAGTCCGCTGTGCCTTATGTGTGTGTTAAATACAGAAATGGCACACATAACTGAGACTGCGCCTTTTAGTACGGTGCGCCTTATGGTCGTGAAAATAAGGTAGAGTAAAACATAAAGGATTTTAAGGCCTTTATTTTCTCAGGAAATACTTTGTCAAATTTAAACCATTATATTTTGGTACGCTTACTATTTTGGGGCAGGAAAACGTCATTAGAGATTTTTTAACTAAATAAAATCGAGGATGACCAAGATGTATATCTGATTGAGTGAATTTATCCTTTCAAAATGCTGATTCTAGTGATTCTGTTCACTCAAAAGAACTGTTGTTCTCATCACTACCAACAAGGCATATGGCCTAGTAATCTAATATCAGTTTTCCTATTATTTAACCGTGCTATATATGTTGATCAAGGTACAAAGGTTGTCAAGCATGTCACATTTTTTACATCTGTAAAAATATAATTATGTGATCCAAAAAAGTTTTGAAAAGCATGTCTAGTAAAAGCAGTCAATGAAAACTACTGATGGAGGCAAGAGGTACAACCTATGATCTAAATTCTTAGCGGCCATCAACATTCTGCTATTGAAGTTTTTTGGCTCCAATACCAATACCTGGCTGTGCAGTATTGGCCAATGACGACACCATCTGTTTGAAATTGATGTGTGTGTAGATATAAAGAACTGCATACTACTCGTACTCGTACTCATACTCGTCGTCTCCCGCTTTATCTGGAAATGGGTCGCGGGGGCAGCAGAGTAAGCAGAGACTCCCAGACTTCCCTCTCCACAGACACCTCCTCCAGCTCTGTTGGGGGAAGCCCTAGGCGCTCCAAGGCCAGCCAAGAGACATATTCTCTCCAGCGTGTCCTGGGTCGTCCCCTGGGCCTCCTCCCAGTGGGACGTGCCTGGAACACCTCCTGAGGGAGGCGTCCAGGGGGCATCCGAAGAAGATGTCCGAGCCATCTCAACTGACTCCTCTCGATGTGGAGGAGAACTGGCTCTACACTGAGCACCCCCCACAGGGCAGCACGAGGGACATGGTCCAATGCCTTCTCCAAGTCCACAAAACACATGTGGACTGGTTGGGCAAACTCCCAAGAACCCTCAGGCACCCTGCAGAGGGTGTAGAGCTGGTCCACTGATCCACAGCCAGGACGAAAACCACACTGCTCCTCCTGCAGCCGAGGTTCGACAATCAGCCGGACTCTCCTCTTCAGCACCCTGGCATAGGCCTATCCGGGGACGCTGAGAAGTGTGATTCCCCGATAGTTGGAACACACCCTCCGATCCCCCTTCTTATAGAGGGGAACCACCACCCCAGTCTGCCAATCCAGGGGAACTGTCCCCGACCTCCACGCGATGTTGAAAACACGTGTCAACCATGACAGCCCGACAACATCCAGGGCCCAAAGCCTTGCCACAGTGGAGTTTTTTGACTACCTCAGTGACTTCAGCCTGGGTGATCAACGAATCCAGCCCCAAGCACCCTGTCTCTTCTTCCCCCACGGAAGGCGCGTCTGTTGGGTTGAGGAGATCCTCAAAGTATTCCTTCCACCGCCCGACAATATCCTCCTTCAAGGTCAGCAGCTCCTCACTCCCACTGAAAACAGTGTTAACGAAGCACTGCTTTCCCCTTCGGAGGCGCCGGACGGTTTGCCAGAATCGCTTTGAGGCCAACCGCCCGGGCCACCACACGCTTGGCCTCACGGTACCTGCTTACTGCTTCCGGAGTCCCACAAGCCAGCGAAGCTTGATAGGACTCCTTCTTCAGCTTGACATCCCTTACTATCGGTGTCCACCACCGGGTACGGGGATTGCCACCACGACAGGCACCGCAAACCTTACGGCCACAGCTACGGGCAGCCACATCAATAATAGAGGCAGAGAACACAGCCAATTCGGACTCCATGTCTCCAACCTCCCTCGGAACCTGAGAGAAGCTCTCCCGGGGGTGGAATTTGAACACGTCCCTGACCAAGGGTTCCACCAGACATTCCCAGCAGACCCTCACTACACATTTGGGCCTGCCAAATCTTTCAGCCTTCCTCCTCTTCCAGCGTATCCAGCTCACCACCAGGTGGTGGTCGGTGGAAAGCTCCGCCCCTCTCTTCACCTGAGTGTCCAAGACATGCGGCCGAAGATTAGAAGATACGAGTACAAAGTCGATCATCGACCTTCGGCCTAGGGTGTCCTGGTGCCAGGTGCACCGATGGACATCCTAATGCCTGAACATGGTGTTCATTATAGACAATCCATGACTTGCACAGAAGTCCAATAATGAGACACCACTCGGGTTCACAAGCAGCCCCACCCCCGCCCTCCGCGGGTCACTCTAGAGTAGAAGAGAGTCCAGACTTTCTCTAGGAGCTGGGTTCCAGAGCCCTGGCTGTGCGTAGAGGCGAGCCCAACTATTTGTAGCCGGTATTGCTCCACCTCCCGCACAAGCTTGGGCTCCTTCCCCGCCAGTGAGGTGACATTCCACGTCCCCAGAGCCAGTTTAAGAGCTCGCGGATCAGTTTGCCGAGGTCTCCGCCTCTGGCTACCAGTGGCGGCTGGTGAAAAATATTTTTGGTGGGGCTGATATAGCCTAGTGTATGTCTCCCAACTAAACCGGAATAAGAATTCAATTAAACAATTGGACAATACATACAATTTAACAGTAATGATTTAATTTACTATATAATAACAGTAACAGTGATGATTTTGGTCACTGTGACGGGGTTCTTTGGCCTCCAAGAATCCAGGCTCAGTCGGGTTACCGGTGTTGGTGATTTATTGTGCTCAAAAACTCAAAACAGGGTGCAAAAGAAACTAAACATGTAAAAGATACTCTGGGCCTCAGCCTCCCTCCAGTTACCAGCAATGTAACAAAGAAACAGAAAACAAAAATGGCCTCTTTTCTTCCCACAGCCCTCATTAAATAGTTTAAGCCCCTCACCTCAGGCTCTCTTATTTCTGATTTCTTCTCATTAATCAGTTTTGTCCATATATTACCTCCACAAACAATTGATGTACAAAAACAAATAAGTTTTACAACTTAATTCTTTTACACAGATTCATTGACTTATTCAATTACACCAAACTGGGTTTGAACCCAGCAAAGACGCAGCCAGACTGAAGATGACAAGTCCCCTTAGCATAAACACGTACACACCCACACCCCCCACATACCCACACACACACGGCTAACCCCACTGAAATATTAAGTGTGCACCCTCAATACGCCAGCAGGTAACCAGGAACAGCTTGTGTGTTTTAAGTTCATGGAGCTACTGGGCTCAGCGCGAGTGTATTGGTCCTCACAAACACAGTATAACAGGAATGTGTTTGTGGCGCGCAAAGTTAGAGAGGTTGTTTTAAGCGACGAAGTGGATTTGTCATAGTCACAATAACCATGACATGAAATGTTCATATCCTACAACAGGGATGTTCTTCTGGCAAACGGGTAGATAAATAAGGATCTCACCGAATTTGGTGGAAGCTGCTTCTCGTTCGTTACATTCGCCATCTTCCCTCTAATTGTCTGCACCTGCGCTTGGGTTCAGAAGCCTGTTAAAGCGCAGTATTTTCAGCGCCCCAAGACCATAAAGTTCCGAGACGCTGATTGGCCATTAAATTCACCTAGCAATAGTACATGATTGACAGATTCTCTGCAAATGTGGGGCTGTCTGATCAGCGCCCCCAGAACAGAGACGGTAGGAGTCTGTCTGTGGAAATCCACAAATTAATGACAGTAGATAGGGAAATGTAGTTTATATAATTTGTTTTGCTTATAGGTACACAGTCTAGAGAGTAAAACTGACATTTATGAGTTATTTTCTAAAAATATATTTTACGTTTCTCTCTTCTTATCAGGGAGGGCGGTGCCCCAGCGCCCCCTATGGGCCGGCCGCCACTGCTGGCTACCACCCATACTCTATGCACCGGTCCCTCATGGTTCCTCCTGCAGGTGGTGGGCCCACTGGGCGATGGCCTCGCGTCGCTCCTTCGGGCTGGGCCCGGCCGGGTCCCGCGTGGAAGAACCCGACCAGCAGGTGCTCGCCGACGAACCCCAACCCCAGGCCTGGCTCCAGGGTGGGGTCCCAGCTCCGCCGTACCGGGCGACGTCACGTGCCTTGCTTTAGTCCTCTTCATAAGGGTTTTTGCATACTACTTGGATGTAAAATAATTGCCATCATGGCTTTGTCAAGCTGCTGCCTACCTTTGTGAAGCAGAAAAAAAGACTAATATTAAGTGAATCCAGTAGAACTTTTTATTGCCTACCTTGAATGGGTGATAATATTTTAATAAACTTTTGGCTCTCAAAATGGTATTGGTGCCCTATTTGTTGGTACTCACCGATACCGATACCACCATTTTAGTGCTGGATTGGGGCCTCGCCTGATACTGGTAACAGTATCTGTGCAACACCACTTTTAATACACACTCACACGTTTAGTGTACATCTCCAGACCATGTCTTCCATCTCTTCATCTCGTTGTCCATTTTGCTCTTATAACCATAATAAAAATGTTAATGGGGAAACTAATTTGATGAGTTCAAACAAAGCCAAACATTCCACAAGGACCAGCCAAGGACCAGCCAATGATCAGCCAAGGACCAGCCAAGGACAAGCCAGGGACTAGCCAAGGACCAGCCAAGTGTCCATCAAGGAAACTTGGCAAATTTTGAATGGCTTCTACTGTACAATGCTTCCTACATGAAGAAGTAACAAAATTACAGGGTTGTTTGTGGGTGAAAAAAAAAAAACTTATTTTCCAGCCAAATTAACAAATAAATTATTTAAAAATGTGATTTCCTGTTGTTTTTTTGTTTTTTATCATTTTGTCTTTCATAGTTGAAGTGAACCTACGATGAACAGAATACATACCATTAGGCCCCACTGGAGCTATTATTTAAAATACTTCAAGAACTTCCTTTTTGTTTACAGCAGATATGTTTGTATTTCTCCACACATTTGATGTTTTACTTACATCAATGGCTTTTCCAAGCGGCTTCCCAGGGAGCCAACAATTTCACCCAACGTACAGAAAGCCTGTCCCAAGAAGTCCTGTATGTGGCAAAAAAATAAACAAAAACAAAAAAAAACAGAAGAGTCGGAATGAGTTGCAAACAGAAACATTTTTTGAGATGTTATTACTGTTAATTATTAATTGTTCATATATAAATATATGGACAGCACCAAGAGTATGCAGAGAAGCCCTGAAGCCATGTTCCAAAGGAAGTTTCTTATGCAAAATTGATGCACTCCTCATCTCTAAAAGATTTATACAGACAGTCCATGCTGGAAAAAAAACTGTTGAAAATAAATTAGCAAATATTGTGGCAACCGTTTACATTTTCTCCTTCTCCTTAAAACATAAAAGGATCCTTTCAACTTTTGGACTGTAATAAAGTGCAATGAATTAGAGACTGACATTTTTTCGGGAATCCAATGGATCAGGGGATTCCCGTGGGATTCCTGTGGGATGGGAGTCAGTATTAGTAACGATCACGTGATTGGGACGGTACAGGATTAAACATTAACGGGAGCAGACTGGAGCGGGAGCAAACCGATAATAACTAAAAAAAAACTAGGATCGATGCCAAAAAATAAAATAAAATAGAAAGAAAAAAAATCCAGTACTGGCGCGGCGCTGCCATTTTGTAGTTTTTTTTCCCTTTAAGCATACACTATAATGCGAGTCAAAAAAACTACACGACCCAAAAACCAACAGTGATTCCGCTCTGAGTTTTTCACCCGCGCTCAAAATCAACAAGAATTGGGCTCTATTTGAAATCCTGGGCTGCATCCTCCAAGGACGCGGTCTACTTAGACTGGATCCTTTGAAGTCCATGAAAATAAGGAGACCGGAAGAGTTTTGGCTGTTGAATTCGACCAGGTCTACCCTTCGGGGGGTTTTATCGCCGTAAGGTCTGTTGCTTAGCAACCGCGAAAGTTGACACACAAAGCAGGAAAAGAATGAAAAACGAAGTTTCCAAAACTGTTTGTTTATTTATTTCTTTTTTATTGTAAAGTGAACAAAGACTGATGAGAATCCAGAGTGGAATAAAGGTTCCAACCACCGGGAGCAGGAACAAATAAAATCAAATGTAATGATAGAAACCCTAGTCAGTTAAATAACATGCTGCTGTCATTCTGCACATCTCTGATGTTGCTGCTATTTTCAAATATCCATTACTGTAAAAATGTCCATAGCTGCATATTGGTTATTTATTCTCCAGTTTTATATTGTTAAAACACTTTACAGAATTGTATTGTTTTTTTGTTTTTTTTTACTCTTCCCTATTTTGTTATTCTTATACATTTTTCTAAGGTCCACATTTGTGTGACCATTTTCAATAATCTTTCTGCTGCTTTAAATTTGCCCATTGTGGGACAGTAAAGGGATTTTCTATTCTATTCTATAAAAGGGGTAGAAAGATATAACTAAATCTAAACAATGTATGTATTAAAAACATATCTGCAAAATCTCTAATATTAAACAAGAAAAAAATCTTAGTTAAGCCTATTGTGCAAAACAGCAATAAAAAGATAAAAATCCTATCAGATTTATAGTCCCCACCCTGCAGATATATTAGAATCTGTCCTTAAATTACAGCCAAACCCATTTACACAGTAACAGATAAAAACCTTTAGATATATCAAACATTACCGCCACATATCTGCCTCAATAACCATTAAAACAACTATTTTCATTCATTTCAGACGGAACTATTCACAGACTGGATTATATTAAACTAAACTTCCAATTTTCACCACTGTTCGGCGCCAAGTAACCTTTCCTCTAATCACGGATTGCTTGGTCTCGCAATGAATCCTGGGTAAACCAAGGATACCGAGGATACATCGACACCCGTCCTTCAAATCGGGCTAAAAGAAGGACGCATTTTAAGGCCGCATAACGAGGAGTCTTGGAATCCGACCAGACCTCGGCGCCGCACTATGACGTAATCGTACTTCGAATCTGGCCTTCTAAGGCTCGTCCTAGGTTTTCGAACAGAGCATGGGAGTGGTGCGGGAGTCATTCTGAATGGGAGCGGGATGGGAGTGGGAGTAATTTCACCAGGAATGGGACGGGACAGGATTTAGATTTCTACTCTGGCCCGGGATCTGGACGGGACACAATTTTTTTCTGTGGGAGTGGGACGGGACAGGAGTGAAAATCCATTCCCGTGTCAGTCTCTACAATGAATTGATAAGGAGTTTTAAAAAAATGTGTGTTTTCCTTTTTGTTATTTTCTTTCTGAAATTTGGGTTAGGTGTGTTTTTCAGTTTATCTTGTTATGTCAATGCATTGTTTTTTTCATGCATGTTTTCTATACCCTAAAAATTATACAAAATCTGTAAAGAAACACTTTTTTGAGCAGCAGAGGTCAGTATGTGGGTTTCTCCTGTTGAAAGCTGTATCTCCTCTTTCAATGTTTTTCTCATGTTTAGTCAAAAACGGCTTAGCTACAGTCTATAAACAGTTTAGCAATCCCTTATTAACTGTTTGGAAACACCTTATTAACAGATTAGGAACAACTTTGAACAAAGGTCACGCAAAAGCTAAATAGAAAATGGAAACCGTTGCAACATTGAACAAGTTAGAGAATATTTGTATTTTGTCTGTTCTCACCTTTTCATGTCATTCAACATTTCAGCTTAGAAAACGGCAAACAGTATGACTTCAGTATTGGAGTAACATTTATATCACCCAAGGAAAAGCACTACATATGAACCTACAATTGTCCCATTTAGCAGTTTTTACAAACCCAAGGTGAGTCCTTCCTGCATTTGTGACAGGTACACTTTGTGCAGTGCACACAACGCTCAGTGCTGTGGTTCCTGTTGCAGAGATTGCACACCTGGCCTGTTTATAATACCAATGAAAAAATCTCAAAGAATAGAGTTTAGCACATTTGTAGTGTGAACTAGATGACGTTATCTGTGTGTCCTACAAGTTTGGAGACACTACAATGATCTATAGTGTAGTCTTGTATAAATATTGTTGCTTTCTACAGCGTTCCAGCTCATGCAGCTATTTTCATTGTACAGAATTAGTTATCGTCTTATTGTGTCATGATCTGGCCTGTTTGCTCTCCCTTAATTGTTAATTTCTTTCACCTGCCGTTTTCCCTCCCTGCCTCAATTATAATTTATTCCTCTCACCTGTTTCCTCTGGGTTATATTCTGTTCAGCCTGAGCATTCAGTCCAGATCCTTATTTGTTTTCTGTTAGTCTGTCTGTTCAGTTTTGCCTTGGTTCATGTCATGGATCCTGGCGGCCAGTGGAAAGAAGGTTTTGTGTTTGTCTCTTCTCCTGATCATCCACTGTTCCTCCCCCGCTGAGTCTTCTGGGTTTTTGGCTCTATATGTGGGGAGGTTCAGTTTTTATCCCAGTAAGCCTGGCTCCAAGGAGGAGACCAGTTTAAAGGTCCTGCATCAAGCTCTGGTTCCATGTCCTGTCTCGGCTACCCTTTTACACTGAGCCTGCTCATCTGCACCTGATCCTGTCTGCTCCTGTGCATGACCGTCTAGTCACGCTTCTGAACTCTGTCAGACTCTGAACCTGTCTGAGAGCTTGTTTTTGCCTGGAAGCCTGGATCCCGTCTGATCTGTCTGTTCCTGTCTGCCCTGTATCCCTGCCCTGGATGGTCTTCCTGCAACTCCTCCGGAGCTGCAGCACCGGGGACGTACCCCCCTCAAGGGGTATGGACTGAACTGCTAAACCAGGTAAGTGACTCACTTAGATTATCATCTTCAGTCAGATGATCATGGTCACTTACCTGTGTTTCTCCCACAGAGTGTCTGAGATTGGGCGGTGCCCCGCCCCCCCCTCCTGAAGTGTCCGCGAGCCACAGCTCCACTTTAGTTTTTGTTTTATTTAATAAACATTTTGAACTTTCCTACTGACTATCTCTCCTTGAATTCTGGGTCCAACATTCTGAAATCATAACAGATTGCGGCACTGGTGTCTACGCTGAATCATTGCGATGTTGGCAACAGTCATGACATAGACCTAGTTATATTTAATTTTTCCCCTCCTGCTCTCAGGTAAAACACTCTCCAACAGAGAGACTTGAGCTAAAGCCTAAACTGAAGGGGGTGGAATGGTTCTCCAACAACAGCGCTAATGGGGCATTTACATCTGAAAAGGGATTCATGAGATGTGAAGTACTGTTGGGGGGACTGGAGGCTGAATTCTTGTATCTCTGGGATTTCTAGTGTTAATAAAATATTATTTTTCCCAATAATGTTTGTTTTGGCTCTTGGATTTGCAATATACATTGGCTTGAACAAATTATAATTGCCATAAATCATTTTAAAACCTAAGTTGATGTCAGGATTTGTTGGGGGTTGTAGACCCAAAGGCAGAGGCAGGAAGGCAGAGGTGAATCTTTAAAGGCACACTATACAACATTTTTCAGTTAATTAATGTGTTCCATAACGTTTTGGATGATTAAATGAGTCATTTCAGGTTGAACAAAGGTATTCTCGGCCGCCCTGGTGGTCTGTGGGGGAAATACTGCACTTGCAATTGCAGGAGCACCGACCCGCACCCACAGGCTCAGAAGTCTCGTGAGAGTCAGTCTTGCTTTACGGCGAGAACTGCTACACGCCCCCAGTTAAAAGCATGCTCGTTGCTAGCACAGTGGCGATCTTTATGCAGTTATGCTACGTTCACATCGGACGCAGCAAAAGCAGCAAAATCGCGTCTGCTGCTTCATTTTTGCTGCTTGTACCAGTTAGTTCTGACGCGGCTGAAGCAGCTTTGCTCTGGCTGCGTGGTGCAAAAGTGTGACTGACGCGTGTTGGGCGGAGCTTCACTATCCTTTCTCTGCCTTGCAGCTATATTTGCTGTGATCAGTGGGAATAAAGTAGTTTTAATATGTTTTTAAGTGAGAAAATACACCTGAAAACGTAATCAGTACAGTCAGTTCATTCAGATTATCATCCTGCCTTCAATATTTTTTCTGTCGGAGCCGCTCAGACCCCCACATACCAGCGGTGCGCCTAGGAATCCCTTCATCAGCAGCCTCTGGCCGGGTCGCCTCCTCGCGGTTCACCGCGGCAGCTGGTAGGTGTTTTTCATCTAAATAATCCAAACTGCAGGCAGCAGGATAATAAAAGCCAACATATTCTGCATCAGATGCTTAAACGCGCCCGACGCGCTGCTTCAGCTGCTCAGACGCGCTGCGCGTGCTGCTCAAAACGCGCCGCGGGCCTTTTGCTGCGCCTTGACGCGCGTCAACCATTGACTTTGCATGTAAACCCGCTGCTTCTGTCTCGCCAGCTGCGTCCATTGTGAACGCAGCAAGTCATTCGTTGCGTTCGCCTGTCTGCTAAGCTCAAAACAACCGCGCCTGGCTTGACGGAGAAACCAGGAGAACAGCTGTGCATATTTACGACAGTGCACTTTTACTTTCGCCCTTTGGGGGGAGCCTCGCTGGAAAATCAACACCGGTTGCGTAGTGTACCTTTAAAGTGATTTAATGATGAATAATAAAAACCTGAAAAACATAGGCAGGTTATGCAAAAGGAAAACAAAGACCAAACAAACATGAAACCAGGAGTCCAAAGTCCACAGATCAAAAAAAAGGAAAAAACACAAGTCTAAATGTACCAAAAAACCAAGGAGACATCAGGGGAATAAAAATCACAAGAAGGGCTCAGAGAGACGAAGTGGAGGAAGACTGAAGAAGTTTGAAGAGGACCCAGCAAAGAGGAACTGAAGAGAAAGGGGTTTTAAAGGAGACTGAGACGAAGAGAGGGCTAATGAGGAAACTGGAAGCAGGTGTGCACAGAACAAGAGAGGGAAAGAGCTAGGGAAAAAGGAGAACATAACAGGGCAGCAGGGAGCAACACTGCATGAAAAGTGGGATTTTCGTCAATATGCGGCACAGTAGATTGTCGTGGAACTTCAGGTTAGCAGCAGTTTACGGCAATTTGCAGGCTTCGCCGAAAACTCCCGTAAATTGTCAGAAATTGACGTGGACTTTCTTAGGCAGTGTTCCCCCCATGCCTCCCCCCCATGGAATTCTAGGGGAGGCTTTAACATGTAAATGAACATGCTGTGAGCTATACAAATGCAAATCAGGGTGTGCAGGGGGGTTTTACTCCAAGTGACATTTTTCTAAAAGGTAAGAAAATCTCTGATACAAAGAGATCAGGCTCAGTATAGACTCTTACATTTTAGCTTGAATTGATTCATTTAGAGCAGTAATTATTAAAAAAAAAATTGCATTTAAGATAAAAAATAAAATGTTGTCTGTCAATATGCTCAATTCACAATTACTTAAGTGGAAAAGTTTCAAGAAATGAGTCTGAGATGATTCACTTTATAACATGGCGCATTATCCTGTTGGAAGTAGCCATCAGAAGATTGGTACACTTTGGTCATAAGGTCCGGCCAGGTCAAGATCCGCAGTTGCAATCGCACCAAACAGGAAAAAGAACATTGACAAATTCCGGTTCGTCAAATTAAAATATAGCAGCAACAGATCGGTGACTAGAAATTATAGCACAATTCTTATATATAAAAAAAAAAACTAACACCGTTTATTTAAATGATTGGATCCAAACTATTAGTTATTCACCAACGAGGAAGCAGATTTCTCATCTCCATCAAAATATTTATTTTATACCGAGGGACTTAAACTTTAATCAAATCCATTCAAAAGAAACTTCTTATTACAGGAATGAAAAGAGATGCTGAGTTTGGGAGTAGAGAACAAGTTCATTCAAAAAAAGCAGTTTTGAATTATCCTTATCCCCGTTACAAAAATCTACAATATATATATATATATATATATATATATTTAGGCAGAAACTGAACATATGCTGGATGATGGTGGGATTTTTTTAATATGCCATATTAAATTAAGCGCTCACAGGGTTCATACAGGAATGAGTGACTCTAATTTAATGCTATTAGAAATTATTTTAATGCCATCAACAAGAACCATGTACACAAGTTATTAGTGTACATGAAATATGAAGGAGCTGTAAGCACAGTTCCATGACTCCTGTATGTATGTAAACACACACACACACACACACACATATATGTATATATATATATATATATATATATATATATATATATATATATATATATATATATATCCTCTAGCTTTTTCTCCGCCTGGAGCGATATAATATATCTGACAAAATTGTTTTTATAAGCATTTTTTATTAAACATATTTAAATAATTTTAGTGCCAATTAAGGCCTTGATTTAAAAAAAAAATTAATGAATTTTTAATTATTTTTATTGATCCGCGGAAACCCTGGTTCATCTCGCACATGCTCTCTACAGCGGAGGATGTATGCAATGTGCTTTTCAAATAAAAAACAAAATCCTACTTTAAATATCAAAATGTACGGTTACCTGCTGGAACAAGTGAAAGTAGTGAGATATTTAGGTGTGTGGATGGACTATAAATTAAGTTTTGGAGTTCATATTCAGAAATTAATAGAAAAATGCAAAAAAGGAATAAATGTGTTAAGATGCTTGTCTGGAGCTGATTGGGGAGCAAGCTGTCAGTCTTTGAAGAGAATTTATTATGCAGTGATTAGGTCAAACATAGATTATGGTAGTATAGTTTATAGCTCTGCGAATAAAACCTTACTTAATAAGATAGAAATTATACAAAATCAGGCTTTACGTATTTGTTGTGGAGCATTTAGATAATCTCCAGTAGTATCATTACTAGTTGAATTGGGAGAAATGCCACTTGAACAACGAAGGACTCAACTGAGAATGAGATATTGGGCTAGTGTAAAATGAAGAAAATCATCCAGGCAGACTTCTTCTGAAAGATTGTTGGGAATATGAATATAACGAAATAAAAAGCTTTGGATGGGTAGTAAAGAAAGAGGCAAGCAGTTTGAATTTGAAAGATTATGTAATAACCCCAACTGTTCCAATACCGGCAATTCCCCCTTGGATGTTTTCTACACCAGTGATCGATTTACAAATACAAAAAATAATGAATAAAAGGGGGAAAAATACACCAACTGATATCATAGTAAAACAACATTTAAGTAAAGAATATTATTCAGTTCTACAGGTATATACAGATGGGTCTAAGGAGCCAGAGTCTGGAAGAACAGCAGCAGAAGCACACATACTGACATTCAAAATAAAAATTGCAAAAAGAATATCTAATCATGTGTCAGTATTTACAACTGAAGTATTAGCTATCATATTAGCACTACAGTGGATCGAAGAAGTTCAACCACTAAGAACTGTAATATGTACCGACTCAATGGCTACGCTAAATAGTCTTCTAAGTGGAAAATCTGAAACAAGGCAAGATTTAATATTTGAAGTATTGCAAAGTCTATTTAGAATAAGGCAGTTAAAAATACTAGTATACTTTCTCTGGGTGCCAGCACATGTGGGTGTAGATGGAAATGAGAAAGCGGACAAGCTAGCAAAGAAAGCATTAAATCATCAGCAAATAGAAATGAATGTATTTTTAAGTAAATCAGAAATGAAAACATTGATTACAATTGAAACTCGAAAGAAATGGCAAACGATATGGAATAATGAGTCAAAAGGAAGACATTTGTATCAGATTCAAAAGTTTATTGGAAACGAGAGGAAAAGATATGGAAATAGGAAAAAAGATATAATTATTTCAAGGCTAAGAATAGGTCACACAGCATTAAACTACAGTATTTTTAAAATAGGGAAACATGAAACAGGAAATTGTGACAAATGCGGAGATCCAGAAACAGTACAACATATTATTTTTGAGTGTACTGCGTATGTAAGGGAGAGAATGAAGTTCATACAAGAGTTGAGAAAAATAGGGATTAATGGGAATTCAATAAAAGCATTGTTAGGAAACGAGATAAGACAAACAAGAGTTAATGAAATATTATTCAAATATCTAAAAGATACAGGAACAATTAATAGGATTTAGTTATAGGATTCTTTTTTTTTTTTTTTTTTTTGGGTATAGCGCAGTCTTCCAAAATTGTGCACTCCACACTCCAGATCAGTAGGTGGCGGAAATGCACCTCTTCGGGGTAAAACTTCTCTTGGACGCGATGGCGACTCTGCATCGAACAAGACGAACTCAAAGAAGAGAAGCTAGCGGTAAATATATGTTCGATTACTGCCTGCTAAGCTAAAAGCAGCCTAGCCTAAGCTACGGCTAATAGCAGCCTAGCCTAAAGCTATGGCTAATAACAGCCTAGCCTAAAGCTACGGCTAATAGTAGCCTTGCAAGAACAAGCTTTATTAAAGTGCATTTTTTGTGATTCACAGGGAGCAGTACGCCGTCTTCACAACTCGGAGACTAATTGCAGGCGCTATGAACCGGAGCAAGGGTAAGATTTAAAGAATATGCTTTCATTCTGCGGTAAAAGGCAATGGATACTGATACCGATCATAGCTGTACATTTTGTTTTCACAGACCTCCTATTTGCTCGGAGCCATATCAGCAAGTCCAGATTTGCACGATGTTGATAAAGAAGACACTGTGTGTAAGTGACTTGTTTTAATGTTTTCTCCTTCCTTGTTACTGTGACTTGCATTTGATTTTGTATTCATACCACTCTCATTTAATTGTTTTCCAGCTGCCTGTGAGACGTATTTTGAGACGGTACGCAGGAGCTTCAGATATACGCAGCCAGCCAACACGTTGCGTGCGGAGGCTGCCAAGCAATCTGCTCGGAGTCGGGCCAGAAGAAAGAGGGTAAGACTTTATTTGGTGACTATTTTTCAGGTGCATTGATAGATGTGTTGTGTCCATACGCAGTGCGCTGATTCATTGTTTTTTTTTCAGCTGCTGAAAGTGGAACTCTGGAAGTCCGCCACCGTCGGCCTCATGTCCGACGAAGAAGATGGCGTCGTTGGAGGTGTGTCTGAATGGATTGTACGGTTGCCGCCATTTCGTAGGCCGGATCTCACTGAACTCTGTGTTAAGCTGCAGTCCCGGTTATAAGCGATGCCGATGTACAGGGCCACGCACTAAGGTGACCAGATTTCTGAAATCAAATCTGGGGACATTTCTTGCTCGTGGATAAAAATCAATACATCTTATCGAGATGAAATTAGGAAACGGGGACAGTAATGGTTTCATATATTTTTACATATTTATTAATATTTAAACAACAAAAATCAAGTGTAAAAGCCAGGAATGTGCCTTTCCAAACGTTTAGTATATCCTAAGATTAATAACATGAAGTGTTATTAGTAGAAAACTAGAACTGTGTCTCTGGGTTGGGGAAAAGTGGTGGGGGTGGGAGCGGAGGGGTCAAGGGTCATTAGCAGGGCTTTCCAATTTTGGGGGCCCAATGAGCTCTGCCGCCTCCTAAGGGGAGAGTGACATGAGGAAAAGAAATTTAGAAAAGTAAATACAAACATTTATTCTATGCCTGTGGCTGTCTGTTGAGACAGAGTTTCCCCACCTCTTCAAAAAAGTGCAACAAATACTTATTCTGTTTACATCTACTGTACATACCTATAAGAAATATTTTTTTTCTTCATTAACATAAAAAAAACAAGTAGTAGTCAAGCCTGCAGGTAAAGGTTCATATATGTTTCTTACTGTCACCTAGCCAGATCAATTCAATTCAATTCAGTTTATTTATATAGCGCCAAATTCACAACACATGTCATCTCAAGGCACTTTACAGTTCAACCAGATCATACAGTCAAATCGATACAAAGTTTTCTATCTAAGGAAAACCAGTTGATTGCATCGACTCATTGACTCAAATACAATCCCTCACACTAAGCATGCTTGTAGCGACAGCGGAGAGGAAAAACTCCCTTTGAACAGGAAGAAACCTCCAGCAGAACCAGGCTCAGTGTGAGCGGCCATCTGCTGAGGCCCACTGGGGTTCAAGGAGACAAAAGCAGAGACACAAAAAGCAGCTGTAAAAGGCGGCCCCGTCCAGGAAACACACAGCCAGGCAGACGAGCTCTGAGCCAGCTCCCATGCCAGAGGACGAAGAGAGCACATCCACTCAGTCAGAGGACCACACTGGAAAACAGGCCGATCTCCAACATCTATAAACAAGGGTGTTGATGAAAGCAGCACAGCTGATGTTTCTTTCCAGGATGGAGTCACAGCCAAACAGGAACAGACGAGGCAAAGCTACTCTGAGGAAAAGCAGAGAGAGCAGAACGTTAGAGATTGAACTAACAGATTCTGCAGAATAGGAGAACAGAGATAGAATGACGCAGAATGATGAAAAAGGGGTCCCTATGTCCTCCAGCAGTCTAAGCCTATAGCAGCAGAACTATAGCGATAGCTCAGGATAACCTGAGCCACTCTAACTAGAAGCTTTATCAAAAAGGAAAGTTTTAAGCCTAGCCTTAAAAGTAGACAGGGTGTCTGCCTCACGGACTAAATCTGGTAGTTGGTTCCCCATCAGGGGCCTGTGTGTCTCAAAGTAGCAGGTTCATTTTTCCTACTAACCTGAGTATACAGCCACTCTGTGTTCCACAGCATACTTTGCACACTACATCACTCAATATGTTAGTTTATCACTCAAATCATGTCAACGCTTTATCACTTGAACTTTATTAATACATATTATACATTTTAAATGTTTGAAACAGAAATATTAACTGAACAGGGTCTGAGGCAGTGGCCCTGGTAATTTGGGTAAAATAATATAAGAGAAGACATAGCAAGTAAAAAGCAAAATAACCTTTTTAAATGTCTTAAACAAGTTTAACCATTGAACAGCAGAATAGGCTTAACATCAAACAATGTATATAATCCAAGAATAGTCCATATTTATAAACAGCAATAACATATACATATATAATTTCCTTCTTTTCACAGCTTCTGTATTGTGCATTAAGGCTTCCTCTTATGTTTCCTGCTCTCTGCTTTACTCCTCAAAGTAATTTTTTCTCCCTTCTTGTCAACCGTTTTTTCTATCAGAGTTCCTAGTTTCCTCCTCTCTCATTCAATCTCCTTTCTGTCTTTCTATCTTCTTCCTCACTCCTCCAGCATCAATCTTACATTATTCTAAAACAGAGACATTATATAATCAAAATCACCTCCAAAAAAATTAGGATGTGCAACATGAAAACTTATTATTATTAATATCTCATCTAAATACTAAAAATGCTAATTACCACAATATTAGGAGCTACAAGCAAAAACCACATAATAAATGGACATTAAACAGGTGGTTACCTCTATCATTCTCAGATCATGTAGATCTTGTCTTATTCAGTTCTCCTGTTACTGACTCCTATTTTTTCACAAGGAACTTTCATATATATCCAAACTGAGCAGTAAAAAAGCACACCAAAAACTGGAAGTCTATGCTCATAAATCACAACCATAAATCATCAAAACAAATTGAAATAACTCTACTTATAATAACTATCTGAAATATAAACTAAAGGTCACCTATCCATTCTAAAACATCTTTATACAAACCCTTGTTGATCCCTGGAGAACCAGCGTACCAGATTAGCGCCTTACAAGGAGTTTTCAATCATTTTGCTACATTTTAACCCAGCGTCTTTTACTCATGCTCAACTCGTGGTCTTGTCTTACTTTTTATTATTGTTTTAACCTGGACACAAACCAAACATTCATCACAAGTTCAGCCCGATCAGAATAAAATTAATTGATTAACACACTTACCATCACTCAGCGTAGCTCCCCATCAGTTGCCACAGGTTGTAAAAAACGAACTTCCACTTCTTCTTCTTCTTCTGTTTTAAAAGTGATGCGCTCTTCTTCCTCTTTGTCTTTTAATGGCAGCTGACATCCAAAAGGATCATTACCGCCCTTATTGTGGTGCGCTCTGTTCCTTATCTTTATGTTATCAGCAGCGCAACCAGCTACCGTAATACCTATTTTTGCGCGCAACAGCTCTACCGTAATAACAGTCTACACGCAACATTTTTCGCCTCGGTAAAATCGGGGACATTTCCGGGGACAGCTTTAGCCGGGGACAGGTGGTCCAAAACGGGGACAGTCCCCGGAAATCGGGGACGTCTGGTCACCCTACCACGCACAGTAGGCGTCTGCACATCGGACCTGCCTCGGAGGGAATGCTGCCAGTTACCTCCAACCCCGAGGAAGCAAACGGACCGTTCACGGACTTGTAATTTTTAGTTACGCATGTGTTTGGATACGCGTTGTGTATAGTTGTGTGTGTTTTAATAAAGCTCTTTCTTTGCATAAACAGCTTCCTGGCAAATGTTCATTTCCTGTATAAATTCATTCATGTCCTTGATGGTAGCTTAATAATTGTGTAGTAGTGTAGGTTAACATAAATACTCAGCATATGAATGAATAAATATATGAATGAATAAATATATATATTTATGTAAATTTATATGTAAATATATATATATATGCCAACCAATCACAGTGGCGCTGGATGTAGGAGTTTGCCCTGAAATCGAAGGGTTGACGGTTCAAAACCCGACTCCGACTTTCATTGTCGTTGTGTCCTTGGGCAAGACAATTGACCTGCATTGGCTACTGACGGTGGCGCCAGTGTACGGCAGCCTCGCTTCTGTCAGTGAGCCCCAGGGCAGCTGTGGCTACAATGTAGCTTGCCACCATCAGTGTGTGAGTGTGTGCGTGAATCGGTGAATGAATGTAGTGTAAAGCGCTTTGGTCAAGTCTCCTAACTTGAATAAAGGCCCTATATAAGTACATGCCATTTACCATTTACCAATCACGATCGACTTTACTTGTTTAAAAAGAAGTGGTTCCGTCCAATACTCAGTAAGAAAATTAAAGCCTGGCGTGGCCACGTGTGGTTTTGCTGCCAATCACGAGCGATTTCACTTATTTAAGAATAGTGGTTTCAGCCAATACTGAGTAGGTTATTCAAGCCAGACCTGGCCAGCCGCGCGGGTTTGCTGCATTCATATGCTAATTAGGGCCATTAGTACAGCTGATCGCTCTCCACATACGTCAGAGTCCGTTTCCGACAATTTGTGGCACGACAAACGCGGACAAGCGCGGGTTGCAAATTGTCGGAAACTGACGAAAATCAGGGAGATCTGCGGGAGTTTACGGGGGTTTACGGGGACGAAAATCTCACTTTTCATGCAGTGCAACAAATAGAAACCTGGAAGACTGGAAATAACAACAAAATAATAATTAAACCACTAGGACTATAAAACATGGAGAAAGAAAACTAAACACTCAAAAGAAAACATAACAGAAGCAAGACTAGGACAGTAACTGGGAAAAAAAAAACAAAGAACACAGCAATATAAAAATAAAACCACTAACACTAGAAAACAAGGAAAAAAAGAAAGTCTGAACACTAAAAAGAAAATATAACAGAACCAAGACTAAGACAGTAACTGAGAAAAAAACCAAAGAACTCAGTAAACTAAGAATTAACCCACTAAAACTAGAAACCAAGGAGCAAAGCAAAAGTGGATACTCAAAAGAAAAAACATAAAAGAAACAGAAACCGGAAAGTTGACTTCCTTCTAAACTCTTCAAGATAAAATGTGTTTTTTTAAACATAAAATTATTCTGAACTGTAATGTCATTGCTTAATTGTGCTTTTTTTTTTTACAATTTTAATTTCTTTTCCAAGTTTTACTAATTCAGTCAAGAGTTTTTCGATTAAATATGTTTGATTTAGTGTTTAATGATGTTTATTTTAAAATTGTTATATTTTGAATTGAAGTTGTGGTGAATTTACTCCATATGTGTGCAAAAAGAACTGTTAAGAGAATGATTTGAACTTTAATCACACTTTCATTTGTTGTCCTAAAACACAGGCAGGTTAGCATGTGAACATCGTAACAGTCCGAAAATCCTTTCATTGAATAACATCAGTATAAACAGCATTTAGATGCACAAAGAACCGAAGACAAAATTATGAAGTCGTAATTAGGCATGAAGCAGAGGTGGGAGATGTGTGATCAACAAGTCATCTCTATCCTCCTTTCTGACCAGCAACTGAAGCAGGTTAGTCCAATCTGCACCTTTTAATTCACTGTGCAGATAAATTGGAAAATAAAATAAGAAAAATTAATCAGAAAAACAAAATATGAGAAAACAAGTAACTATCAATACCTTTTATAAAAAAAATTGCATAATGTCTTGGGTTTTTTAAATCTTAATTTATGAAAAATGTTTTTTCCTTTCAACAATAATGGTAACAAAAAAATCCATAAAAGCCCAACAGTGACTTAATAGGTTGTTAATTGCTGCAGGGTTTTGACAAGAAAGGATATAGTTTAGGAAAGGGGGACAGCAAGAAGAGCAAGGCATTGAAAAGAAGGGTATGAGGAGTTTGTTTACTACAGGCCCTCAACTTGTGTGCATGCACTGATACTGAGGACTTCATTACTAGATTGTTCATGCATATGTGTGTGTGTGTGTGTGTGTGAGCGGGTGTGTGTGTAAAAGCCCTTGACAAATGAGCCATGTTGTGTCCAGCGGGCAGAAAGCAGTTCCAAACATCTTTGCTGGTGCTGAGTGCAAAAATGGAGATGGCAAAAACACTCTGGCCTTTCCCTATGAAATGTGCTGCAAGCTAACTTGCAGCCCCAGACAATTGGTCACAAAGTCTTACAAGATTGAGGAGTAGGGGTTCAGGCAACTTATATTAACTGGAACAATGATGATAGTTAAAAAAAAAAAAAAAAGATTTAAAACTTCTACTGGTCATTAGGCTCTAACTTAAATCCCACACAAATCCTTCATTATTTTTTGTGGTGGTTATGGTGAGATAATCCATGGTAATCTGAGTTCCTATTTAGTAAATGTTCCTCTTAGCACGTATGAATTCTGTCCAAAAGGATTTTTCTAAAATTCTTATCTGTTCAGTGGTGCTTCAGGATGAGAGGTCAGCCTCCTCCATTAGCCAAGCTGACAATTCACTAGAACTTTGAGTTCTAGTGATGGTACAAATTAATTTAGTAGTGACTTCAATTTTCCCAATCTAGTCCTGTGCAGGAACTCTACATAGGATCAAAAAGGATCTTAACACTATCAGGAAGAGTGCTTCATTTATATCTTTTGTTTATCTTGAACAAATGTTTTTTTTCCTTCCTGTATAGGTGTATAACCTGATTATAAACCTTTAAGAAAAAGAGTTTTGCTGAAAAGCCAGTTCAGATATGCAGTATTCATATTCAACAGCTAAAAAAATTATATTTGAATAAAAAACTTTTAAGACATGCACATAAGAACAGATTGTGTTAAAATGCAGTCCAAGTAAGCATAGGGAAAAAAAAAAAGTAAGCTAACAGATGGCTGTTTAGCCACATTAGCACATATACATGTAGACAGTTTTCTGTCAATGCACAGACATTGCCAACAGAAATAAGTGCTGGGACCCGGGTTCCAGCAGAGACGGTTGCAGCCAGTAACAGAACATTTGGCATCTTTTGACAAGGCCTAAAGGATTTTAGATTTAGCAGGCGTAGCTCTATCAGAGAGACTTGCGGATTATTCCAGCTAGATGTGTTTGATTTTATGCTAAACAATGTGCAAGGTGTGAACAAAAATCACACTTGTAAGAGCATGATGTGAACAACAGGGTTGATCAAGTGGCTGGTGTTAAAATGGAATTCATTAGCTGCTCTTTGAAGAAAGACAAAAAATTCGGTTGACTGCTTCATTTGAACAGACAGAAATTGTCTATTTGAACTAAAGACAGAGAAGACTTAGACACCAGAATGACCAGCTTTAATGTATTATATTTGGAATAGTGTGTTTATGATTTCAACTTTTCTAATTAATATTTTGCAGGCCCTTTTCTGACTAAAATAAGTATTTCGGGCCAATTATCTAACTCTGCACATCTACACTTTTATAATAAGTGTAGATGATAATGATAATTATTTATAATAATTTCTGTTTTCAAAATAGTTCAAACAGGTTTAGATTGGATGGACAGTTGGGCGGAACAGCAAGAGTTTTGTTCATCTGACAGCAGCTTGTCAATATTTTCATTTAGACCCTGTTAAAGAAGCTCTGGCTGCATCTTTAAACGTCCAGCATGAAGGTTGCTGTCAGGTTGGGTGGAGGTTTGAAGAGGACCCGAATGCAGAGACTGAAGCTAAAGGTGGTTCTATTTCATCCCTATTGACCGCCAGAGGCGGTGCTTCAAGCACTGAATGATCATTCTTGCGCATGCGCAGGTCGAGTGCTAATGACAACAAAGTCAGCTGTGACCTGCCGGGGACCCACGTGACTCTATATAGTCACGTGGCACCCGGCAATCAATCCCTTTTGTTCTTCTCCCGCGCAGGTGTGTTGAGTACAGGAGTGTGGTCGTGTGAAGCTGGTTGCTTCTGTGTATACCACTAGTTTCCTGGCTGCTTGTTGCTGGTAGCCCCGTGACCGGGTTTGGTCGGAGTAAGTCTCGCCCTCCAGGGGCTGCACAAGCTGCTTTCACCTTACCAGATCTGCGGTGACTGGTAAGTTTTCGTTCTTTTCTCAGCAGTAGTTTACTGTTCGCTTTGATTTGCCACGTTAATTTTGTGGCTCTTTTGACTCACGGTAGCGTTTCTGCTCGCGCTGAGTTGTTTTCAGTTTGTTTGCCTAGACCCACCAGTAGCGTTTCTGCTCGCGTTGGGTTCTTCTATAGTTTGTTTGCCTGAACTCGCCGCTAGCGTCTCTGCTCATGTTGAGTGCTTCTACAGTTTGTTTATCTACACTCACCAGTGGCGTTTCTGCTCGCACTGAGTTGTTTTCAGTTTGTTTATCTACACTCACCAGTGGCGTCTCTGCTCGTGCCAAGTTCATCTTTAGTTAATAATCGATTTGCTAGTGGCTATTCTGCTCACGCTGAGTTTGGAACCTCTACAGGGGTTTTCCTACAACGGAGTCGCCAGTAGCGTTTCTGCTCGTGTTGACTTGTCGTTGGTGGCGGGCTGATCACGCCTTTCAGCAGTATGATGCTGGATAATTTATGCTGCTCGACCTGTCTGGCTCCACTTCAGCCCGACGACGGGCATGACTTGTGTCCCTCCTGCCTCGGTGTGGAACATCTCCGGGAGGCGCTGTCAGATGACGCTTGCCCCAACTGTCGTGTCATGCCCCGGTCAGTCAGACTGGATCGGTTGGCTGCACTGGAGCAGCCTACCGACTGGACGGCCGCTTCGCCACGTGCTCATTTGCCGATGGAAAAAGCGGTGTGCAAACGATCTACTGTGGCTGCACCTTCGGTACCGACAAAGCGTGCCAGACGGACCGATGCAGGGAGGTTGTCCACGAGAGTGGATCATCTCACTACTGAGCTGGCCCAAATGAAAGCCCTCCTCCAGTCCTTTCAGACTGCTGATGATCGTGGCACGGCTCTCCCTCCCGAGCAGGATGAAACGTCAGTCAATGACGACGATGCTGTTTCTGTGGCGGCCTCTGGCACCCATTTCTGTGAGGACCTTCCGGAGCTGGGCTCCGGGGCCTCTGGGTCTGACTCCATTGCCTCCCAGGAGGATACGGGGGAGTCTGTGACATCCGCTATTCGAACGGCTCTTGCCCGTTTACAAATTAGTGTTCCTCAGGCCCAGCCTACGGCTTCCAGCGCCTTCTTTAGGCGCAGTAGGTCAGAGACTGCCTTTGTGGTTCCTCCCTCGGCGGCGTATGTGCGGAAACTGCATGCTTTCTGGTCAGACAACGGATGGCAGCTATGCAGGAGGCACCCAAGGTTGGCTTGGGGCAGATGCCAGCGGTGGAACCGGGCATTGCCTCTCTTATTATCCCGCCTGATGAGGCTTTGCGGCCCAATGCCCGTTGTCCGCGTCCTCAGTGCCGTATTACCGACGACCTTCTCTGCAAGGCCTATGACTCTGGGGCCCGCATGGGTCGGATTGGGAACTCTCTCTCCCATCTTATGCTGGCCCTGTCTTCCTCCTTGGAATCTGTTCCACTGGATCATGCCACGCAAGGCCTGGTTGATGCATCTCTGCAGGCCTTTGCTCTTATGACGAGGGAACTTGGACGCTCACTCTCCACACTGGTTCATGCTCGCCGCCAGGTCTGGTTGGCGCAGTCACCACTAACTGAGCCTTGTAGGAGGACCCTCCGGGCCCTGCCTGTGGTCCCGGGGGAGCTTTTTGGTTCTGCGGCACTGGACGCCTTGGACCGTACAGCTCAGGCCTCTAGAACGAGGCAACAGCTGGCAGGGCTTCACAGACGTGATCGCCAGCCAGTAAGCACCTGGGCAACTGCGGGTCCTTCACGGAGGTCCTCAGGGCCTTCTCCTTCTTCCACTGAGCCCCAGGGTCTGTTACCAGGTCAGAGATCGGTCCAGAGACCTGCTCCAGATCGGAGAAACAGAGCTCGAGACCAGGCTGGGACAAGGTCCTTTCATCCCTTTCGAGCCGCGCAGTCTGGCCGGCGTCCTCTCGGGCCTTCGAAGGGCCGGGGGGCCCGCAGATGATGCCTTAGGGCCGGCGGTCGGTTATTTTTCCCCGGGACAGCTCAGCTTCTGGGCTGCCCACACCCCGGACTTGAGGGTGTTGTCCACCGTCTTCAATTCCGCCGCCGGCCACCTATCCCTGGCCGGGTCAGGATGACTGTGATCCATGACCCGGTGAAGGCACAGGCACTGAACCAAGAAATCTGCACCTTGCTGGCCAAGGGTGCTATAGTGCCTGTGGACCCCCTGCTGGATCCAGGGTGCTTTTATTCCATGTATTTTCAGGTTCCGAAGAAGACCGGGGGCCTGCGTCCAGTCTTGGACCTCAGAGGCCTGAATGTGTACTTGAAGGCCATGCCCTTTCATATGCTGACCACCAAGGAAGTGTTGCAGGCAATTTCCCCGGGCGATTGGTTCACTTCCATAGATCTCAGGGATGCTTATTTTCACGTTCCGATCGCTCCGCCCCATTGGCGGTTTCTTCGTTTTGCTTTTCAAGGGAGGCATTTCCAGTTCAGGGTCCTCCCGTTCAGACTTTCACTGTCCCCCAGGGTGTTTACCCGATGTGTTGCAGCGGCCCTCTCTCCTCTGCAGGCACAGGGATTGAGGATCCTCCCATATCTGGACGACTGGCTCATTTGTGCCGCGACGTGGGACCAGGCGGTTCGAGATACTCGGTTAGTGCTCAATCATGTGGGATGCTTGGGCTTGCAGGTGGACATGGAGAAAAGCAGTCTGACTCCCTCACAGGAGACTGTCTTCCTGGGCATTGCCATGGATTCCATCTCAATGACTGCTTGCCCGTCACCCCAGCGGGTGGACAGTATATTGAGCGTGCTCCCGGAATTCAGGCGCGGCATGGCACTGCCTCTTGTGCGGTATCTTCGACTCTTGGGCATGCTTACAGCTGTGTCCGCTGTAGTGCCCTTGGGGCTGCTGTCATTGCGGCCCTTCCAGATGTGGTTGAACAGCTTGAATCTGGATCCCACACGGAACACTTATCGTCTCCGAAGACTTCGGGTGGGGCCTCAGTGTCTTCAGTCTCTGTCCCAATGGAGGGTGAGGTTGTTTATGACCACAGGGGTCCCGCTCGGTTCCCTCCCGTGTCGTCGGGAAGTTGTGTTTACAGATGCATCCTCCACGGGCTGGGGTGCAACCTGGCGGGGTCAAATGGCACAGGGGACATGGTCCCAGGGGCAGAGCAGGGAACACATCAATGTCCTGGAGTTACAGGCTGTACTTCTGGCTCTTCAGAGCTTTCTTCCAGGCTTGCGGGGGAAGCACGTGCTGGTGAGGTCAGACAACACCACAGTGGTCTTTCACATCAACCACCAGGGGGGAACGAGGTCAAGGAAACTGTTGTGCTTGACTCGACGGCTTCTGACCTGGGCAGCTCCACGCATAGCCAGCCTCAGAGCAGCCTACATCCCAGGGCCGGAGAACCTGCCAGCAGATTTTCTATCCCGTCAGAAGCCGCTTCCAGGGGAGTGGAAGCTTCACCGAGAGGTGGTGGAGTGCATCTGGAAGGTCTTTGGCAGGGCGGACGTGGACCTCTTTGCCTCAAGGGACGTATTTCACTGTCCCCTTTGGTTCTCATTGGACAACAGCAGCCCTCTGGGCCACGATGCTCTGACACACGACTGGCCCCGGACCCTCCTTTATGCCTTTCCGCCATTCAGCCTACTTTTTCAGACTCTCCTCAGGGTACGTCAGGAGGGGCACAGGGTTCTGCTGGTGGCCCCCTACTGGCCAGCGAGAACTTGGTTTCCTCTACTGTGCGAGCTCAGCTCCGGCTCGCCAATGCGTCTCCCCTCCAGGAGAGATCTTCTTTCCCAGATGGCAAACCGGACTGGCTCCAGCTCTGGATTTGGCCCCTGCAAGGCCGGGGTCCACTTTCTCAAGATACACTGGGTCCATAGGGCATACAATGGCTAATACATGGGCGCCGTCCACGCGAGCTGTCTATGCTAACAAGTGGACGGTCTTTGCGACCAGGTGCCGTGATAGAGGGCAGGACCCGGTGCAGTGTTCAGTTTCTGACATACTGACCTTCCTGCAGGCATTACTGAATCAAGGACGGTCTCCATCTACCTTAAAGGTGTATGTGGCTGCCATTTCCTGTTGGCATGTTGGGCTGAATGGTTGTTCTGTGGGCCGAAACAAGGATGTTGTACTGTTTTTAAGAGGTGCTCGGCGTTTGCACCCACCCAACCGCCCTGTGGCACCGGCGTGGGACCTTTCTCTTGTGCTTGAGGCTCTTCGGTCCCTCCCATTTGAGCCCCTGGCGTCGGCAGACCTCAAATGGCTCTCACTGAAGACTGCGTTCCTTTTAGCTATGGTTTCCGCAAAACGTGTGGGGGAATTACAGGCTCTCTCCATAGCCGAACCCTGCTGCAATCCTGATGGCTCAGGCGTTACACTGTGGTCTGACGTAGCATTTATTCCTAAGGTATCACTGCCAGCAGGCAGTACCCAGCCTCTCCATCTTGCCCGGTTTGACTCCGGAAGCCCCTCTGAACCACTGTGTCCTGTTCATGCCCTTGAGACATATATCAATGCCACGGCATCCTTCCGAAAGACAAATAGCCTTTTTGTTTGCTACGCTGGCTCACGGAAGGGTCAGGCACTTTCTAAGCAGCGACTTGCACACTGGGTTGTGGATTTGATCTCAAAGGCTTATGCCTTGCAGGACTGGCCACTGCCGGCGGGAGTGAAATGCCACTCTACAAGGGGCATGTCGACGTCATTTGCTGCTATGACTGGGGTGCCATTGGATGTTATATGCCGTGCGGCCTCCTGGAAATCACCTAGTACCTTTACTCGGTTCTACAGGGTGAATGTGGCTGCGCCCCATCCGCTTCAAGGAATCCTGGAGCAGCATGCCTCTACATCACATTAGGTGGGTGGTGTAGTCGTTGTTCCTTGAATGTTGCTGATTCCTCATGACCTTGTTGATATGAGTCATCCAGTGCTTGAAGCACCGCCTCTGGCAGTCAGTAGGGATGAAATAGAACGAAAGTTACTACCGTAACTACGGTTCTATGAATCCCGGATGACCGCCAGAGTGATTGGTCCCTCGGAATCTCTGCTTTCGCGAGAAGATTGAGGGATTGATTGCCGGGTGCCACGTGACTATATAGAGTCACGTGGGTCCCCGGCAGGTCACAGCTGACTTTGTTGTCATTAGTACTCGACCTGCGCGTGCGCAAGAATGATCATTCAGTGCTTGAAGCACCGCCTCTGGCGGTCATCCGGGATTTATAGAACCGTAGTTACGGTAGTAACTTTCGTTTCTTTCAAATGTATTCATGCAAAAAAATGCAACAGAAACAAAAATCCAAAAACATAAATCCACTGAATCCACAAAATACTAAAAGCCAGCACTTTTTATATTATTTATTGCTTGATCTAATTTTACCCATAGTTATTATTTTTCTTAAATTTAGCTTATGTGTTTCATGGCTTCATAGTTATCTTAAGTTATCTATTTTGTAGTAATTAGATTTATTCCCATTAGTTACAGGTAAACCCTGTTGTTTCCTTTTGTTACTCTTTGTTTCCTTTCCTCTTAGCTACTTTGAAGCTCCTTCTATCCACAACTGCTCCCAATTAACTGATTGCTCCATTCATTGTCCTGTCTCCCATATATACTCCTCCTCTGCACGGCTGGATTCTCTTCATTTTTTTATGTATGTATCTCTCAATTGTATCCTTTTTTTTGGTTTTTGACTTATGTTTCTGTTGCCACCGAATTCATCATTAAACCTACAAGGCACCATCTCTGCTTCCATCTCTGCTTTTGGGTCTTCTACAATCATCCACTAAACCTGACAAGTTCAACAGGAATTCTACGCAGTATCCATCTGGGAAGGCTCCTTCAAGTGACATCTAGTACAGTGGGATAGGTAACCAAGTAGCATCTGCACCCCCTGTTGAGCTTTTATTCAATCACAGCTGTGTATCATATTCTACTAGCAGGGTTAACTGATAAATCAAACTTTTACCAAATCCAGGGACACCCAAACATCTTCCCCATCCCCAATTAATGACATTTTATTTGTTTCCAGTTAAGGCCAGCTAAGCCATCTTTGTTTTACTTAATCCTTCCACCTCTATTTGATGCGTTGACGTCATACAGGTCACTGCTTTTCATTGGTTCAAAACATGTGTCCAAGCTAATGCATCAATTAGCTTCTGGCATGTATTTTCAGTAGTAAGTGAATTCACATTCATTTTGCTTACAAGGTAACCCCTCAGCAAGTCTAATGTAGTAATTGTAAAGAGGCACAGTTACAAAATGTACACAGGAAATTCCATCATAAAAAACTGTGATATAACGAAGCGACATTGACATGTTTGATCTGCATCATCACTCTGAAAAAAGCCCATCTTTGCACTTTTTCCCTCACAGCTATATCTAAACAAGGTATGCAAACCATATGGTGCGGGGGAGACATCTGCTGTGATGGGTGGATAAAAGCATCCATAAAGGTGGCAAATGAAGCTGCCACTGGAAACACGGTAGTTGTATGTATTTATATATTTTTTTTCCTCTTTTCCCAGTTATTTATAGTCATGCGACAGTGGATGGACTCTGCTTAGACAATGGAGCCATCACTGGGTGCCAGATCTCCAATCCCACACATCCACAGTAACGACAGGGTGCAGCCAAGCATCCTCAGCCTTCTTGCTTTGAGTGAGCTTCTGCACTCACGCTGCTCAGAGCCCACAGTGGAAGCCGGAGGGCACGCAGGGGCTCGGGCTGAGGAAAAAAACTCCGCCAGCAGTAGGCAGAGGGCATGAAGCTGGGGGGAAAAAAACGAAGGGGGAAGGGTGCGGAGGTCAGGCTGGAGAAGATAAGCGAAACTACACTGGAAAAAGTATAACCTTGCTCAAATTAAAAGAAATGATGTCCAGAATATTTGACTTCACAGAATCTGAATTTAATAATTTGCTATGACCTGATTATTTTATATTGATGTAAACAATAATACTGCACTTGAGCCAACTTTAAATGTTTGCCCTGTTCCTAATGATTTTCTGAACATTTCAGTTGATGAACCAGACTAATATGTTGAAATTGAACCAACCTAATGTACTTACTTTAAACTAAATTAACATGAATTAATGTTTGTATTGACACTAGTTAATAAATTAAAAAATAACCAATTTATAATTTTCACAGTTCATTTGACTTTAAATCAAAAATAATTTCCATTTCCCATCTTACAAACTCTATAAAAAACACCTGGATTACTTTAAATGTATTTAGTAATTGTTAATATAGCCTTAAATGGTGTAAATCTGCTCTGAATGCATGCAAAGCGCAATTCACATGTGACTCAAACATAAAAAATGACCTGCAGGTCATGAATAAATATATACATATTGAGAGAAATCAAAAACTTTGTTTTGGGTTCTTTGTACGTGTATTTAGTTCAGGTTGAATTAAACTTGATGACTCAAAATCAAAAAAATTATGAGTTACACAATCAAATCAATATTTATATCCAATTTACAGTGACAGTCATTAGTTTGAATGAACAGTTACATGTTACACTTTTTTCAGTGTAGAGCAGAAGACTGCTTTAAGTTTTGTTGATGGTGACAATAAAGGCTGGAGCTAAAGATATAATAGATTTATCTATGAGATTTACGACATTAGGATTTTTTTTTTTACTAAAAAACATAAATGTGGTTTTTCACTGTTTGTTTGTTTTTTTTATGATCTTATTAGTGTGTTCCTTAAGGCAGTGGTTCCCAAAGATTTTCTTCTGGGCCCCCCTTTGGATTACAATAAAACTTCTACGCCTGTTTTTTGCTGTAGATCTTCTCAAATCTGGGTTGCAGTGTCACAACTGTCCATTATGCTCAGTCAAGCAAGCGCTGTTTTTTTTTTTTTTTCTTCATTCATCCATACCGCTTCCCGCGCCCCCCCCCCCCTGCAATGGCATTGCGCCCCCCCTAGGGGGCGCGCCCCACACTTTGGGAACCACTGCCTTAAGGGATCCTCTCTGCTTGGCCTAATCGAGCACAGTAGATTCAAACTCCCACCAGTGACTTTGAAATCAGCAGTCTGCTTTGCTTGGTCAGTCAGTAGGTCTTAAATAAAGGGAACATTTCCAGTCATTAAAAAGTGTAAAAACAGGAAGTCACAGTAAATTGAAATAATATTATTATTCTGAATTACATTAAATTATGTTCCTCCTACTTCCATATAAACTGAATGGTCAAGTAGCAGATAGAGCTTGTGTGTATAGGATGCGATAAAGCAAAGACTTTTAGAGTCAAACTAGCAATGGGTATTATATACTAGAGCTTCTAGTATACCAGTTTAATTCCGCTCCAGTATGAAGAGGAGATTGTTATATACACCTGGGGTTTCCTCTACCTGTTCTTGGTTGAGGGGTACAGACATACGTTCTGAATGATGAAAAAGAAATATCCAAGAGCATATGATGGAGCATTTGTGCAATTAATCTAACTGTTAATAGAGTGCTAACTGAATGTGAATATAATAGAATGTCTAAGTTTAGTTTGGTTTAGAAACCATTATCTCCGGCTATCTGTGCAGGTAGCAGGGTTATCAAGCTAATTGGTGGCTATAGTTTGCTGCGCTGCTCTCGGAAGGAAAGCAACACTAGACTACAATGGATTGGTGGCAACCTGGAAAACTTTGTCATTTATCATTTGTGTTTATTTTTACTTTTTCAGTTTTGTGTTATTTAAATTACTAGTGTAAACTTATCAACTCATTTAATTGAAGGGTATGTAAACTTTAAAGTACAACTGTATATATATTCACAATGTCTTCAATTGTCCACGCATTAGTTGGCATATATGTTTTGAAGTTTTTTACTCCACAACAGAAAAGGGAACGATCTTGTTATAGTCAAGGTTTGTGATAGACATTAAAAGTACACAAAGCCTTTTGGGCAAACAAAGCGTGTTTGGCCATAATGGGTAGCAGCTGATGAAATCTTTGAAGCATAGACATGGACAAGTGATGATTTGGGCATGCTTTGAGGCTAAAGGACTTTGGCATCTTGCAGCCTACGCTAATCATTTTCTTTTGACTAAAGTCAACTGTGAAGCCACTGTAGTAACAAAGCGTTTTCAGGAACTACGGAGTGTACACTTTATCTAAAAGCTTCCTTTTTTTTTGTTTTTACGGCACTAGGGGCAAATTTTTATAGACAGTAGGCTGACAGGAAAGGGGGTATGAGAGAAGGGGAGAGGCATGCGGCGAAGGTTAACAGACCCGGGTCATCCACGTCGAGGACTAAGGCCTCCATACATGAGTGGTGTGCAACAACCACTGCGCCACCAAAGCACATCCCCTCTAAAAGCTTATATATTTTGAAAAGTTTCCATGTTCCTTTTAAGTAAACATGCAGTTTCAAGTCATGCTGCAGCTGCACAGTACCAGGCAGATATAGTCCACTTGTGTTAATATGAACAACTGACTGATGGTTGAAGTAGGGAAGGAGACACTCACATGTTTAGAGAGGTTGTCACTCTTGCAGTCCAAATCATACCTGCAAAATAGAGCAAATAGACCACATGAGAAGTGAGCTGAAACAAAGATCTAAGCTGGAGATCTCTACAGAACAAGCCACCAAAACACAAGGTAGAGAATGTGGTCTAGAGTCAAACATGACCTATAGTGTAAAAGCTGGAAATACTTTCCATTATTGTTATTGCAACAATAATGGAAAATAATTCACTCTATATAAATGCGTTTCTCATGTCAGGTGTTCCTCTTCTATTCCAAATACATCACAGGTTGTCATTCCCCTTCTCCTCAGCCCTTTTCAGTCATCTAGCACCACTGTTTTCCACCTGCCTCTTGCTCCCCAGATAGTACTATACATATTCAGTGCATACACTCTATGCCATGCATCCCATCTTTTATTTCCAGCTGGTTTCTACTGTCTAATTCATTTGGTGCATTGCTTCTTTGATTTTCTTTAAATAGTAGTCTTAACATATATATTGTTAGACTTGTATTTTTATAACTTGCTTGAACTTATGTGTAAGTTTTTTACTTTCATGCATTTTCACAGATAACTGTATGGAATTTTGCTGTTTTTCCTGTCATTTTCATTTTTAGTCACAATTTCCAACACACAACTTACCTTTAGACACAACCTTGGGAATGCTTAAAACTTAAGACACTTGCTAAATATTTTACATAGTGCTTCATCTGTGATGAGTTTGTACAAATTATTTTTGAGTGCTGCACTCTGGGAGTACTCTAGCAATCAGGCTTTACTTTATTACATTTGCTGATGCACATGGTCGGGTGGGATGAAGTGATGCTGAGGAAATAGATGTTTCTCATACAGTAAAATCTTCTTAAAACAGGTGTTCACATTATTCATAATGACGGTGTGACACCTGGACAGATACTTTTGTGTAATATGCAAGTAGTGAGCAAAGGTGCATATTCCATAGGGAACAGGATACAATCAATAGACCAAAGAACAAATCATCCACACCCCCACGACAAAATCGTTGCAGCTTATGGAGTGAATTTTGTACCATTATTGTTGCAAGGAAAGAACAAATATTTAGAAAGAAAAATTTTATCCAGAAATAAAACTTTGAAAACATCTTAATTAAAATAATGCTTTTGAGAGTAATTTAGCTTATTCTTCATATTTATTTTTTTAAACATTATTTACTTTTTAACTATTTTTACATAGTTTTTTTATTTTTCAAATTTCCTTTTTTTTCAGATTGAGTGTAACTAATTGCATCCCTTTCATATTACCTTTTATATATTACTTCACTTCAATCTCTTGGGTAGGCTTTCCTCTGTAGGGAGGAGTGAAGATGTTTCTATTGTCTGCTGGATGTTAGGTACGATCAAGAAAAATGATACAACTGGCATACAATCTAATACAAACAGCATAAAAATAAAACTGTGAATTTCTCCGCTGTGAGATCAATAAAGCTCATCTAATCTAATCTAACTCACCATTATGTTGAATTAGTGGGAGCCCTGAGCTTGTTTCTCAAGCCGGAGACAATGACACGTGATGTGTGCTCCTGATGTCCAGTCTGCTCCGTAGCTTTGTTTTGGTCGCTGTAACCGCGTAACCGTAGAAAATCCCGCTTCACAAAGATAGGATGTTATAGATAGGATTCGTCTTGACCTGAATTAACCTGTGTCAAGAGGCGCAGATCCACCGACTGATGTAATGATGTAATAATACCGCAATTTTTTATATTTTTCAAAATAAAACATTACTCAGACTCTGATCGGCGATAAATTTTATATATATATATATATTGTTAAAGAAAAATTATTATTTTTAGTCTTTAATACAGTTAATCTTATGGCATGTGTAAAAGGTATGTTGAACACTCTCATTTTGAACATATTTCTTAATTTTGAACAAGGTTGTGTTAATGATTTAAAACTAAGCTATTGAGGGGTAAGTATTTAAAGCACCAGGCTATAAAATGAGTATCTCCTGGGGGGCGAACATTATTTGAGCCTGGAGGAGAGATTTCTCCCTGGTTTACAGAAGGTCAAAAGTCTTCCAGAATAAACATCTGGGATGGTGTGAAACTGAATACAATGTAGAATGTTAAAAACACTGACATTTAGTTTTTAAGACATTTTTCTAAATATCAGAATCAAATGGAAATTGTTTGAATGAAAATGTTTTGTTTAGTATTAGAAAATTGCTCAGGATCTATGCTTAATGGGGTAATGGAATATGTTAGCTTGTATACTTAGGATTGAATATTATGTTTCATATGTGAGAAAAAGGAATTGTATCTCATGTTCTGTTGATTCTATGTGTTATTTTTTGGTTTAAGGCAGGATTCAATCTTTTGGGGTGAAATGGTGCAGAAGAGCAAAATTGAGTTGTGAAGATAACCTTTCCTTGAACCAAAATACTGAATTTAAGTTTGTTCTTGAGATTTATGGGAGAGGCCTCCGCATTCCACATCGATTCTGTGAAACTTTATCTCATGTTAGCCAGATGACCTTAGAATCCCTGGAGGCCCGGTCGTAAATTAGGGGAAGAGTGTCAGAGATGGCTCCTGGTTGGAGGAGCAAGGGCCAGCCTTTTTTGAATGGATTAGATACAAGAGGATAAAGCTTTCTACATAGATGTAACAAATCAGATTTGCTCTTGCAACTCTCCAAAGATGTCTTTGTACGTCTTTGCTTTCTTTTCTTCTCTCCATTTATGTCAGGTAATTGAATGTATGTCTCTGTTGTTCTGCAGTTTCTGGTGTAGGTTTGTGCATTGTCTTATTTCTAAGTTTATGCATTGTCTTATTTTGGATTAAACTCTGTAATTCTGTGACGTCAACACGCCTTGCTGGTTTTCATTGTGGCTACACGCAGCTCGCCGAGTGGACCTGGGAAAGGAAGAATGAAAAGCCAACCTTTTTCCAAAGTTAACTATTTTAGAATATTTTCTTCCTTAACAATATATATATATATTTTTTTCTGTGCAGCCGGTGGTTGGGGACCGCTGCCTTACTTGCCCTAACCAGTTGTTTACACTGTGGCCCAGCCCTAATTTGAGACAAAATTACTTCACAATCAAATTTGATGTCATGCATTCATCTTCTCCCATGTATTCCATCAGGGTCGCTGTGTGGCCGGCGCCTATCTCCGGCTGTCAACAGGCAAGAGGCGGGGTACACCCTGGACAGGTTGCCAGTCTCTTGTACAACAACACAAAGACACCTTCAGGACAATTTTAGAGATAAAATTAACCTAACAGTCATGTTTTTGGACTGTGGGAGGAACCAGGAAAGAATCTACACATGCACAGGGAGAATATGCAAACTCCATGCAGAAAGACGCGGGCCAGGAATCAAACCTAAAAACTTCTTGCTGCAGGGCACCGGTGCTACAAACTTCCCCTGCGGAGCGACATGTGATTTCCCTAAATGTTTAAAGTTAAACTAAAAGCTATCATTTTTTTTATTTCTACTATTTAAGATGAAATGTCCATCAAAACTGTGTCCCGTAATGGTGTTTGTTCATGTTTCCCTTTCATGTATATCATGTGAAGCTTTGCAGATCCAAGCAGATGACATTGGAAGTAAGTCAAGGCATTTAGAAAACCATTTAGGAACCTGGTTTCACAAAGTGAAACAACACACACACTCCACTAACTCCATCTGGCTAGTCCCTAATTCTAAGTAGGTTGACTTTGAAAAGATTATTAAAACTTAAATAGTGCCCTGGTTTGTCTACAACAGCAAAAACATTAATAAACAAGCATATATGTTATGGCCACAATGTATCAGATAACTGTACATTTTCACAATAAGAACCTTAGCTAGCTTTAAAAAAATTTTTTTAAAGAATTTTAAAAATAATATGAAAATGGTTCTAAAAATCTAAAAATACTCTGTGCCATGATTCAAGAGCCAAACAGTTCTACAAAAGATACACTCGAGACAGAGAAGCATAAACTCAACCATGTTATTGTTCACAAATCTGTCTAAATCTGTGATAGCGAGCATTTCTTTGCATTGATAATCCATGCCACCCTGCAGGTGAGGTAGGGCTGCAACTAACTATTATTTTAAAAATCGATGAATCGGCCGATTATTTTTTCGATTAATCGATGAATCGGACAAAAAATATTTTTTATATTAACCTCTTTATTCCAAAATAAACATTTTAGACAGAACAAACAAGCACACAAGTACAGGTCGCTCATTAACTGTACTGGTGCTATATGAAAAATAAATGTTTGTGTTAAAACTACGCAAACTTACATGAGAAATGTAGCTGTACATACACAAAATATAGGGTACTTTGTTTCATAAAGCGCAAAAAAAGACATTTTTTGTTTTTAATAGCCCCTAAGGGGTTCAAACAATAGGTCCCCCCATTTCAACAAATGAGGTTTTTTTTAGACTAGAAGAGTTCTGCCTTTTAAGACAGGAAAGTATAGCAATTAAAGTTGCTACTTGAGAAAATACTGAACCATAGAGATAAAAATAGCCCTGTGATTCAAATTATAAATTGTATTTGGAATAAAAATGAGAGAACTAGGGGTGGTAAAAAACACATCCTCCAAAGACAGATATTTACATGGGAATGTGGCAAATATAATTAATTGACATATTACTGATCTTGCAGGATTTAATTCTGCTTTACTTCCATAAATTGCAGGATCTTCTTTACTTTATCTTTGCCAGCAGATTTAAACTTTAAAAGCCTTGCCCTCATAATTTGCAAGTTAATTTATTTATAAAGTAAATATAAACGCTGCTTAAGCTAATTCAAATGAAATTAAAAGTTAAATAAGTAGCCAACCTTATCACTGTCTGTAACCTACTAACACGGTAAGGAAAGCATCTGATGAGCTACCTGAGAATCTAATGTTACGTTTCCCCACTTTAAAACAAAACAAACATGGTGCTTCCGTGCCATGTTAATTTGTTTTGACAAAAGTTGCATGTTACGACTTTTTTTGCTTTACAAAGCGCAGGCTATTTTAATTATTGTGATCAATTTGCGCCGTCAATCCCGGCGCATGCGCGCTTCATTTGCAGTCTGGACGCTGAGGATAAACATCCTGCGGCTCTGACTGCAGCGCTGAGAGGGACTCCTGCAGGAGAGGGAGAACGGGGTTGGGATGGGGGAGGCACCCCACGGCAGAGTAGGAACGATACATGCTTTCACGTAAGAGTCTCCAAAAGCCGCCAGTGACACCATAAAAAGTCGCCAGATTTGTCGCTAGTCGCTTTTTTGAAAAATAGTCGTTGGAGGGGTCTGAAAAGTCGCTGAGTTGGCAACACTGCACCTGCAGCACTGGCTCGCTGTGCCGTATTTTTTTTTCTTCCCCCATTTCAGTCAAGTGGATGTGATGACGGCGGCGTTGGATGACGCATTAATCGCGCAACACAACTAATCAATGATGAAATTCGTTGCCAACGCTTTTAAAAGTCGATTTTGATCGATTTTATCGATTCGTTGTTGCAGCCCTAAGGTGAGGCAAAGCAAGATTACCCCTACAACACCTTCACTGGCTAGAAAAAGTGAATTGACTTAGGCAGGAAATGAACAAGCAGTCCTTGGGATCTAGAACATCTAAAGCATCATCAATGGCTGACGTGTCCTGTGAGTACGCTGGCCATGCAAAAACAAGGGTGTTTTCAGCTTCTAGGAACTGAGTTCAGATCCTTCCTGCAGGGGGACTATGCTGCTGCTGCTGCAACAAGAGGCGATGGCCTAGATGAATGGCCCAACAATGAGCATCAGGACCTCGTCATGGTTACTTTGTTAATTTAAAATGCCATTGATAAAATGCACCTGTGAATCAATGACTTATCCTTGTCCATACCCTAACCTCACTGCCACCATGGGGTACCAGATTCACAAAGTTTACACCAGCAAACCACTTATCTCTATTTATTTACTGCATTGCTGATAGCATGTTGTTAATGCAGGGTGGAGTGAAGTCACCGGTCACCATATTGGTACTCCCTACTTAGATCGGTCGCAATGTAAACAATATGTGCACCACAGCATCGAAAAAAAAACAATGATTTAATCCTTTTCAGGGGGGCTTAAGACTTTTAAAATCAAGATTAATTCATTTCTTTGACACAGTTTTGCTGTTTCATAGCATCAGTAGATTACTGTAATTCATGATAAAAACAAATAGGCACATCACATTATGAAATCAAAGAAGTCATGTAATATAACATATACAAATCTATCACAACAAATTGAATGTGTTAATTGAGCATAATAATACAGATGTGCCAAAAAGTGCGAAATTAATGATGTAAACGTAATATACATGTATTGATTACATTGTTGTGTTAATTACATATTATATATAATTTCAAGACTTTAAATCAAGACTGAATTACAAGTACATGTCTCTTAATGCTATAGCTTTTTTCTATTTGCAAATTGTGCATTATGGCATATACTTTTATTCATGCTGTGTCTGTGCATAAGCTTTTAAATCTGATAGATTTACAATAGAGCTAAATGAATGAACCAATTTAATAACTCCACAGAGCTTCATGTTCTACACTGGTAAAATCACATAAATTGGCAAAATAACAGGCAACTTCAAATTCGGATTTTGCTTTTTGCTTATAGTCCCAACAAGAATCTGATCATTTGTATATACTATTCATACAGGTATGTATGCATACAGAAACACAAGCACACACATACACTATCCAGCGATTTATGCCATACATAAAGACAGATAGAAATACTTTAAATGCTTTTGTCTACAAATAAATTGAAGGAAAAAAATTATATATAATCACATAAAAAAATAGAGATAGAAAATAAATTTAATTTGTCTTTATCAAATCTGACAAAAGGCTTAAGTCTGTCTCTTTTTCTCACCTTGCAGCAATAATGGAATGAAATTCACTCCATAGAACAGTTGGCAGGATGAGGTGCTGTTATATACAAAGAGGATTGTTTTGCAGTGTAATTGCTGTCCATGTTAACAGATCAAATATTAGCAGCTAATTGATGAGCCATAGTGACATTAAATACTAAAATGGTTATCTTGTTATTGTGGAAAAAGTCTAAGTTTTAATGGAACCATTTTAACTATCATTAGCATGTATAATGATTTTCATATTAATGTAGTAACAAAACATAATTTCATGCTCTCATGCAATCTAACTGCTCACTCTGCCCCTCCAAACATCACATGTTGGATTCATATGGAGAGATATTTGTGCCATCGGTTTGAGCGCGCAGGAACCAATCCGAGCGCGCAGTGAGACAACACGCGCGCGCGCAAAACCGGTCTGGCGCGCGCTCAACTCTGAAAAACCCTCTCAACACACTGTTCTCGCGCTCAGTTTCATCTCTGCGCGTGCTCGAATCCGTCTCTGCTCGCGCTCGCTCGACCTGCTCTCTCTCCGAGCTGCGTGAAGCTGACACCCCACCCACGTCAAAAAACTCTGCAAATAGACTGAATGGTTAGTGCAACGTTAGTGCAGATTTGTGCAGAAAAAAATATTGTTTGTGCTACTTTTGTTTAAGAGATATTAAAGATTATTTTTTAGGTCATCCAGAGGTCACCATCCCCCCATTAAACTCCAATTTGAACCAAAGTGGTCTCATTTTTTAGTGCTTCGTTTGTGCTGATTTGTGCAGTTAAAACGGTCATTTGTGCTATTTTAGTTTTGAAGATATAATCATTTAAATTTTTGGCTGATGACGTCACCATCCCCCCATCAAGCTCCGATTTGATCCAAAGTGGTCTCATTTTTTAGTGCTTCGTTTGTGCTGATTTGTGCAGTTAAAACGGTCATTTGTGCTATTTTAGTTTTTAAGATATAATCATTTTAATTTTTGGCTGATGACGTCACCATCCCCCCATCAAGCTCCGATTTGATCCAAAGTGGTCTCATTTTTTAGCGTTTCGTTTGTGCTGATTTGTGCCGTTAAAACGGTCATTTGTGCTATTTTAGTTTTTAAGATATAATCATTTACATTTTTTGGCTGATGACATCACCATCCCCCCATCAAGCTCCGATTTGATCCAAAGTGGTCTCATTTTTTAGTGCTTCGTTTGTGCTGATTTGTGCAGTTAAAACGGTCATTTGTGCTATTTTAGTTTTGAAGATATAATCATTTAAATTTTTGGCTGATGACGTCACCATCCCCCCATCAAGCTCCGATTTGATCCAAAGTGGTCTCATTTTTTAGTGCTTCGTTTGTGCTGATTTGTGCAGTTAAAACGGTCATTTGTGCTATTTTAGTTTTTAAGATATAATCATTTACATTTTTTGGCTGATGACATCACCATCCCCCCATCAAGCTCCGATTTGATCCAAAGTGGTCTCATTTTTTAGTGCTTCGTTTGTGCTGATTTGTGCAGTTAAAACGGTCATTTGTGCTATTTTAGTTTTTAAGATATAATCATTTTAATTTTTGGCTGATGACGTCACCATCCCCCCATCAAGCTCCGATTTGATTCAAAGTGGTCTCATTTTTTAGGGCTTCGTTTGTGCTGACTTGTGCAGTTAAAACCGACATTTGTGCTGCTTTACTTTTTAAGATATAATAGATTAAAATTTAGGTCGGTGACGTCACCACCCCCCTATTAGAGAGCTGCGGAAGTGGACAAGTCAGCGGCAAAGCAAAGGAGTCTCGTCTAAGTTAGTTTGAGTCACCTATGCATGTTAGTGGATGTTTCAAGTGTGTAACTGATGACATTATTATGCCTTGTGTGTTGTAAAATTTCCTTATATAACCTGTTTAACTGTGTTGTTTTGTAGCTGCAGCTTTAGTTTTGTAGCTGCAGCTTTAGTAGTACTAACTAACTGTTTATAGTCAATGTTGTTCATCTTTTGGGCTTAGCCTGAACGTTTAAGTTTATATTACATGTTTTGTTATTAAGTCTTTATGCACAGTGATACGGAGTTTATAATCCTGTTTGACTATCATCTTGTTGAGTTAAGTTTTTTGGGCTAGATTGACCACTAGGTGTCAGCAGGCTAAATTATATTTCTTTATGGTGAATGTTATTTCATGCCTGATTACTAACTTTATGCTTACTGATTATTACTGATATTTAGTATGATATTATTTGTGTTTTTCTTTAGACCAACTTCAAGATCCTTGCATCTACTACCTGTATACCTTAGCCCTCCAATAAAGCTGCACTCTGTAAGTATTTTTACCGACCTTCCAGGCAGACACCAGTGCACCTGAACCTCATTTATAAGTCTTCTAGTTTTCTTCAGTACATATTTTTATGTATTTCTACTGATAAAGCAGTGACATTATTATGAAGCTGTGTCATTTACCATCACCAGCAGGTTCAAAACAAACTGTATCTGTGTCTTACATAGAACATCCATGTTGGCTCTTTTTCATTTATCAACAATAACCTTGGAATGAAAAGTTTTATTAAGATTTGCAGCCCAGTAATACTTTATGTGCAGACTGCTACGTTTTTAATATAACGTTTATGCTGAGCTTATTAAATAAAAACAAATTGCTCTACATTGTTAGTAATTTCTAATTCTTTAATTAAGCCAATATATTAATTGTTGGACAATATTTCCCACTCCACGCATGAAGCTAGTAATGAACTGGAGAGGACCTTCAGCCTAATTGAACCTTTAGCTTAAACAGACAAAAAATTTTGGATATTGTTCCTTACAGATGCTGTTTTACTTTATAGTCTAACCACAGTGCTGTATTTTGTTAAAGTTTACTGCTAGCCTATAAACTGTAATTAGCTTATTTTTTGGTGCAGAAACACCAAAAAGGAGTAATAATAATAATACATTTTATTTAGCAGCGCCTTTCTTGACACTCAAGGTCACTTTACAAATAATACAAAAGATAAATAAAAAGAGAGATGAAAATACAATAATGTAATGAAGTATGACTTCAAAAATCAACTATAACAAAGTGCCCTTGAATATGTAATAAACCTTTTACTTTCAAAGAAGAACAAACACTTCTGATTTGGAAAACAAACTTTATGTTAACATTTGAACATTTTGATAAAAGAAAACGCCTTTTTAAAACTCTTCTGGGCTTCTCAAAACTGACCTCCAAAGTATATTTCTTAACAGCATTCAATCTGCTGTGTATAACACAGCATGTGGTTGTACTTAGGTATTTTCAGGCACTGTCTTCACTACCTTTGCCAGATCATCATAAAGTTCCCACATACAGTACATGGAGCTCTTCGGCAGTAGGCAGTGTAATGTCCAAGACCGTGTTTGGTTGAGCTAGCCTTGAAAGCGATCACTCCTTTTAAGGTCAGTGTCTTTCCTTGGGGAGCCACAACAGAGGGACATTTACACAAAGGAAATTCAGTTGTGTTTGCTATATTTTGACAACTGCAAAGACAGAATTGGATCTTTGTTACCTAATTCTAAATCTTTTTTCTCCTGCTTTGCTTTTCGTAGGGTCGCCAAATTTGGGAGGTGACTTGGTTCAGGATCTCCAATATCCATCAATTCCGATGCCTTTGCTGACCTCCATACAGCCGGCTCCATCCTGCCCTCACACAGCTCTTTTGAAATTTGATCCATTCCTCAAAAGGGACTTCAATCTGAAAACATGAGCAGCTGCCTACTCCTGAAGAAATAGAGCCAGAGTCAAACTCATGACCAGATGTTATGTCTGTTTAACTTTACGAAAGTGTACACAGCTTTTGGAGACATCTTGTTTTCCAGCTGCTGACTTAATTCAGTCCAAATAGCAGCAGCAGGAGTGGCTATTTTGCCATTTAGAAGGATGGCCTCTTTTGAATTGCAGACAACTGCAAAAAGGGAATCCCTGTCTACTGATGGCTTTCGAGGTATCTCGTTGAAGGATAAAAAGAATTTGATTAGCATTAATACAAATATTCTGACATATAGAATTCTGCTACAACTAAAAACTTCAGTTTAAATTACTGTTCTTCCCTAAATCAATATGCCTTTTATGCTTAATTGTAATTATAGTCTGTTTTTTGGTTATTGCACATATAGCATTTTTATGGCTTGTTAACTTTCATTTAAAGTATTAGTTCAACTTTAAAAATGTGCCTTAGCCCTGTGGAGTCTACAGATGTGCCTAATCATAGATAACTGTATGTTTTAATAAATTTAAAAAATCTGGAATTAAAATGTAATTGAATTTTGGATTTACAGAAATCTGTTTGCTTTGTATTAAATTAAATATTGGATACCCTGGCCAACTTAGCTAAAAATAACGTAGTTGCTGTTGATCGTGACATGTTTGTTACTAAAACCTTATTTGTTGCTAACATTTACTGCCATGTGGCTGCTAGCCCTGTATGTATAGCATTCAACCATGCATCTCCCATTATTTATTATCTTACCTTGCTCTAAAATCACGTTTGACAGATGTTGAAGTTTAAAGGATTTCACTTTTATTAATATATATGATCTAATTTGCTATCTTTCTACGCAGAGTTCACTGACTCACTAGGTGGCATCACTCACTGTAAAGTCGTGTGAGGACTTCAAATTTGCCAAACAGTCAATGCTGTTTTAATAACTCTTACATTTAATGTCATAAGTTTCAAATTAAAGCTTGATGCATTTTATTTAAGCATAAAGAATTTGGTTTATTGAAATGACACTCAATTGCCTACGTGCTGTGCACTTCTAACTTCATCCTTCTGGCGCATCTCAGTTATTTTTTTAAACCAGTTTGCTGCTCAATGTGCGGAAAATAAGGGTCAACAATGTGAATACGACTATCAAAACCACCTTAAAAGAAATCACAGTTACAATATTAGAATAATAATAATGGAATATAAGTAACAGGTAAAATATTTGTAGAAGTTTGTATAAGTATATAACTGTTGCAGAATGTGAGGATTTGATCATGTGCAGGCTCAGGCTGGTGTGTCCCCCTCTCCATTTGTGAGACAACAATATTGCATTTCTGTGGAGAAAGGTTAATATATTGGTGGCTTTGTTGACATTGCTATCTAAAGCAAAGTTCTTTAAATGAGGCACAATAAATCACGCTGCAATCAATCTTTATTAGGGAATACAAAACAATATAAAACACATAACAACAATAACAGCTAAAACAACTTGCAATATAAAACAAATATATGAAATTAACTGCTTTCTTGAGAACAGTGGTTAGACCAAACGCTGCATCTGGCCACATCTTCTTCCACCAAGGCATTCTGACTGCGGACAACAACTGCTGTTGTTGAATAACTACTTTCCTTTCCAGCATGGGGCAACCAAGCCACTGTATAAAATAAGTATTCTTATAACAGTGGAAAGTACAAAAAAAATAATAATAAAATAACAATAAAAACACGTTTCCCTAGAGATCTTTGCCAATTAGCATGAATATATAAATAATCTAATAAGAAGGGGACAAACAGGCTCGGTAATCTTCATAATAATGACACTGATTTATCAGTAGAAACATTTAAAAAAGACTTCCCTTCTTTCCAGTGTTGGCAGTGAGATATAATTTACTTTTGTCCCAGACTAAATTACTGACAAGAATTTACAGGATAAAAAGCGGCCTGAAACAAAAACAGCAGTTGTAGATGTGTAATAAATGTAGTCGGTTGTGATCATCACCTGCAAGTATAGAGAATATAGTTTGAATCGGACATGCAAGCAGCACAAATGACGGTTTTAACTGCACAAATCAGCACAAATGAAGCACTAAAAAATGAGACCACTTTGGATCAAATCGGAGCTTGATGGGGGGGATGGTGATGTCATCAGCCAAAAAATTTAAACGATTATATCTTAAAAAGTAAAGCAGCACAAATGTTTGTTTTAACTGCACAAATCAGCACAAACGAAGCACTAAAAAATGAGACCACTTTGGATCAAATCGGAGCTTGATGGGGGGATGGTGACGTCATCAGCCAAAAAATTAAAATGATTATATCTTAAAAAGTAAAGCAGCACAAATGTTTGTTTTAACTGCACAAATCAGCACAAACGAAGCACTAAAAAATGAGACCACTTTGGATCAAATGGGAGCTTGATTGGCGGATGGTGACGTCATCAGCCAAAAGATAAAAATGATTATATCTTAAAAAGTAAAGCAGCACAAATGTTTGTTTTAACTGCACAAATCAGCACAAACGAAGCACTAAAAAATGAGACCACTTTGGATCAAATGGGAGCTTGATGGGGGGATGGTGATGTCATCAGCCAAAAAAATTAAAATGATTATATCTTAAAAAGTAAAGCAGCACAAATGTTTGTTTTAACTGCACAAATCAGCACAAACGAAGCACTAAAAAATGAGACCACTTTGGTTCAAATCGGAGCTTGATGGGGGGATGGTGACGTCATCAGCCAAAAATTTAAATGATTATATCTTCAAAACTAAAATAGCACAAATGACCATTTTAACTGCACAAATCAGCACAAACGAAGCACTAAAAAATGAGACCACTTTGGTTCAAATTGGAGTTTAATGGGGGGATGGTGACCTCTGGATGACCTAAAAAATAATCTTTAATATCTCTTAAACAAAAGTAGCACAAACAATATTTTTTTCTGCACAAATCTGCACTAACGTTGCACTAACCATTCAGTCTATTTGCAGAGTTTTTTGACGGGGGTGGGGTGTCAGCTTCACGCAGCTCTCTCTCCGCGCTCAACACCAGCTGTGCGCTCGGCTGTTTCTCCGCTCGCTCGACTCTCTGCGCTCGCAACTTCAGCAATGTATGTAAATGAACCATACCATCAGCCAATCACACCCAGCTTCTTTTCATCCAATGAAAGCATTCCTTCCTTCTTCTTCTTCTTTTCTATCATGGCGGATCGCAAGCAACTTTAAGGTGCATACCGCCACCTACTGTTCATGAGTGTGTAGCAACATTGTTTTACATCTATTAAATTCTATTTTTTAATTTTGCATTCTGAAGATAACTAAATAATGCTTTCCTTAATCTATAAATATCCTTTATATTTCCTTTATTTCCCAATAATCCTTTAAGACTCCATTCTTGGCCTGTCATTTCAACTACTCTTCTCAATTTTTCCCTTTCAGGTTCATATGTTTAACAGTTCATTAATACGTAAGCATTCGTTCCAAATACTACATCCGGTTAGATGAAAAAATAAATAAATAAATAAATAAATAAAAACACAATCAGGAAAATCAAACTACTCTTACAGTTATTTTGTCAACATTCCTAAGATAGTACTATAAAATATCTTGAATTATCTCAAATAAACTTCAGTAAAACAGTTATTAGATCATTGCCTCATCCATCTCTTTTACCTGCTATTGACATGGATTTAAATTTGCTGTTTTAAAAGAAAAATAAGGAGGATATTTCAGGTTCAAGTATGGTTCAACAGTATATATGTAATGGGTAGTTAACAATTAAAATTAAGTTTCTTTAACTATTTAAACTTGTAACTATTTATATTTAACTATTTATAGGATATATTTATTGTAAATTATTTATAGGATTGCAGATTGTTTGATTATATTTGTCTGTTTTGATTACCACTGTTTTGTATTTTGTTTTGTTAATTGTAATCGCATATTGTAAAGTTTCCTTTGTTATGTACCTCACGGGCTGCCGCAGCTTAATGAGGACAGGCCCTATAAAGGCCGCTGTATCAATGTATGCCGACAATAACCCTCAGAGCCGTGCTTGCATTGTGATTCTTAGCGTTCCCTGGTGAAAGCAGCGAGTTTTCACGGTGACATTGATGACTGAGATGATCCGCATCAAAGAAAATAAACATTGAAAATCACCTGTCGAGACCGCTGAAACTTCATTCACTGCTGGGGAGCTGCTACAATATAGATAAAAAATATTATGGATATGTTAAATTTTTTATGGATGCTTCAAAATATTCCAATATTAGGAATGGTGTTTTGTTTTAGTTTCAGAATTTATTTTTAAATCGGGTAAAAGAATCAGTGATGGAATTCAGCCTACAAAGGAGAAATGTTTTGGATCATATTGGCCTGACAATGGATTGAAGAAATCGTTCCACTAAGAAGTTAAGTTTGCTCCGATTTTAGATCAGCGACCGTTATATTAATTTAAACGCAATTATTCAGACAGCAGACCTGATCTGAAATTTAACAATTATTATTTAGAAGACCTTTTACAGATGGACTCTAAATAAGATGGTTATTCTTTATTATATATATTAAAAAGAATAATTTGATAAACAGGATTTTTCAGTTGGTGGCGGTAATTGTTGTTTGCCAACCTCCATAAAAAACAACAAAAAGAAGAAACGCCCGCCACAAAAGCTAAGAGTAAGGCCAATATGATCCAAAACATTATCTATATACTGTTGAACCATACTTGAACCTGAAATATCCTCCTTATTTTTCTTTTAAAACAGCAAATTTAAATCCATGTCAATAGCAGGTAAAAGAGATGGATGAGGCAATGATCTAATAACTGTTTTACTGAAGTTTATTTGAGATAATTCAAGATATTTTATAGTACTATCTTAGGAATGTTGACAAAATAACTGTAAGAGTAGTTTGATTTTCCTGATTGTGTTTTTATTTATTTATTTATTTATTTTTTCATCTAACCGGATGTAGTATTTGGAACGAATGCTTACGTATTAATGAACTGTAAAACATATGAACCTGAAAGGGAAAAATTGAGAAGAGTAGTTGAAATGACAGGCCAAGAATGGAGTCTTAAAGGATTATTGGGAAATAAAGGAAATATAAAGGATATTTATAGATTAAGGAAAGCATTATTTAGTTATCTTCAGAATGCAAAATTAAAAAATAGAATTTAATAGATGTAAAACAATGTTGCTACACACTCATGAACAGTAGGTGGCGGTATGCACCTTAAAGTTGCTTGCGATCCGCCATGATAGAAAAGAAGAAGAAGAAGGAAGGAATGCTTTCATTGGATGAAAAGAAGCTGGGTGTGATTGGCTGATGGTATGGTTAATTTACATAAATTGCTGAAGTTGCGAGCGCAGAGAGTCGAGCGAGCGGAGAAACAGCCGAGCGCACAGCTGGTGTTGAGCGCGGAGAGAGAGCAGGTCGAGCGAGCGCGAGCAGAGACGGATTCGAGCACGCGCAGAGATGAAACTGAGCGCGAGAACAGTGTGTTGAGAGGGTTTTTCAGAGTTGAGCGCGCGCCAGACCGGTTTTGCGCGCGCGCGTGTTGTCTCACTGCGCGCTCGGATTGGTTCCTGCGCGCTCAAACCGATGGCACAAATATCTCTCCATAGATTCAGCGCTAGGAGATGGTGCTGAATCCAGTTTTTTTGGACATGCACAGTGCTCGAAGCTCTGGAAAATCTCCCAACTGGATTTCAAACATGTCTGATTTTCTCCCAACCTTACTATTCCTGATCGGGAGGTGGTCGTGAGAGGCTAACTGCCCCTTGTTACCCCCTGTCTACTACATGACACAGGATGCATGATGAGGCTGAAACTCAGCCCGATCCAAAAAATTCTTGTAGACTGGAGAATCGGCCCAAAAAGGGCCAAATAATCGTACAGTGTATGCCTGCCTTAACTGGCTGCTTTCCAAGGTTGTTAGTACAATCTCAATTAATAATAGAATAGAATTTCAAAAAAATGTCACTTCAAACAAATGAAATTGTTTAGAGCCGTTTTAAATGAAATTTCTTTTTGTATACACTCGTGTATACAAAATGACAAAATAAATCTGTCTAAGTCTCTAAGTCTAAACATAGAAAAGAAAATCTCTTTATCGTCCCACAATGGAGAAATTCTGGTGCTACAGCAACAAAAAGCATTACAGAAAATAATGGTCACACAAATGCTGACCTTAGAAAAGTGATAAAGAATAAGATAATAGTGAAGAGTTATAAAATAAATGAAATACTGTACTGCACAGTGTTTTAACAATATAAAAACTGTGCACCTGGAGAATGAATAACCCATATACAGCTATGGACATTTTTACAGTAATGGATATTTGAAAAAAGCAGCAACATCAGAAATGTGCAGAATGACAGCAGAATCAGCATGAATGTAAGAACTTATTGAGGTTTTTGGGAACAGTGGTGGTTATACAGTCTTCCAGCTGCTGGGAGGAAGGATCTGTGATAACGCTCCCTGGTGCATTTAGGGTGCAGCAGTCTGTCACTGAAGGAACTCTCCAGTTCAGCACCAGCTTCATGGGAGACATTCTCCAAGAGAGATGTTTATTTAGTTAGGATCCTTTTGTTTCCCACCTCCTGCACCGAGTCCAGAGGGCATCCAATCACAGAGCTAGCCTTCCTGATCAACTTATCCAACTGCTTTCTCTCAGCTACTGCTCCAACAGACGGCTCCATAGAAGATGGCTGATGCCACAACAGAGTCATAGAAGGTCTTTAGGAACTCCAAAAGACCCAAGTCTCCATGAAGAGTCATATATGCATTAATGTAATGCATATGAAAATATGACAGAATATAATTGTTGCATGCTGATTAGTGATAGCTACTTCCTGGTAAATATAGTGTGCTAAATTAAACTATTCATAAATATCAGTAAGGTTAGCTGTTTATTTGTGGAGCTGTGTTTGTATTTGTGAGGCTCTTATGGGGTGACTTTTGCTATGTTATAGTTTCCAGTCAAGAACATGTTTTGTAGATAGAAAAAAAAAAAAAAGAAACCTTTTGAAAAAAGAAATTTGAAGAAAAAGAAAGCATTAACTTCACACTGCAGTAAAAAGCCAAGCCACCCAAGTGAAAGCACAATTTGAAAGGAAAGATATTCATTAAATTCAATCTGAAAATAAATTAAAAAAAAAAATAAAATAAACTAATATGAATGATTAAAAAATGAATCACAAAAATAAATGCAAAATCCAATTATATAAGAACTAATAACACTTTTTTGAAGAAATAAAATCTTAGAAAACTGCCAAGTTACTCTCAGCACATTCATTTGACCAAAACCTTTTTAGGTTTCATTTTTCGATAGTTGTTTTTTTTGGATTAATGCACTTCTTATTCAACAATGGAACAAATTTCCCTATATAGCTCTTGCCATACCTTGAATTTTTATTACAGTTTATATCCACATTGACTATCAAATTACATTCCTATTTGGTGCCAACACTCCATGCTGCTCATCAGGTAAAGCTCATTTTAAGTAACCAAATCAACCAAGCTTGCTTTCCTGCAGCCCTACTTGTCCACAACATGAAGGCGGAACCAGTCATCCACAAACCACAAGTAGCCGCTATGCCACACAGACCATATAATCCACTTGCCTCTCCAGAGAGCAATTTATCAAGCTTTATTTGCTTGTAGTGACACAGTACCTTCAGTGTGTCAATGTGTGCATCAAGGCATGTGTGCGGTGTGCGCGGCAGCACGCAACAGACTGTGTAAATGGGGGGAGCCTCTGCAGACAGCATGCCACGTCTGATAAGGCGCCTGCTGACAAAAGTGAGGGGATGCTGTGTGTCACGGCAGGATGGACCAGAGAGCTCGGCTACAGTGCTGCTTGATGTAATTCCATAGTAAAGGAAACACACTGCTGTTACCCAATGCGCTGCCAGCTAAATGCACAGGTGCGCTTCATGTTCTATTCGCCCCCTGCCTCTGTCAATCCCAAATGTTCATGAATGATTCATTGAATTTTATTTAATCATGAGGGAGAGAAATGTAGAGCGAGACCAAAAAAAAGGAAAAATAAATATAAAAAAAAAAAGGAAAACATGCTACCTATGTATGTATGATTTGGTTGCACATGTTCGCCCACACATACAAACACACGTGTTTGCTGGACGAGATGTCCCTTGGCACCTACTGACTTCACTTTAACCGTGTGTGACTGGGTTTGTGTGTGTGTGTTTGTGCGGATGACATCACTCCGCATCGGCACTGAGCCGGACAGGATTTCTCTTGGTCCTGTGCTGGGGGAGAGCGGGCTGCTCAGAGCTTCGTTTGAACAGAGCGATGATGACTAATGATGGTACACAAACAAAACGGGGCCGAGGAGGCAGGCGAACAACAAACTGCATCAGCCTGGCACTTGAATGTGGCGTCTTAACAGCTTTCTGAGGCCCTCGCAAAGCCTTTATACTGATTGTCACAAGATGTTGCACAAATATGGCATTTGCAGATTATATCTACAGATGAACAGCATTATAGAGGGGATAAAGTGAGAGTAAAGTCTTCTTACAGACCTGTCCCAGTTAAAATGCATTTAACTGTCTCTACAGACTTTCTAAACATAGAAATGCTTCTTTTCTTTTATCCATCCTGGCATTAAACCTATATTTATTCATTTGTTCATGTATTTTTCACATTTTACTTTTACTTTACTTTTTTAAGATTTTGTTTTATTAATTTATTTGTTTCTGGTTTTTTTTATTCGGGTCAATGTTTCAATCATTTCTTTTTTGTTCATTATGTTCTACAGGTTCTATAGGATTCAAATTATTTCTCTTAGTAAGGCGTTGCCATATTAGCTTAATCCTATTGATTGCATTAAGTTTCTAATTTCTGTTTTATCACTGTTTCCTTGCTGTCTTGATTCTGCATCTTTTTATTATTTACTCCCTCTTCCTCACTTTATCTAGCTTTCTTTTCAGCTGTTTGTCTGATTAACTCATCTAGTTCCTTTGTAGGGATGCACGTCATCAATTAATAGGTTATACTGAAGTTGATTGATCTCAATCAGCTAACGATAAATTGATAAGCTGCTATTTTCTTCAAAACCTGGAGTTGGCCATTTTATTTCAATGTTTTATTTCAATTTTAAATGCTGGTAAATGCTGTTCAAAGTAATGGATTATAATTAAAACTGTCTGCGGACCTTTACTGGATTTTGTTTTTCTTTATTCGGACCCCGCTTATTTTAATTGGTTACCCCTTCAATAGGCTGTCACTACCTGACAGGGGTGACTGATGACAAAGATGATGAAGGCAAGGCACTTTGGAGGAGTTATGTGACCAACGGAGCAAAACGCAGTGATCATTTGTCCAAAAGGTCAGTTAACTCAGTTTTGCTATAATGTCCACTATATAGTCCCCACTGTATTTGGACACAGTAAGCTTGTATGAGCTATGAAAACATTTTAAACAGGGCATGCACGAGGAGAAATGGGCTCGTGCATGCTCTCACACATACACTGTTTTTAAGTGGAGAGGGCGGGTCTTTTAAAAAATCCTCCACAATATCTTTAAATTCAAACTTTCTCAATATTGAAAAAATGCATAAATAAACTATTCATTATTTTATATTCATGGTGTTTAGGTATACATTCACTTTATTTTATTGAGCATTATAATGATCCCAATCAGTGATGCTGTTAGCATAAACATCAGAACAGAATTGTGGACTTGGTTTAACTTTCAGAAGTTACAAAAATGAAGCCATTTCAGATTTTCTAGTAAAACTAGGGCAGCAGTAAATAAGACCACATGGGAGATTGAGGCATTATTCTGTTGATTGGGGACCAACAGCTCCAGTTCTATTAATATTTACAAATATTTGACTCCTGACATCACCATGTTTGGGTCGGAAGAAAAATTGCTTTTTCATAAGCCATTAATGCGGTAACATAGTAGGAAAGATTTACACATCCCGCAGATGGATTCTGTTTCAATAAATGCACATATATAAAAATCTGCTTCCATTTTAAGGCAGATTTATATTTTCATTACTCACAGTAGAAGAAATATTTTCACTCCCAGTGAAATAAACAAAATGAATACAGCCATATTTTCCCTTATTCCTTTTTTAGCAGGGATTTTCCTCATTTTTTAAAGTCTGATCCAATTTAACACACTTGATTAGAGAACCATCCAGCCAGGGGCTTCCACTGGCTTCACTGAGCAACACACACATAAATAAATAAATAAATAAATAAATAAATAAATAAATAAATAAATAAATAAATAAATAAATAAATAAATAAATAAATAAATAAATAAATAAACACCCTTATCTTACTCCCAGTCACAAGATAAGGGTTAACGGGATTTACAGACTTAGTGAGAGGATGCAAAGTGTGCTGTGGCTTTTGTGCACAGAGAGTGGGAAGGTTTGGTTTGTGTTGCGCTCAGTGCTTCCTGCCTGTATGGATGTCCTGAAGGGACTCAAATCCTTCAGCGGAGATAAGAGAGGTGGGAGTAACGTGGAGCCGCAGAAGCTACAGTAAAAAGCAACTTCCAGACATCAGGATAGTGTCACAGGACAGCGGGCGGCGAGAGGAAACACTAGCCCTGTTACAGGTGAGCGAGCCTGCAGGAAGTCTTATTAGATACGTGCACATTACTCCACAGCATGAACAGCTGAAAACAACTGAGCTCAGATAGCATCCAAAAACTCGCAAAGATGCAAACATCATCAACTTCTGTCATGTGTGACAGTGGTTGTCGTGGTATGCAGGCATGTACAGTCCAGTTCAAAGTCTAAAGATCAGATATGTATTTGTGTTGGTGGATTGTAACCAAAGTTCAAATGAGAATAGGGGAAAAAAACAAACACGAATAATTGGGTAAATTCCTTAAAAACTGCAATTAAACTCAAACTCCCTTCCATATGCTGATCAAACACTCAATCTGGGTCAATCTGGCTTTTATATCATATCCTGCCAGAAATTCATACCGTTATGACTCCCTAGTCCCAAAAGCAAAAAGACTCTACTTTGGCAGAATTGTTAAGCTGCACAGGCAAGGCCTCTTTCCGCAGCTCTTCAACACCAAGGTTGGGACAAGTACAATCCATCTAACCATCCATTTTCCGACATGCTTATCCCTACTCGGGTCGTGTGGGGTGCTGGTGCCCATCTCCAGCTGTCAATGGGCGAAAGGCGGGGAAACACCCTGGACAGGTCACTAGTCTATCCCAGGGCAACACAGAGACAGACAAGTCAAACAACCATTCACACATACTAACAACTGAAGAGAATTTAGAGAAGCCAATTAACCTAACAGTCATGTTTTTGGACTGTGGGAGGAAGCCGGAGTACCCGGAGAGAACCCACGCATGCACAGGGAGAACATGCAAACTGAAAGGCCCTGAGCTGAGAATCAAAGCAGATTAATTTCTTCCACTTATGGGCTATTTGCACAGCTCCACTACCACTGGACTTTAGTAGCTCCTTTGTTTACTTATTTCATTTCTGGACAAGCTCATTAATTCAGGTGTATCCAGCTGCTTACTGAGGTCATTTTCTTTCAAGCCCTCTTCTGAATTTTGCCTGTTCTCTGCTTTACTCTTTTAAGTTGATATAGATATGCAACATATTAATACTTCATAATTTATCGATATTAAACAGCAACGTTATAAAGTAATAGTATAACAAAGACAGGCAAATATGCATTTTTTTTAAACAAATCCTTGGTTGTATGAATTATTATCCATTATCGAGACTCAAATCAGAAATAGAAAATGTATTTTTTGACTCATATCCCTTTAGGGCTGGGTATTGTTCAAAAATTTTCGGTTCCGGTACCAATACCAATACCTTCACTTCGATACCGGTTCCTGAACGATACTTTTTTCGATACCAGTTTTATAATATCAATTCGAAGAGAAAGAAAATTACACAACATAAAAAAAGTACAAATCTTTTATTTTAAGCTCTGATTTTTCCATTTACATTTTTCCTCTTACATAAAAAAAAAATTTCAGTGTCTAATATTCACTGTTACATTGTGAGGACCTTTTTACTTAGCAGTTTTCCTTTAGAAAAATGACCATGTCTGACAAACAAGCCTGTTGAATGGGATCCTATTGACAGCGCACCGCTGGTATGTGGGGGTCTGAGCGGCTCCGACGGAAATATTGGAAGGCAGGATGAACTGAACGCACTGATTAAGTTTTCAGGTGGATTTTCCCACTTAAAAACATAATAAAACTACTTTATTCCCACTGATCACAGCAAATATAGCTGCAAGGCAAATAAAGGATAGAGTCACTCCGCCCAACGCGCGTCAGACACACTTTTCGACCGTGCAGCCAGAGCAGCAAAGCAGCTTCAGCCGCGCGTACAAGCGGGTACAAGCAGCAAAAAAGGAAGCAGCAGACGTGATTTTGCTGCTCCTGCTGCGTCCGGTTTGAAAGCAGCATGATTCACTCCGCTCTGGCTTTGCACTGCCCACGGGCTGCTGAGAGGAGGATGGTCGCGCCGGCTGCAGTCCTCTCTTCTTGCAGTCAAACACCGCGCAACTTTCTGCTCTTAAATTGTTTCCGTGCACGATGTATTGCATTGCGTACTATTGGCATCAGTCTTAATAAAGTGAAGCCACACTTTTGACCTGGGGGGCATTTTAAAGGGGTTCCACGATGCTCGCAACCAGTTCACAACAGATACACATGAAACCTGGCTGTAGGCGTGACCACCTGTGTATTTTTCCTGGATGACGCAATCACGTTAAGTGTTACAGCCAATCACCGAAACTTGGTACCGTAAGACGAGGCATGTTTCGATACTCTGTAGAACCGAAGCATTTTGGTCGGTACCATAAAATAACCGAAGTTCGGTACCCAGGTCTATATCCCTTACAGACATTACTCTAACCGCATTTATTAGGTTAAAACTGATCTGATTGCCTCCAACTGAAAGTGAATTTGAAAAAAATCCTTTTATTTATTTTTTGTAAAAATGTAATCTACCTTTGATAAACTGGCATAGTTTTGCATTTTATATAGAATGCCATAAAAAATTTCTCCAAACATAAAAGAAACAAAGAAAAATTAAATGCGTGTTCTCTTAAATACTAAAACAAATTCTAAGTACTGGTTAAGAATATAAAGGAAGGTTGGATGTACTTTAAGGCCCTGGCAGAGTTAAAGTTGACTTTTCTTCATGAACAAAGTAGAGAAGCACACATTAACGCACTTCATTTTTTACAAAGACTTTTATACATCATACTGTTATTTGCATAAAGATATCCGCCTGCAACTTCTGGCATTAAAACATGCACAGGACCAAACAGCTAGCATCTCCTTTGACCTTCTGTGCTACCTCCTGCAGCTTGTAAGCAGCATGTGTCCTCTTGATGGTCCAAGATACTAACAAAGAAGTTTTCCATATTTCATGAGCCAAAATTTGGCAGCACAACAGCAACAGGCAGCTTGTTTCAGAAAGCAGATTGGAGTTAGGCTTTAGCAGGATGGTTTGATGTGAATGCAAGTGTCAGATGTGGACACTGAATCGTAGTGATGCTGATCAACAACCAAAGCCTAATGAATTAATTACTAAAACATTTAACTGCATGTCAGTCATAATCACATTTCCAATGCAATAATTTCACAGTGAATTGTTAATCAGCAACAGTAATGTTAAGCCCAGTTATTTCTGATTATTTGTGTTACTTAATCCAGAAATGCAAAGTAGCAGCGGCTAAGTTTAAGCTACAATAATTTAGCCAAAATCTGACAATGAACAAATTGGCAAAAAGCCTTTGAATATGCATCAAACAAACATCCATCTATTCCTTTTGAATACATGTGTAATTCTACCAGGGTTGCTCATTCTTAAATAGGTCACCGTTCTTTCACAGAGCAGTGCTGTGACACATAATATCGACCATAAATGCACATAGTTGCACTGATGTCTAAAACAATGTAGTATTCTAAGTTGTTTTTGTTTTTTGTTTTTTTTTCCCTTAGGAGGCTTTCATTTTTTAGGCAACAGTAACAGCTTCTCTACTTTATAAATCCTTAAAAAATACATTGAATGCTGCATAAAACAACAGTGTAGCAAGGTGATTTATTAATTTTGATTTAAAAACAGAAATTCAACTACTACTACTGCAGGTGATAAAATAATTTCACATATAACACTGCATGCATATAGGGCTGCAACAAGATCTCATAACTTTAAATCTTAGAATTGTGTCAAGTGTTGCAAAGTGATCCAGCTCTTGGCAGCAACAGACTTCATATATTAAAGTAAATCCTAACTTTTATCACTAGCTTCATATTTGAGGCTTTAAGCCCAATAACCAGCATCTACTTCTCAGGAACCGCTTCTACTTCTTACCTCCTTCTGAGGTAAGGAAGGTAGTACCGTATTTTCACGACCATAAGGCGCACCGGACTAAAAGGCGCACTCTCAGTTATGTGTCCCATTTCTTTATTTAACACACACATAAGGCGCACCGGACTATAGGGCGCGTTTTTTATATACAGGTACAAGTCCTCTACTACCTTTAAATACCTCTACTGCGTATTTAAAAATACAGCGGGGGCAAAACTGAGTATGACTGTGCTTTATTCATGTATTTATTACAAAGTATTAATCAAACCTGGCAGCTGGCCGTGAGACAGACACATCGCAGATGACACAGCGCTGTGGTCACTCCTAAATTAACTTAAAATCCTGAAACCTGCTGACGGAATATGTTCGCTTTTATTGCCGGTATCCTGGTGCCTGCAGCTAAAATTATTTAGATGAAAAACACCTGCCAGCAGCCGCGGTGAACCCCAGGCTGCCCAGCCTACAGGCTGCTGATGAAGAGATTTCTGCTGTCAGCGCACCGCTGGTATGTGGGGGTCTGAGCGCCTCCGACAGAAATAGATAATCTGGATGAACTGACTGCAATTATTAAGTTTTCAGGTGGACTTTCTCACTTAAAAACATATTAAAACTACTTTATTCCCACTGATCACAGCAAATATAGCTGCAAGATTTAGATTATTTAGATGAAAAACACCTGCCAGCAGCCGCGGTGAACGAAAGGATTTCTCCTGTCGGCGCACCGCTGGTATGTGGGGGTCTGAGCGCCTCCGACAGAAATAGATAATCTGGATGAACTGACTGCAATTATTAAGTTTTCAGGTGGACTTTCTCACTTAAAAACATATTAAAACTACTTTATTCCCACTGATCACAGCAAATATAGCTGCAAGATTTAGATTATTTAGATGAAAAAACACCTGCCAGCCACCGCGATGAAGAGGAGGAGACGCGCCGGGGCTGCTGTTGAATTAAGCTTTCAGGGAGAAAAATACAGCGGGAGCAAAACTGAGTATGATTGTGCTTTATTCATGTATTTATTACAAAGTATTAATCAAACCCATCAAAGTCATCATCCTCTGTTTCTGAATAAAACAGCTGCGCTAAATCAGACATGCCAGTTTCCCCATCTGCACTGTCAGAGTCACTTTCCGTGCAGCGCAGCTCCTCAGAAATAATGCCGGCTTTTGCGAAAGCTTGAACAACAGAGCCAGCAGACACTTTAGTCCAAGCATCTACAATCCATCCGCAAACTGTGGCGTAATCTGCCCGGCGCTGCCTTCTTATCCTGAAACTGTGGTCTCCGTCGGTCATCCATCGCTCCCACGCCGCTCGCAGCCTTACTTCGAACGGCTGCTTCACACCGATGTCGAGCGGTTGAAGCTCCTTTGTCAGACCCCCGGGATAACGGCGAGCACAGCGTTCATTTGATTCACCTTTTTTTCACATCGGCTGTGAGATGGGCACGCAGCGATGGTGATGCGTGGAAAAAACCACCTAGTCTTCTCACATACACCTGCCTCAGCCACGCATCCATCCAGCCTTTTCCATTTGCGTTAATATCATATGTCATCAGAGCGCAGTACTGTCTCGCTGGCAGCTCCCAGATCAGCTTCTCTGATTGGTTGATGCGGCGCGTCCAGCAGCAAAACTTCAATTTTTCCATCTCGAGCAGCAGAAGCGCGTTGGCGGCGCTTCAGATGCTTAAACGCTCCCGACGTGCTGCACCAAAATGCGCTGCGGGACCTTTTGCTGCACCTATATGCGCTCGTCAACCATTGACTTTGCATGTAAACACGCTGCTTCTGCTGCACCTGCTGGGTCCGGTTCACACCGATGTCGAGCAGCGTTAATTTGTTTCCCCATGTTTTTCACATCAGCTGTGAGATGGGCACGCATGGAGTTACATATTAACAGCGATGGTGAGGGGTGGAAAAAAAACACCTGGCCTCCTTACATTCAGCCACTCTTTCATCATCTCCTCAATGAGGTGGTCTCAAAAGTCGCAGTTACAACACACATAGGGCGCACCGCACCAAAGGGCGCACCGCACATTTTGAGGGAAAAAAAAGACGTTTAAGTGCGCCTTATAGTCGTGAAAATACGGTAGTTCTTTACTCATCCTGCGGTGGTGAAACACAACAATGAAAAATGCTCAAATCCTCCACCTAATTCCAATGATCTCTCTACCACTCGGTAAAATAAAGAAATATTTAGAAAGTAACATCCCACTTTGAAGTACAATATGGTTCCATGGATTACTGCCCAGGTGCTATGCTCGTTAGTACTTTGCATTTTCTTCTGTATTGAGCTGTACCCTGCTCCTATACTTAATTTGCATTCATCAGACAGCAACTCCTGAGTATTAGGCAGTCCTTTCCGAGGTTTTGGTCTGACTTTCATGTATCCAGAGATAATTTCATAGATCCTGGTTGTAAGTGCAACAGCCTTATGTGAAGACAGAAATGGAGGAAACACACAGCGGCACTCGTCAGGCTTGTTGAATATTGATTCCATGATTCTGTGATGTACACTGCATGAAAAGTGGGATTTTCGTCAATATGCGGCACTGTAGATTGTCGTGGAACTTCAGGTTAGCGGCAGTTTACGGCAATTTGCAGGCTTCGCCGAAAACTCCCATAAATTGTCAGAAATTGACGTGGACTTTCTTAGGCAGTGTTCCCCCCATGCCTCCCCCCCATGGAATTCTAGGGGAGGCTTTAACATGTAAATGAACATGCTGTGAGCTATACAAATGCAAATCAGGGTTGCAGGGGGGGTTTTACTCCAAGTGACATTTTTCTAAAAGGTAAGAAAATCTCTGATACAAAGAGATCAGGCTCAGTATAGCCTCTTACATTTTAGCTTGAATTGATTTATTTAATTAAAGTATAGAGACCAAAACAGATCTTTAGCTGACAGAGCAATACATTTAGAGCAGTAATTATAAAAAAAAAATTGCATTTAAGATAAAAAATAAAATGTTGTCTGTCAATATGCTCAATTCACAATTACTTAAGTGGAAAAGTTTCAAGAAATGAGTCTGAGATGATTCACTTTATAACATGGCGCATTATCCTGTTGGAAGTAGCCATCAGAAGATTGGTATACTGTGGTCATAAGGTCCGGCCAGGTCAAGATCCGCAATTGCAATCGCACCAAACAGGAAAAAGAACATCGACAAATTCCGGTTCGTCAAATTAAAATATAGCAGCAACAGATCGGTGACTAGAAATTATAGCACAATTCTTATATATAAAAAAAAACTAACACCGTTTATTTAAATGATTGGATCCAAACTATTGGTTATTCACCAACGAGGAAGCAGATTTCTCATCTCCATCAAAATATCTATTTTATACCGAGGGACTTAAACTTTAATCAAATCCATTCAAAAGAAACTTCTTATTACAGGAATGAAAAGAGATGCTGAGTGTGGAAGTAGTGAATAAGTTCATTCAAAAATTTAAGTTTTGAATTATCCTTATCCCCGTTACAAAAATCTACAAAAATATATATATATATATTTGGGCAGAAACTGAACATATGCTGGATGATGGTGGGATTTTTTTAATATGCCATATTAAATTAAGCGCTCACAGGGTTCATACAGGAATGAGTGACTCTAATTTAATGCTATTTTAATGCTATTTGAAATGATTTTAATGCCATCAACAAGAACCATGTACACAAGTTATTAGTGTACATGAAATATGAAGGAGCTGTAAGCAGAATTCCATGACTCCTGTATGTATGTAAACATACACACACACATATATACGTATATATATATCCTCTAGCTTTTTCTCCGCCTGGAGCGATATAATATATCTAACGAAATTGTTTTTATAAGCATTTTTTATTAAAGAATTATAAATACTTCGATAAACATATTTAAATAATTTTAGTGCCAATTAAGGCCTTGATTTAAAAAAAAAAAGAATTATTTTTTAATTATTTTTATTGATCCGCGGAAACCCTGGTTCATCTCGCGCATGCTCTTTACGATCTCGAAGAAACTCAGAGCGGCGCGGTGTGCAGCCACAGTGGAGGATGTATGCTTTGCTTTGTGCAGGCGGTCTGGAGCGAAGTATGTGGGGATTTCGGGGTAAAACTCCTCTTGGACGCGATGGCGACTCTGCATCGAACAAGACGAACTCAAAGAAGAGATGCTAGCGGTAAATATATGTTCGATTACTGCCTGCAAGGCTAAAAGCAGCCTAGCCTAAGCTACGGCTAATAGCAGCCTAGCCTAAAGCTACGGCTAATAGCAGCCTAGCCTAAAGCTACGGCTAATAACAGCCTAGCCTAAAGCTACGGCTAATAGTAGCCTTGCAAGAACAAGCTTTATTAAAGTGTATTTTTTGTGATTCACAGGAAGCAGTACGCCGTCTTCACAACTCGGAGACTAATTGCAGGCGCTATGAACCGGAGCAAGGGTAAGATTTAAAGAATATGCTTTCATTCTGCAGTAAAAGGAAATGGATACCGATCATAGCTTTACATTTTGTTTTCACAGACCTCCTTTTTGCTCGGAGCCATATTAGCAAGTCCAGATTTGCACGATGTTGATAAAGACGACATTGTGTGTAAGTGACTTGTTTTAATGTTTTCTCCTTCCTTGTTACTGTGACTTGCGTTTGATTTTTTATTCATACCACTCTCATTTAATTGTTTTCCAGCTGCCTGTAAGACGTATTTTGAGGCGGTACGCAGGAGCTTCAGATATACGCGGCCAGCCAACATGCTGCGTGCGGAGGCTGCTCGGAGTCGGGCCAGAAGAAAGAGGGTAAGACTTTATTTGGTGACTATTTTTCAGGTGCATTGATAGATGTGTTGTGTCCATACGCAGTGCGCTGATTCATTGTTTTTTTTTTTTCAGCTGCTGAAAGTGAGGCAGAGTGTGCTAGCAGATGAGGAAGTGGAACTCTGGAAGTCCGCCACCGTCGGCCTCATATCCGACGAAGAAGATGGCGTCGTTGGCGGTGTCTCTGGATGGATTGTACGGTCGTCGCCATTTCGTAGGCTGGATCTCACTGAACTCTGTGTTAAGCTGCAGTCCCGGTTAGAAGCGATGCCGAAGTACAGGGCCACGCACAGTAGGCGTCTGCACATCGGACCTGCCTCGGAGGGAATGCTGCCAGTTACCTCCAACCCCGAGGAAGCAAACGGACCGTTCACGGAGTTGTAATTTTTAGATACGCATGTGTTTGGATAAGCGTTGTATATAGTTGTGTGTGTTTTAATAAAGCTCTTTCTTTGCATAAACAGCTTCCTGGCAAACGTTCATTTCCTGTATAAATTCATTCATGTCCTTGATGGTAGCCTAATAATTGTGTAGTAGTGAAGGATAACATAAATACACAGCATATGAATGAATAAATAGATGAATGAATAAATATATATTCATAAATATATATATATATATATATATATGTAAATTTATATGTGAATAAATATATATATGCCAACCAATCACGAGCGACTTTACTTGTTTAAAAAGAAGTGGTTCCGTCCAATACTCAGTAAGAAAATTAAAGCCTGGCGTGGCCACGTTTGGTTTTGCTGCCAATCACGAGCGATTTCATTTGTTTGAGAATAGTGGTTTCAGCCAATACTGAGTAGGTTATTCAAGCCGGACCTGGCCAGCCGCGCGGGTTTGCTGCATACATATGCTAATTAGGGCCATTAGTACAGCTGATCGCTCTCCACATACGTCAGAGTCCGTTTCCGACAATTTGTGGCACGACAAACGCGGACAAGCGCGGATAGCAAATTGTCGGAAACTGACGAAAATCAGGGAGATCTGCGGGAGTTTACGGGGACGAAAATCTCACTTTTCATGCAGTGGTAAGAACAGATGTTTTCCACTGTGCTTAAGGTTTCTTTCTTTTGATTTTCACATCCTGGTCATGAATGGGTTTTTTTGGACATGTAAACCACAAGAGTGGTTTTAAAGCTATAGAGGAGGATCTTTTATTTCCGGGTGGATCATCTAAATAAGTGGCGTTCCTAATTGTCAATCATTCTGGTGATATGTTTACATAAGGCCGTCATATGTGCTTGTCCCGTTAGCTATATTAACCTGCGCATGCGTACTTTTAGCCGCATATCTGTGGTGAGCTACGGTTTCAGACAGTCATTGAAGCTCACCTTTCTCACTACGGTTCTTTGAAAATGGCAAAGGGTCGTAAGAGAAAAAGTGTGGATGAGAACAAGAGAAAGACCTCAGAAGAGGCAGATATATCCCAGACTGCTTTGTGCAAAGAGCTCTCCTCGCAAAGCTTTATGGGATTTGCTGTCACAGAGGCCTAGAGAGTTCCCTATAAAGTCCACTATGTAGTCCCTGTTCTATATAGTGATTGAGGGATATAGGGGTTAGGGCGGACAATTGCACACAGTAAGCTTGTATGAGCTAGAAGAACAGCAATTTTTAAATGGGCTCTGCATGCTCTCACACACGTTTAATAGGCAGTCCCTCTCGGTAGCGGGTACAGGGTTGTGCATGTGCATTTTTTTAAAGTGGAGAGGGCAGGTCTTTTAAAAAATTTGTAAAAAATCCTCCACAATACCTTTAAGGAAGCCTACCTGTTAAAACCGTACCTTATTAAACTTTTACCATTTAAACTCTGATATTACCTACTTGTTAAGTGTTAAGGCTAATGTTTTCCCAGACAGTTTATTAAGTTTTCCGTCAGTCTGCATTTGGGTTCTCTTTGATCTAGAACACTGTGTATTTTTCAATAAGGCAAGAGCTTTATTGAGATAATAGTCAGTCTCCTTATTTACAAACAGAATGATGTAATGTACAGCCGACCTGTACCCGATGGACCCCGCCTTTCACCCAGAGATTGACGGAGATTGGCACCGGCCCCACCGCGACCCTGACGGAATAAGCGGGAGAAGATAGACTGATGATGTAATGATGTGTGATGATGTGGCATGGAGGGGCACTGGAGATGTATAAAATGCTTTTTAACTTTTATTTTGGGCCCCGTCCTGACAAAGCAAGCCCAATAGTGAACACTGCCACTGTATGCAACCCAAGTGGTCTGAGTAAGATAACATTTTGTTTAACCTGCAATAATGTTTTATAGTATTTTTATATATATGCATTCTCAGGAAAGAATGGGGGTGAGAGAGCTTGAAGGTGTAAAGATACTTTTCTATACAGGCTCCACCAGGAGGGAATGTGAGCTTCATTCCCACACTGCAAAAACGATCTAGAAATAAGTGAAAATGTCTTGAATTAAGTGTATTTACCCTTGATTTAAGTAGGTAAATAAGATAATTTGCCAATGGAATGAGGATTTTTTGTCTTAAAATAAGGTAATTAGATAATATACACTTGAAATAAGACAATGAAATACTTTTTTTTTTCTTATTTCAAATGTAAATTGTCATGTTCCATTGGCAAAGTGTGTAACCTTCTAAATACAAGAAGAAACATGCTTATTTTAAGAAAAAATGACTTATCTAAATTTCGATTTTTTTTCCAGTGCACTCATTCCCATTTATACATTGGGGGATTGTCGACTCCCTGACAAGATGCCCCTTCTCGGCAAAAGAAATTTATTCTGCAGATCCGCTGCCCTTTGCTTTACAGAAACCTGGCTCTGTAAACAGATCGAGAGTTCATTTCCGATAGCTGGCCTCCAGCTGTTTAGAGGGATTGCAGGACAGAGGAAATGGGGTAAAAAGCAAGGAAAAGCAATGTGCTTTTGTATAAACAAAGGGATTGTGAAATAATACTCAGAGATACAAAAGACATTTAACTCTGACCTATAGTAAAACTATAATCTTTGCAGTCAGAGAAAGTTTGTAACATCTGCTTATTCTCAGGACACCTCATAGATTTTGAACCTGTTTATATGCCTTAATCTGTCATTGATCAATCATATGCACACAGAAATACATACGCTATTTTAAGTAGCCCAAAACTATGGCATTCCAGATAAATTTGAACTATATATTTTTTCTTTTTCAGTATTTAAAATATTATATCAGTGGAATAATACTTGGATTGTTTAAGGATTATTGGACTCTTCTCTTGGTGGGCTACCGTCTGCACACTGGTGCAGTGGATTGCACTGCTGCCTTGCAGCAAGAAGGTTCTGGGTTCCATTTCCATGATGTGCATGTTCTCCCAGTGCATGCGTGGGTTCTCTCTTGGTACTCCGGCTTCCTCCCATGGTCAAAAAACATGACTGTTAGGTTTAATTGGCTTCTCTAAATTCTCCTTAGGTTTGTGTGTGTGTGCGTCAATGGTCCTGTCCAGGCTGTACCCTGCCTCTTGCCCATAGACAGCTGGAGATAGACACCAGCAACCCTCGCAACACCATATAAGCATGGATAAGCATGGATGGATGGATGGATGGATGGATGGATGGATGGACTCCCCTCTGTTATTTTCCAAGTAAAAATAATAAGGAAAAATATATATTTTTAAATGCTCTGGTCTAATGGCACCAATCTCAAAATGAGTATGAACGAGTGTAACCGTATTTCTATACAATCATGTGTGACAATCTGTGCCTTTGTACGCAAATCATCATGATGCTGTTAGGTACAGCAATAGATCAAACTGAATTAAATAAATGTGTTTTCAATTGCCCAATTGATTTGGATTACTGCATAACACTCTCCACCTGCCCAAACAAGGATTGCTGCCTCTGGCAAACAGACAGGAGTTAATGTTGAGCTTAGAGTCTAATCAGAACCAGCCAGGCTAAAACTCCAATCAATATATCAGAACTGTTTATTTCACCATAATTGTGATGTGTTGTTGTAGCTCCAGCTAAAATGTGATCATTAAAGAGCATTTTAAAAATGAAGCTATACCTTCATATAAAAAAGAAATAACTTATAGAAAAAAGGAAAACACAGAATTGGAAAATGTCATAAAAATTTTTTAAAAATGCAAAAGAGAATATATCCAACAAAATGAAATACATGGACCATGGTGGGTGTCATGCAATAAGCGAAACAGAGGTTTATTTCCGATTCGCGAGTTGCAGAAATCACCTGCTTTACCATTGCAGGTTCAAGCTGAGTGGTAAGCTATGGAAGGATCTGTGCTGACCCTGAGTGCTCAAGGCGGTCAATTAAAATTGTATGATCAACTGTGTCAAATATTGCACTTAGGCATAAAAGGACAGAGAATGAGCAATCTTGTGCATCTGCTGTTAAAACAGTAATTTGTTACTTTCACAAGGACTTTTTGTATAGATCTTACCCCCATAAAGTGTCAGTCAGGATTGAAATAGGAAGAAGAGCAAGTGGACAAAGCATATTATTCAATAGTAGTTGAGTGTTTTTTACTGCAGATATCATCACTCAAGAAAGCAAGATATATATTTAAAAAATTGCAAAATTGCTATTTTATCTAGCCTTCTGTCTTGACTGTCTGGATGGAGTGACTTTAAATGAAGGTAGCGGTTCAAAGCTGCATAAAACTTTTTTTTATTTAGAGGAGCGAAGGCTTACATCTCCCATCAGTGCAAACTATGAATATTTCAATTGCAACTCAGCTTTGCTAAACACAAAGCAGCACTTTCACCCATGGCTGGAAAGTGCATATGATTTGCTCCACACACACACACACACTTCCTTGTCTTACTATATGTAGTGAGGACCATGTGTTGACTCCCAACTGAGTTCCATTGATTTGCAGTCATTTTCAGGCCTCCAACCCTGACAATAAATCTGAACCTAACCATTACCAGTGCAAACCTCTCCCTAACCGAACCCTAAACTAAACCCAATTCACACTTAGCGCTAAACTTAACCACCACTCCAAGAAGAAAACTTCTCCTAATGGGAACCAATCATTGGTCCCCACAAGTACCTATAAGTCCCCAAAATGTAGTAGCTATCTGGAAAATTGTCCCCTCTGGGTAACAAATGCATGGCCACATACACACAGGCACAACACCAGGCAAAAGTCAAGTGTTGAAAACTCACAGGTCAAAACGAAGATTCTGCCTCTCCTCGAAGAAGTAATCCAGAATAAATTTGCGGACAAAGTCGGGATTGAGGGTGTTGTCTATGACTTCGGTCCTGCCAAACTGGAAGACAAAATTTAAAAAGCAAGGCTCTTACTTTTGTTTTAGTGACTAAAAGCTTACATATAATCATTTCTGACATGGTAAAACATAACCAGGAATTTTGATTTCTGCTAGACGTGCACACGCAAAATAAAAATAACAAATCACAATAGCAGCATTTAAAAGACACATGTAAACTACTCTCCATGCACATTTTAAAGGTCTTATATGTGTAGATCCAATTCTACAGATATAATTTTCTGCTGTCTTGCTTTTTTATGCTCCTTTAGATTATCTCATCCTCTCCTGTTGACCTGTTTCTATGTTAATCTGACATTTCAATAGTTTCAGAAAACTCATAGGCCACTTTTTACAACAAACATTATAGCTCTAGAGTGTAGCAGGATATACAACGCTGCCTTGTGAGCATATCAACAATCATCTAATTTTTGTACTCACCTCTCTCCATTCTCTGTTTGCAATCCCTTGAGTATACAGTACACAAACTGTTGAGAAAGGAATAAATAAGGAAAGTTTGAGATTCAGTTTAACAGTACAAGGCATCACTTAGAGGTCAGCCAAGTGAGGATTTCGTCTTCACACCCTGACGTGACAGAATATCCTAATTAAATTCAGATGGAGAACTTAACCTCACAGCACAGTGCTATTTCAGGGAGGGGGAGAAAGTGAAGGACAATTTTCAGATGGGACTACTCAACATTTTTGAAAGAGTCTGTGAGTGTTTCCTGAGGATGGACCATGAGGAAAAACAGAGCCAAGCAATCAGCTGGCACTAATATGACATTTCATTTGCATTCAAGAAGCCTTTACTGCATTCATAAACACGAGCCCTGTGTCAGCTGACGTTAGGTCAGAAAATCTAGTCGCACAACACGCTTTCCCATGTGTTAGCTGCCAAAACATGTACAGGAAAGTCAGAAATGTCTAGTTAATGAGAACTCATTTAAAACACTGATATGTTTACTAGAAGGAAGAAAAACAGGAATATTAGCTTTTTTTTTTTTACATTATATTGTACTCAATATAATGTATTAACACATTCCTGATAGGCTAGTGGGTAATAAATAAATATAAATAATTTGTCTGCCTTAACCATTTAGATAACTGCTAACTACTGTTTCAGATTTGCAATCTAGATTTGAACATAGCATCGCTTTCCATACAAAGTGAAATAATACAACAAAAAAAACACTGGCAACAAGCAAACACAAAATGACTCTTGGGCATACAGCGGCTCAGGAGGTGGGGGCTTGTGTTGCTGATTCAAGCCTCCGTTCAGCCATGGTTTCTTAGGTCAAAGAGCTTCACCCAAGATGCCTGCTGCTGGAGGTCAGAGGTTTTGGCAGTCTAATATTATGGCAGCCTAATTTCTATTCATCTTCCCCACTGGAGCTATGGTTTCCATGTAGCTCATCACCATCAGTGTGTGAATCACTGACTGTAGTGTGAAACGCTTTTAACTTGATAACGGCCTTTAAAAGTACAGGCTAGGGATGAATGATATATCAACATTAAAATTGGTATTGGCCAACGTCGGATGCTTTAAGGTTGATTTTTTTACAGCGGTATTTGCCTGATGAGTAAAACTAGGACAAAATTAACAACAGATATTGTTTCCATGTAGTTAATCTCCTTGTTTGAGGAAGTGGAGGTGAGGAAATTGGTTATGTGGTGTTTGTTTGGTCATGTGACAGTGACTGTGGTGCGGCCAGAGGTTAGGATAAATATCAGTGATGATTTATGAGTTTATTACACCAAAATATTACCTGCTTTTTGCGTGTCTGAACTCAAATTTTTTCCAGAAGTTTATCTAATTAGGCCAGTTCCTCGGTCCGGCTATGTACATTATAATCTTTATCAATCATTCATTCGGTACGTGCCAAAGATTTGGGAATGGAATGAGGGCTGTGTACTTCAGCTAAGAACAAAGTGTAATAATTTGATAAGGCTGGAGCATGGATGTCTCCTCATCTGCAATAGTCTATGATATAATGATGTGATGATTTGTCATAATGGAGTTCTATAAGATGCATCTCTAAATATGAACCTTGGCCACTTCACGAGATGTGAGCCCGGTTGGTAAGCCTACCTTCTGTACCTCTAAGCAACTTCTCTTATCTGATTAAGATTTTAATTTCTATCAAAATCTGTTGTAATGTCTCACGGTTATGTCATACATATACATTATGAAGTGTTATTTAAAGAGTTTGTCCCAAGTGATCTACTTTGAGGAAAAAGAACCAGAGAGCGAGAGCATCAAGGTGTAAACACAGAGCTTTCCATTAACAGGTGGATATCCCCCTATTTTAGAGAAACAGCCAGTGGCCAAATCTTCTGTTTCACCCTGTGCACTCCCAATATAGCCGCTAGCTCTACTTCTTGTTGATGGTCAGTCACCCTTCCTGCGTTCAAACAGCACCAGCTAGAGGAAGCAATACAGCCAATAGCTCATCTGTCAGAATATTACCCATCACTAGTTGCTTAATTTAAGGTAAAGTTTGTCTTGAAATGAACAAGCTAACTTTATTGTCAGACATAAGTGAAACAAATAGCACAATGTTGCAGAGGAAGAACACTTGGTCGTTTTGCTTGTCAAAACTTTGTGTATTTAATTAAATTAAAGAAAAAAGCGAAAGTACCAAATTCCTCTGTAGTTTATTCACATAGTCTTTGTGCATGTAATGATCCTGCAAGAATAAATGCAGACTTTAAATTCGGCATGACTTCTGTACTGACAGCCTTTACTGACAATTAGAATTATGAATATAGAGATAACGCTATAAAATATTAATTTACTTCCAGGAGTACCAGATGAGTATTCATGTCTAATAAACTATGTTTTCCACTATGATTGGTGTCTTCTTATCTATTGGGAAACATAAATAGTACACCTCTCAAGGAGACAGACTACTTTTTTCCAGCTCATTCCACCTGAGCAACTATAATCACTGAATCTAATAGGCCAACAAAAGCAACCTCTGACTGTCCTTGTCCCATTTAGTATAGAATAAGACACCAGACGTGTGTCTGGCATCTTAAATCCAGTCCAACATAGCCAACCCTTCTGACTCACAAGACTTCAAAACACTGCTTCTGATTTCATCCTCCGACATGGGCTTGTGATTATGGAGGCAACAACTTCTGAGGTAACATGCATCATCATTACCTGCAGCATTTATTAATTGCAAATTTATGCAAATGTTAATATATGACAAGCTTAGGTACTGATGAATGGACATGAGGGAATTAATCATGGAATTATGAGCTGTTGAGATTAGGTGTGAAAATTATCTCTAGTCTCAAAATCAGATCTGATTATTCATGGGGGGGTTCTCTGTGAACAAACCTTATAATTTAGGCAGGGATGGGTTAGCACTCGTTCTCTAGATTGTATCATATCTTATGAAATAGTTGTTCTTTTAAAATCACAGCCTTGAAAATATCACTTGCTTTGGTGCGGAAAACTCCCTAAAAAAACAACATGTAACCTAATGTCACTGCCAATGGTGTGAATATGGAGCAAGAAAAGAGGAAATTGAAAAAAAAAAAAAAATGAAATACCAATTAGAAAGGTCTTTTAAAGAGTCAAATTGGATGGCTTTTACAGCTGATGTGTTAAAAGGAAGCAGAATTTCTTAAGTCCAGTAGAGAAGCCAAACTAGATGAGTTGGTTGGATCATTTGTAGTTCAATTAATCTCCTGAAATGCTCCACTCAATGGTCATTGGCACATGAGGCAGATTTTTTTTAGAGAAAAGGCTACAATAGTGCAGTGGTTCAAAACCTTAATGCAGGATGATAGAAGAGCGTCAGAACATACATTAACCTTACAGACTGCTATGCAGCTGAAGACCAGTAAGATTGTTAATGCTTAACACAGTGTACTTCAGAGGACATATTTAAAATGTGGATTTGCCAAGAAAAATCTTGGTAATCACAAAGATTTTTGGGAAAAAAAGCTGTGAACTAATAAGGTAAATGACTTTATATAGTGGGCTGCTCAGTGGAACGGTGGGTAGCACAGCTGCCTTGCAGCAAGAAGGTTCCTGGTTCGATTCTCTGTGCAAACTCTGCACAGAGTTTGCATGTTCTCCCTGAGCATGCATGTTCTCTCCGGGTACTCCGGCTTCCTCCCACAGTCCAAAAACATGACTGTTAGGTTAAATGGCTTCTCTAAATTCTCCTTAGGTGTGATTGTGTGCAGGAATGGTTGTTTGTCCCGTTTGTCTCTGTGTTGCCCTGCGATGGATTGGCGACCTGTGCAGGCTGGATCCCACGCCTCTCCCATAGACAGCTGGAGATAGGCACCAGAACCCCTCGTAACCCCTCTTGGGTATTTTCCATCCAGAAAATGGATTGACAGATTGACTTTACATAGCCAACGAGTAGGTCCTACCCTCTACCAGGGAAAACACCAGTAAGTCCATTTCTGAATGGGGAAAAATCTGACATGTTCCAAAACTCTCCAAAGTCTCTGTACGGAAACATTTAAACTAGAAAAGCATTCGAAGAGTGCAGACTTCCGCCTAGCCGCAAATTGTAACTTACACTTACAATTCCTAAGAAACTGTGTAAGTTCATCCAGATTTAAATTGGAGTGAACCGAATCACAAAAAAGGGGTAATTTACTAACTGAAAGAGAAAAACTGGACAAGGAACTGGAATAAGCAAAACCAAAGATTCTGGTCAGAAGCATTGGAAACATTTGAACTGAAATTCTGAGAAGTAGAGCATGACATTAAACCCAGGTGAGTATAAACACTCAGTTATGCTAGACAGGTATGTTCTGCAGGTAAACCTTGTGGCTTATTCAAGGGGGCCATGTTCTGCATGACCTGATTTCAACACAACACAAGTTAACGAAGTGACTGTAATTTCTTTCCACAAGTTTTTCCCCCCAATCTGTTGATCACAGTGATAGTTATGGACTAAATTAAAAATCTCTAGATGTTTATATTTGCAAAATCCTCGTCAGTAGGAGCTGTTGCTTTCCTGCCTTGTTTTTCCAGAGTCGTGCATGGCATGGAAGCTAAAATGACATAATCTGGCTTTTTGGACCTCGCAGAAGCATCAAGCATGAATCAGCTAAGCTGAAACCGGCTGAATGCTGAGGTGAGGGAGGTGTCAGAGCAGGGCCGTACAGTGAAGATGACGGATTACTACAAAAAAAAGAGAGGAAATTCAACCAAAGCACAAAAAGAACCATGAATGAAGTAGAAGCAACACTTATATAAGAGTCAAAATAAAAAAATACACAGAACACATAAAATAACTAAGAAAAGCCTTATTACAAAACATAAATACTATACATGGCAAAAGCTTACTAACAATAATTAGAAAACCCTAATATATAGATTTTTAAAAACCAAATACATACACTGCAAAAATATTCTGAAATGAAAAAAAAAATCTTAAAATAAGTGTATTTAACCTTAATTTGAGTAGGAAAATAAAATGATCTGCCAATGGAATGAGCGTTTTTACCTTTAAAATAAAAACATTAGAAAATATGCACTTGAAATAGGAGACTGCTGTATTTTTTTCTTACAGTATTTAAAATGTAAATTGTCTTATTCCATTGGCAAAGTGTCTCACTAACCTGCCCAATTCAAGTAAAAATGCACTTAATTTAAGAATAAATGTCTTATTTAGATATACAGTTTTGCAAACCAAAACCCAAACAATAGTTGATAATGACAGAGATAAGGAATCACCGTATCAGAAACCCAAGGGTAGTTCTATTGGTATATATACTCACCGGCCACTTTATTAGGTACACCTGTCCAACTGCTCGTTAACACTTAATTTCTAAGCAGCCAATCACATGGCGGCAACTCAGTGCATTTAGGCATGTAGACATGGTCAAGACAATCTCCTGCAGTTCAAACCGAGTATCAGTATGGGGAAGAAAGGTGATTTGAGTGACTTTGAACGTGGCATGATTGTTGGTGCCAGAAGGGCTGGTCTGAGTATTTCAGAAACTGCTGATCTACTGGGATTTTCACGCACAACCATCTCTAGGGTTTACAGAGAATGGTCCGAAAAAGAAAAAACATCCAGTGAGCGGCAGTTCTGTGGGCGGAAATGCCTTGTTGATGCCAGAGGTCAGAGGAGAATGGCCAGACTGGTTCGAGCTGATAGAAGGGCAACAGTGACTCAAATAACCACCCGTTACAACCAAGGTGGGCAGAAGAGCATCTCTGAACGCACAGTACGTCGACTTTGAGGCAGATGGGCTACAGCAGCAGAAGACCACACCGGGTGCCACTCCTTTCAGCTAAGAACAGGAAACTGAGGCTACAATTTGCACAAGCTCATCGAAATTGGACAATAGAAGATTGGAAAAACGTTGCCTGGTCTGATGAGACTCGATTTCTGCTGCGACATTCGGATGGTAGGGTCAGAATTTGGCGTCTACAACATGAAAGCATGGATCCATCCTGCCTTGTATCAACGGTTCAGGCCGGTGGTGGTGGTGTCATGGTTTGGGGAATATTTTCTTGGCACTCTTTGGGCCCCTTGGTACCAATTGAGCATCGTTGCAACGCCACAGCCTACCTGAGTATTGTTGTTGACCATGTCCATCCCTTTATGACCACAATGTACCCAACTTCTGATGGCTACTTTCAGCAGGATAATGCGCCATGTCATAAAGCTGGAATCATCTCAGACTGGTTTCTTGAACATGACAATGAGTTCACTGTATTCAAATGGCCTCCACTGTCACCAGATCTCAATCCAATAGATCATCTTTGGGATGTGGTGGAACGGGAGATTCGCATCATGGATGTGCAGCCGATAAATCTGCGGCAACTGTGTGATGCCATCATGTCAATATGGACCAAACTCCCTGAGGAATGCTTCCAGCACCTTGTTGAATCTATGCCACGAAGAATTGAGGCAGTTCTGAAGGCAAAAGGGGGTCCAACCCGTTACAAGCATGGGGTACCTAATAAAGTGGCCGGTGAGTGTATTTTAATTAAATTATAGGTTAGGTTAATCCAAATGTTCTAATCTAAGTAAACACTTTATTAAGTAAAGCAAAACAGAAGAAATACTGGTGCACCACGTTCTCCACCTAATCACTCGTTTTCTAGATAACTCCATATTTACTGTTACACTGTAAGCAATATAAAAGGTAAATAGTTTGACAGGATTCCTGGCTGCTTAATGCCCTTTTCCAGTCTGCTGAAGCAGACACAAGGGAGGGAATACACAACCACACACACAGGGTCACAAACATGCTCAAAAGTAAAACACTGGATTGCTGTTCAGCTTTATAAGCTGATATGAATAAGGTCTGTGAGCTTGCCGGTGGCCTCAGATGCATGTGTGTGTGTGGCCGCTGTGTTTGTGTGTGAGTGTGCGGCTCTGTCGAGGCAGTCTAATGCTGTGTGACTGGGGCCAGTGCTGTCAGCAGAGCAGAGACATGGACGCAGCACAAGTGCCTCCTTGGATAAATGTTGGGGCGGGCAGGGATGCTCATCCTCCTTTTCCACCATCTGACATTTAAAGGTCTAATCCACAATTCTAGGAGCTCTGGATTTTTTGGGCTTCACCAGCAATGAACCACAACACAACATTTCATTTATTAATAATTATATCTAGGGCAGTATCTGACAAACAAAAGTGTTTTACAAGGGGCCACTAAGACAGCTGTAAACAAGGAATTATATTAATTATCTACATTATATGCATCTGGAGCTTTAAGCAATAATGAATTTGAAAAAGCATGACTAGAAGTTATTTAGAAATTCTAAAATGTTTGTTGTCATTAATAAAAATATAACACACCTGATTCTGACTGATTGATTAATGGGTTTTTGACCATCCTGCAGGATCAATTATATGTATACACTTCTATCATGGTTCTTTCTGCCTACATAACAATTCCCAAAGCTAAATGCTTACATGTTTTATGTGTCTTAAACCAGTTTTGATAAATGTTTGATATCTTTTGTTGGAATATTTAACATTACCCAGTAGGCATTATTAGATTTGCATAGTACAAAAAAAAGTTATCTTTCAATATCTAGTTTAACCTCTTAAAATTCACCTAATTTTGGGGAATCCTCGCCTATTTTGCATACCCAAATGGAAAAGCAAATTACTTAGGAACTGTGACCCGAAATTACATGTCCAATACGTTATTTGAAAGCTAACACCCTCTAGTTTCCTAATATATAAATCAAAATTGGGTGACTAGAACACAGACCAACCTGCATCAGTTCAAACATGACTCAAAGTTGTTTTTTTTATTTTCTCAGAAATGATAGGTCTTTTTTGAACAGCAGTAATAAAGACATTCTTAAGAAAAGGCAGATTTTATTGTATTATATTTGTTCTACATCATGTCAACCACAAATGCAGAAAATTTCACACCTCCAGCTATAACAGTTCCAGAGCCGTGGGGATTGGAACTTTTGGTGTCAGCTTGGAGCTGTGCACAATGGCTCCACCTGCTGGTAAAAATTTTACCGGTGGCATTTTATGCATTCTGAGTTATTACCCCCACTTAAAGGAGAAGTTCGGTTTTTTACACTTTAAGCCCATTTTCTGTAGTGTCCAGGATGAAACCGAATGATCGACACCAAAATTTTGACAATTGCTCCTGTCTCTGCTTTTTGGCTCATTTAGAATCACCCCCTGGCTGCTTTAGAATGGCTTGCATAGAGCATGTCCGATAATGTCCTTAAAACAACCTTAAACGTTCTTTTTTTAAAATATGCTACTCACCGTGTCGTCAGCGCTGTTCAATGACGTTCCAAAAAAAGTTTCGTGAAGAAAAACCGTTCCTGTAGTGTTTTATTTAGCATTTTGTAAATCCCATGGAGTTCTGTAGGAATAGTCAATATTCCGCTGCCACCGGAAACGGAAATGGGGCCTGTTTACACAGTTGTAGTCTTTTCGCTTCACTCTGTGTACTCCGACGTCGAGGTGCTAACGTCTCTGTTAAACACTTTAAAAAACTCTGAAAATGGAATACGAAAGGTCGATTCTTGATTCTCGACGTCGGAGTACACAGAGTGAAGCGAAAAGACTACAACTGTGTAAACAGGCCCCATTTCCGTTTCCGGTGGCAGCGGAATATTGACTATTCCTACAGAACTCAATGGGATTTACAAAATGCTAAATAAAACACTACAGGAACGTTTTTTCTTCACGAAACTTTTTTTGGAACGTCATTGAACAGCGCTGACGACACGGTGAGTAGCATATTTTAAAAAAAGAATGTTTAAGGTTGTTTTAAGGACATTATCTGACATGCTCTATGAAAGCCATTCTAAAGCAGCCAGGGGGTGATTCTAAATGAGCCAAAAAGCAGAGACAGGAGCAATTGTCAAAATTTTGGTGTCGATCATTCGATTTCATCCTGGACACTACAGAAAATGGGCTTAAAGTGTAAAAAACCGAACTTCTCCTTTAAGGTCCACCGGGTCGCCGGAGGTTGATAGAGTTCGATTAAAAACAAGACAAAACCAAAAATCAATAAAATACCCAGTTAATGAATGACCTAGTGCTTTAAATTTAAAACAGCCAACCAAAAAGCCAATGAAACAATCGTGTTTCAGTGAGTTCACACAAAACACGATTGTCTCCACAAAATCTTAACTTTAAGGCGGTATCGTTATTTCGTTGAGACTCCTTTTTTCATGACGATAAGGAAAATTAACGAGGTAAACATGGATCTTTGATGAAGAAACCATGACAAGTCATGTTGTGAGTGTTCGTTGATGAGACGAAACTAAATAAAAATGTCAGCGGGTGGTCTGTCAGACGTTTAAAATGCACAATTGTGCTGTAAACTGCTAAGCGTTATCAGACGTGCTGCTGTGTCCTGTTTGGTCATGCAGCCCACCTGGTGTGCAGCGGTGCACATTCTGCATGACCACAGATGGATCATGGCAGTGGCGGGGGTGAAAGTAGGCTGGAAAGGTCTGGTACAGCACTTTACTCAGACAAATTCAGCATTTCCAGGTGTGCAGAAATACGTCTTTGCACCCGCTTAGCTCAGAGTCTGCACTTTTGCTCCACACTGAGGGTTCACTCTCAGCAATATGGCACTCCCTGCCCTCACTACTTAATAAACTATAAGTTGTTGGTCATTCTCTGCCAAGCGTAAAACAACACTTTTGTTCTAACTATCAGGTTTTATTTCATCATCAAAAGAGGTTATGCAAAACTTTAATTTCTACAAAAAGGAATCCCTAACTATATTGAAAGCAAATATTTCATTGCATTCTGTTAATTTTTTAAGTCTGTAGGTACTATCAATCACCTTTTAATCGCTTCTGGGTGCGTGAAATGTTGCTATTAACGCGCTTACAAGATCTCCCAGACCGGGAGATGAGTTATAGGCATTCCCATTTGTTGAGGTCAGTTTGTAAATGAACAAACTGTAAGAGTGGCGGTCTTTCATAGCAAGTAAGATGGGTGGGTAATTATAGAGAGTGTAGATATGACAGCAACATAAAATAAGTGCAACATAAAATTGACTTAAACTAAACTAAAACCTTTTTGAGTTTTAGTCGACTAAAACTGGATAAAACGGATACATATCGTAATGACTAAAATGTGACAAAAACATGAAGACGAACACTAAGACTAAATTTAAGATGGCGGTGAAAATCAACACTGCTTTCAGGGGCTGTCGCTCTGTAATATCTGTCATGCTTGCTGGTTCCACCTCAACAAGGTGGACCTGGATTTAGGGTCATGAGCTACCAGCAGTGGATCAAAGGAGGACAGTGGTAGATTGGAGATATCTGCCAGGCAGTAACAAGATGCCTAAGCCCAATATTTAGTGCTTGGGCCTGTTTCTCTGGCTATGGCTAATCTTTCATCCCTTTGACATAAACTAGCTCAGAGCTAAATTGTTTAACTTTTTCTTTCCCAGATAGAGCCAGTTGTAGAGCTAGTTTACTGTGACCTTTTCTAACATAGAATGAAAGTATTTATAGATCAGTGCTTCTATGTTTTATACATCCGCCTCTGTCACCTAGAACCATAGACAGCAGAAGGCCACTCACCCTGAGCCCGGTTCTGCCAGAGTTGCTTCCTTGTCAGAGGGAGTTTTCCCCTCCGCTGTTTACTACATGCAGGGTTTTGGTGTGATTCATTGCTGTCAAGTTAATGAGTGCATGCAATCAGCTGGTTTTCCTATGTAGAAAACGTTCACCAATCTGACTGTGTGATCTGGTTGTATCGCCATGTAAAGTGCCTTGAGAGGATGTGTTGTGCATTGCCACTATAGAAATTAACTGAATTGAAAAGAGTAGCTCTGAAAGCTAACAGAGGGAGCTCAGAGGAGGACAACAGAAGATTAGAGCAGTCTGCCTGGCAGAAAGCACCTGTGCTGGAACCAAGATGACATTCATGTTTGGTCTGAAAACACCTTTACAGTTGTCATATTCTTGGGTCAGCATGATGTAAAGTTCCATAATTATTTGTAATTTTTTTTTAATCCCATCGTATCAAAAATTCTCAAATATTATGATAATATTATGATATTATGATGATATCCTAGGTGCCGCCGCACCTGCATATCATCAGCCTCATTACCTGCGTGCTTAAGAGGAGCAGGGCGCCATCTATTGATTCCTCGGATTAGTAACCGCTGTTTTTGAATCTACTCACATTTCCTGCCCTTCACACTGTTGCCAATGAATTTGTTAAACCTTATTTTTCATGTCTTCTGGGAGTTAATCTCTCTGTATTTGGGTCCAAAACCTGAATGAAACCATTGGTTTGATGCTCAGGCGACCTATGAAAAATAAACTAGTAATACATTTCTCTGCCTTATATACCAATCTACATTACCTTTTTTTTTGTAGTTATGTATTTTTATGGCTAAGATACATACAGATGCACATTTATAGAAGCTGACTCTTATTCACTATGACAGGTTGTGACCTCCAATACCATAATAGCTCTGAGCGGCTAATGGATATTATTGACTTTCCTCACATGACATTTTTTGAAGCAAAAATTAACTGCAATCATATCAAAAAAAAAAAAAGATAATCTAAACCAGGGGCCGTTTTCCAGGCCAAGGACCCCAAACTGATGGTGAGATGGAGCGGGGACCCCCTAATTATATATCTTGTATGAAATTGTGTTATATCAAACTGGTCCTATAGTCACTCCATTACAGATGGAGTAACGAAAGTAATTTCTCCTTGGGATTATTAAAGTATTTCTGATTCTGATTCCTGGTTGATGGGACAGGTGTTGTGAATGAGACTGTGCCCAGCGTGAAAGAGGTCCTATGTGTCGCTGAATGTGTGCTTTGATAACTAAAGACATCTTCTGCCTCCATTTATCTGTTTACTACAGTGTGTTGGATTCATGTTAATTTGTATTTAAAGACATGTCAATTAGTGGATAAAATTGCAAGGGGAATATAAAAAAAAAGAAAAGAAAAAAAAAAAAAACATGCAGCACCTCAGTGGACCCCCTGGGGGTCGTGGACCCCCTGTTGAAGATCCCTAATCTAAACAAAACCCAATTCAAACAGGTCTATCATTGATTGTACTGTAAAGCACAAAAGTGGCTAACCAAATGCAAACAAGCTAAAAGCAAAGGAGAGTGTATGCTGTCAGGGTGTTCAGATTAATAGGCTAATGGGACCTTTTGTTATTATTGTTAAAGGTGTAGGCTGGACCTTTAAGAAACCACTAGATCAGCAGACCCAATTGAACCCCAGCTGCCAAGCAAATGAGCTGTGTGTCCATGTGAGTGTGGCTGGGACGTTGTGTGAGGATGATCTGGTACCCCTCACTCACATCAAGAGCAGAGAGCAGTGACGAATACGACCCGACATATGCAAATGCCTGCTGATTCACACAAGCAAAACCGTGCGTCTCTCTATGAGTGCTTGTGAGTCTATTTGTGCTGCATGCCAAGCTGATTCCTGCTCAGTTATGACGTGTTGGCACGTGGAGCATGCTTGTCTATAGAAACGGCATCAAAGTGTACACATGCGGGTTGGTATTATAAATACATTTGAGTGTTCTTAAAACCTGTTGGGGAGCCATTGTGTGGATCTATGGGTGACATGGGGATGGGTGGTAGATTGGCCATGAAACATAAACAGATAAGAGAGAAGCTTACTTGGATCGGACTTGGAGAACGTGTCTCTATCCAGCAGGTTCCTGAAAAGAACAAAGACACGGACAGGGAAAAAAAATTTTATCACACGTCTATCCTGCTATGGCAAAAGAAGTTCAACTGGAAAGTTATTACATCATTAAAACTCTCCTAATTAGCCTCCATGCTGACCCTGACAACTTGTTTACTCTTAATCCTCTTCTGACTTCATTAAGGAAAGCTTTTCTCCTCATCTCTTCAATGCAGAAACATTAAGCAGACAATAACAACAGCAGGCTTACAGTGTATATGTTTAATCCATAGAGTAACAAAACTACAGCACAGGGCAATTTTTTTTGTTTTTTTGGCACTCTCATTTTGCTAGGAGCAGCGGCGGAGGCAGTCATAAAATTTACATTGCATCCCAGTTTTTCACTTTTACACCAGGAGGAATAAATGCAGCAGTAGAGATGGCCCCCGTTGCTGACATACTTTTGGATTCACAAGTTTGGAAAGGCTAAAATGTCCACATTAAAATGGCAGGACCAAGACACCAGAGAGATGACTGAAAGGAAATAGTAGAGAAGTTCTGACTTAGAGTAGGAGGACCTATCTAGCTGTATAAAAATGTATGGACTTTTACCAGCCCCTGAGGCTGAGGAATAAGCTCAAGCCTGAGTGGCAGCCTGAATTTTGCACTTTAACATTCCTTGAACGGTCGCCTGGGGTTGGCTCCAGAAGTAGAGCTTCCTCTCTCCGTCATCCAAATGTGCAGCAGACAGAAATCTATTTTAGTTTACTAAAAAAAATGGCTTTAGGTTTTAAGACTAATAATGTGAACACACACACACAAAAAAACATTAGGACTAGAGTAATTACTAATTACTTAAGCTGACCAATTGTTTCTTAAAGGGATCTATGATTAGTTCTGACAATAGACTTTATTTGAGAAATATATGAAAATCAAATACAGTACATATAGTACTATAAGCTGTATGTTAGGTAATTTACCTAATAGCAATGCATACTAGTGTTAGGATTCCAATTTGTGCGGGTTGTTTTTGTGTTTTTTTCCCTCTCTCCACCACCAGGTGGTGCCCTGTCCTCATTGGGCCTCCCTGCACTCCTGCGGCTTGTTGGGTCATTACTGGAGGAGTACTTGAGCAGCGGGCTGTCACTACCTCGACGCCAGATTGTTTGCCAGTTTTGGGTACTCTAGCCAAGCTGAAATTAGCAGAGTCTAAACCTTAGCATTGTTTCTCTGAGTCTTATCTTGTTTCTTGTCTTTGCTCTTTGGCAGGAAGCCCCCCTGTATAACTGGATAGCCTAGACCTTCTCCCCTTGGAAGGATTTACGGAGTTCACACAGAGCAGGGGAAAATCTCCACACGATCCTTTCAAGTCCTCATCTGGAAAACCAAGTGACAGTCCGCTCCTGTACTCCTCTGGGTTCAACGTGTGTCTGCCTGTCCACTCTCCAACGAGTTCCCTCTTCTCTGGATTAAACCTCCAGAAACTGGATTCAAGGATTAACAAAGAGCCCCCAAAAAGTGAGTCTCTCTCCAGCATATTCACACCTCAGTCATTTTTCCTACAGTCCCTGAACTGATCACTGTGAACTCCCCTTCAGACTTTCCGGTTCACCAGTCCGCTGAGTTCCAGCTTCCTCTTCAGTGTTTTTCTACATTCAATAAACCTGTTCAACTTTACCCTTGGTCTCTGAGTGGTTCTCTGCATGTGGGTCAGATCTCTAAAACCAATTATGACAACTAGGTAAATGACGTATGCCAGGTCCTCAAGCGCTAGTTCTGTCCAACTAGAACCAGCTAATTTTTCGGTAAGGGTGCCACCATGTTTCAGTCCTCCAAACGTTCATATCACAGGTTGGTTCATGCTCTATTATTATTTTAATTGTAATTAGAAGAAGGGTGTTTCTCGTTTAAATCCCTGAAACTATAATTACAACCAAGCTATCTTTGTTCTTCTTTATGGGACGTCAGTTTACTGCATTTCCAAAGAGAGTAGTTCTTTTACTGCTCCATCATTGGTGCAGCAAAAGAACATGTTTTGTATATGAAAATTAGAAAAAATTCAATTAGGACAGAAATCTTTGAAAACCTTCTTAGCCACGAGATAATTTGGAGAGTAAATTTGCTGTTTTCATAGATTTAATTTTTTATTTCTTTTTTCATTTTATCAAATGTTTGTTTTTTTTAAAGGTTTTTCCATATTTGTAGTCAATTTATATTGTACACTTTAATTTTTTGAGATTGAAATGTAAAAATTGCATTTCCTTATATTTGATTTTTCCAGATCACATTTTCTTCACTTCTGTGGGCGGGCTTTCCTGTGGAAGGAGAGGCAAAAATTTCCATGCAGTCAATGCGCTTGTCAAGAGCGAGCGCTGACATCGGGATTGAAGTGAGGAGAATGTGATCGGTAAACAAATTTGAAAAGAATTAAATTCCTAATTATTAATCTGAAAGAGAGAAATTAAAAGAAAAAAGCTTGGAATTATAACAGCTTTACAAGAAAAATAAAGTTTAAAAATATAGAACTGAATGAAAAACATGTGAGAAAACAGTTCATCTCAAAAACTTTTTGGATTAAGATTTCTAAGGTTTCCTCTTTGGATTTCATTTTTCTTTTTCAAATTTCCATTTTAAACACTATGTTTTTTGCTTGCCACAATAAAGGAACACAATTCACTTTATACATTACATTTAGACTAAGTCAATTTGAATCGTTTTCACCTAAACCAGTAAGTGAGAAACCAAACATTAAGTCACAATCTAAAACCCAACAAGGCAAACGAGAGATCAAGAGATACTGTACCTGAGCTTTATTTTAAGGCTGCTACTCTGAAAAGTGTAAAACCTCAGCAGACAACAGAAAGGCTGAACATTTCAAAGCCATGTTGCACCCCCCCCCCCTCCCATTCTTTTAAGCTTCTAACTTCTGTTATAGATAAGAGCAACAAACAAACAGACATTTCCTTTATACCATGTGACCTTCACCTCTGCCTCTGTTATGAATAATTAATGACTTATTTGGAGGAGGTGAGAAAATTCTAAATCTCTACAAATAACAATAACGTATACACTTCTGGGTGTAATATGATAAGAGTGTGTATAGACTACGGTTTGGTTTTCATTCAGAAAACAGAGCTCAGAAAATATAAGCAGAGGAAGAAGTATGTTTCTTTAGTAACTTTAAAATGTATAATACAAATAGTAGAACAGATTAAACAATCCACAGTAAAACTTCTTTTTAATAGAGCTGAATTCCAAATTGCAGCTCTAGAGATGAGATAACTATATTAGTTGGATTAGATCTCACTTTATCAGCAATTAATGAATGCGTTTGCTTTCAAACAATTAACAAAAAAATAATTTCAGCCGTTTTAAAAGTCCATGACAATACCACCATTTCTAGAACGGTTCATGCATAAAGGTTTGTTAGTAGGTATTAAATTGACAGCATTTATTTAAATGGGCCCTGACTGAAGGAATCCACCTATCTAAGACTAGGTTATTCTGTCAGATATTGCTCATAAAGCTGATGTAATATAAACAGAGCTTTTAGTTAGAAAACTTTTCTGTTGTGAAACCTTTATCCGTATTACCTGCTTCTTTAGGAATGATGACGGATTATTGCCTATTACCACGATGCAGAGCGCGAAACACTTCAGCAAACACAGGAACCTCCTCTGGGATGGTTTCCAACATTCTGAAAATGTTTTTAAAAGTTTTACACCTCTCATTCTACAATGAGAACAATTATCCCAAGCTCTACAACATTTTGCCCAGTTCTAGTCTTTTAATTAAGGGAATTCTCATTAAACTTTGCCTAGATCTATACAATTAAACTTTTAAGGAACTGTAATAAAAAATTTTAAATTAAACAGTACACACTGGATATTACACTAATATATATATATATATATATATATATATATTACATACTTGTTTGTTTTACTACAAAGCAAATTGCCTCAACTGCATTAAGACTCAAAATAAAAGACATTTTAAATTAATACATGATTTTGAATTGAATTTTGATCCATTATTTTTGCAAACAAATTTTTTGTAAACGGAAATTAGCAGAAAAAATAAAAAGCAGAAATAAAATATTTTTTTCAACTTTTTTCAGCTCTTAATATTTTCAATGTTTTGTGTTTTTCAGATTAGGTTTTATGAATTTAATTCTTTTAAAATTGTGTTTTCAAGATCTTATTCTCTTAACTTCTGGGGACGGCTTTCCTCTGGAGTTAAGAGCAAAGGTCTGTTTCTATTCATCTTCTGGACGTTAGCAACAACATTTTATTAGTCAATGTGCACGTGCGGGGTGAGAGATTGTATCATGCTTAAAGCAAAGAGAATATTATCCGGAAACAACTAGGAAAAAAAAAAAATTTGATTTCTATAACTCAAGCTGAAAATCAAAGATTTGAAAAGAACATGAAAATATAAATCTGTAGAAAAAAAAAAAAGAAAGTTTGAATATTCTTTTATATTAACATTTTAAGGGTAGCAAATTCACTCTCAAAACCTTTTTTGAATAAAATGCTTCCTAAAATGTTGATTTCTGGATTATATTACACAAAAAAATTCTAAAATATGTTTGGCTTGCAACAATAATGGAACAAAATTCACTTCACACAGCGTACCCTGTTGCTTCTTTCCAAAATATTTAAGGGGAAGTTATTTTTGTTTCTTTTTTTCCAAGGGAGAGAGTGTTATTTGCCCCTAAATAAGCCACACATCTCTGGAAAGATGGGAGTAAAGTAGAAATGTACGATGACAGCAAACAGAAACATCAACAATAGAAATGTGCAAGAAAATCAGCGCAAACACCTCAAACTGATAATAGAGTGAAGTTTAGGGTTCCTTTAGCAGCCATATGACCTGGCCACACTGCTGTCTTTGAATATTCCAATAACATCTCAGTATTTCAAAGTATTCCTGAGTGAAAGGAAGCCATCTGACCCATAGCCGAGCTTTGGCCAATGCAGATCATACAACTGGACAATGATCCCTTAAAAAGCAACAATCCTGTTCAGGGGAAAAAAGGAATAATTCAAGGTTGCAAAAGACCAGAATTCACAACTTCTATCACCTACTTAATGTATTTCCAAGATTCGAGACAAAAGGGATAGTTCCCCCATCATGGTGGAAAATGGGCACCATTGACCCATGACAACCTGGGAAGGATGGCAGCACAGAGGGATAAGGATGACTGCAGGTCCCAAAAGATTTACCGTTTTATACATTTAGGATATTTCCTCAATATTAAGGCTTTTTCCTCACACCAGGTAACAAAAAGAGTCAAAGACAGAAGGATTACAAAATACAGTGGTGGGCGGTGCATATAGTACCCAGGCCCCCTCAACTTAATCTACAGGTGCTGGTCATAAAATTAGAATATCATGAAAAAGTAGATTGATTTCAGTAATTCCATTTAAAAAGTGAAACTTGTATATTATATTCATACATTACATACAAACTCATATATTTCAGATGTTTATTTTGTTTAATTTTGATGATTACAAATGACAACAAATGAAAATCTCAAATTCATCATATCAGAAAATTAGAATATTGTGAAAAGGTTCAAAATTGATGGCCCCTGGTGCCACACTCTAATCAGCTAATTAACTCAAACCACCTGCAAAAGCCTTTAAATGGTCTTTCAGTCTAGTTCTATAGGCTACACAATCATGGGGAAGACTGCTGACTTGACAGTTGTCCAAAAGACGACCATCGACACCTTGCACAAAGAGGGCAAGACACAAAAGGTCATCGCTAAAGAGGCTGGCTGTTCACAGAGCTCAGTGTCCAAGCACATTAATAGAGAGGCGAAGGGAAGGAAAAGATGTGGTCGAAAAAAGTGTACAAGCAAGAGAGATAACCGCACCCTGGAGAGGATTGTGAAACAAAACCCATTCAAAAATGTGGGGGAGATTCACAAAGAGTGGACTGCAGCTGGAGTGAGTGCTTCAAGAACCACCACACACAGACGTATGAAAGACATGGGTTTCTGCTGTCGCATTCCTTGTGTCAAGCCACTCTTGAACCACAGACAGCGTCAGAAGCGTCTTGCCTGGGCTAAAGAGAAACAGGACTGGACTGCTGGTGAGTGGTCCAAAGTCATGTTCTCTGATGAAAGTAAATTTTGCATTTCCTTTGGAAATCAAGGTCCCAGAGTCTATAGGAAAAGAAGAGAAGCACTTCATCCACGTTGCTTGAAGTCCAGTGTAAAGTTTCCACAGTCAGTGATGGTTTGGGGTGCCATGTCATCTGCTGGTGTTGGTCCATTGTGTTTTCTGAGGTCCAGGGTCAACGCAGCCACATACCAGGAAGTTTTAGAGCACTTCATGCTTCCTGCAGCTGACCAACTTTTTGGAGATGCAGATTTCATTTTCCAACAGGACTTGGCACCTGCACACAGTGCCAAAGCTACCAGTACCTGGTTGAAGGACCATGGTATCCCTGTTCTTAATTGGCCAGCAAACTCTCCTGACCTTAACCCCATAGAAAATCTATGGGGTATTGTGAAGAAGAAGATGCAATACACCAGACCCAACAATTCAGAAGAGCTAAAAGCCACTATTAGAGCAACCTGGGCTATCATAACACCTGAGCAGTGCCACAGACTGATCGACTCCATGCCACGCCGCATTGCTGCAGTAATACAGGCCAAAGGAGGCCCAACTAAATACTGAGTGCTGTACATGCTCATACTTTTCATTTTCATACTTTTCAGTTGGCCAACATTTCTATAAATCCTTTGTTTTTATTGGTCTTCAGTAATATTCTAATTTTCTGATATGATGAATTTGAGATTTTCATTTGTTGTCATTTGTAATCATCAAAATTAAACAAAATAAACATCTGAAATATATGAGTTTGTATGTAATGTATGAATATAATATACAAGTTTCACTTTTTAAATGGAATTACTGAAATCAATCTACCTTTTCATGATATTCTAATTTTATGACCAGCACCTGTATTTCTTATCCCTTGATGCCCAGATTTCTTTCTATATTCTATATATATATATATATATATATATATATATATATATATATATATATATATATATATATATAGTTGGACATCAATTTGAAACGACAGGTGTGATAACCGAGAGGAAGATTAGTTTCAGGTGGAATACAGATGTCAATTAGCAAGAAGCCCTGTTTAGACAACCGTAATCTTCTACACTAACCACAGCTTTACCACAATTTATGTCATCATTACCCGTTCAGTATCGACATCCATCGACATGCATCTAGTTACCTGATAAAAAGCATAAAAATAAAATGTATCACACTCAGCAGGAATGCTGATTATTTATAAACAAAATCCATCCTTATGTCTTTGTGCAGGAAGTCTTAGTGTCTCCATTTAGTATCAGCAATTAAGGTCAGAAAAAACTTTAAACTTAAAATGCAGATTGTGGCTAGCGTAACTTGGCTCTAAACATTTTGCTCTAACTGACCAATCAGAGGACAGAAAAAGCTGACGTAAGGGTGGGCCCACTAGCCGGCCCAGTGGGGAAAATCTGAAAGTTGGTGGGCTGAAGAAAACATTCCTTACTAATGTTGCTAAGGTAAGATCAGCCAGCACTGCTGATTCTGAAGGCTCTGAGCAGATTTGATTGACATGGCAACATACGAAGGCTGAAATCTGATTGGAGAAAAAATATAGCAACCACATCAATATAATGGAAGCAGCACAGCCAAGAGAAAAGATACAAAATTAAGAGAAAGGATTGTTGCAATAAAATAATACAGTTGGAAAAAAGAAAATCAAGTTTAGTTTGTGAATTTAAGTTAGTTTTTATTGATTTTAGGGGGGCAGTTAAGGCCTTGAAGGCTCTGACCGCCCACCAGTGCAAAAATACAATTTGTACACAGCTATTAGTATAGAAGAAAATGTGTGAAAGCTGTGCTGAAAATCACTGGAATAATGTTCGGTTTGAACACAAAATAATGGTGAGGTCAGGGGCAGAAGAAGTTGCTACTGACGGCAGCTCTGCGCCGCTTGGAGTAGTGAATTAAAACTGATGTATTTAAGACTTTAGTTCTACCACACATAGGCAGTCTTAGAAAAGAAAATGAAAACACATTTTGTATGATCTACTATGACCCAACTTCAGTCATGAGTCCAAAAAAAAAATAAAAATGCAGCTTTGACTTATAAGCTTTTTTTGGGATACATTTTTAATATTTAAACTTCATATTTTAAAATGAATTTTTGTAACCTTTTGCTAAGAAATCTTCTGAAAATTTCAATTAATTTAAAAATTAAGCAGTCCTGAACAAGAAAATTTTATTTGAAAGGATTATCCCAAATTATTTCAAATTTTACTTATCAGCTAACAAAGCAGCAATTTTGAAAAAGTGCATTTCTATTCATCTAGAAAAAGCATTTCTGCTAATCAATTTGAATTACAAAATAAGGATACATTTTGTGCAAAGAAACTTGGATATTCTTCAGTGGGAAAACGTAAGCAAATAACTAATTGTCTCTTGTACATAACTGGATTTTCAGCAGTAGAACTGCTTCTTTATGTGCTATCCAATTATTTATGTTCTTGTTTGTTTACTTTCCAGTCAGAACTTTAACCCTAAATCTGTCAGAGGTATGGACATTGTTAACTTTAACAGCATTTGCCCTTAAGGAATTGCTCTTTGGAAAAAAATATTAAAATCACTTTGGTCACCTTTTAAAATGGTTTTGTAACCATTTTAAAAGGGAACCACAATGGAAGCCATTACTCACAAAGGAAAGGATATACTGTAGACCAGTAGTGAACCTTCCCAGGTGTGGGGGGTCAAACAGAAAGGTACACCATGTAGTCATACATACTTTTGCAAACACTGCTCCAAAATGAACATGTTCCAACAGAAGCATTCACTTGCATTATGTCGTTGACTCTACAGCAATGCCTCACTCCGGGCATGCGTGCAGTGACAGTGGAGAGAGAAAACTCTCTTTTAACAGGAAGAAACCTCCAGCAGAAACAGATCCAGGCTCCCCATGAGTGGCCTTATGCCAGGGTTCAAAAAGACAGAAGATATGTAAAAAATAGCATAAACGCACTGATCTATGTATACACAGTACATAGCAAGAATTACAGTACTTTCTATTTTAGAAAAACTAAGAATAAACTAGCACCATAGGTCACTCTGTATAGGAGAGAAACATTTAAATTATTTAATGGTTGTATTGTCCTTTGTTTTGTTTTTTTTTGACTTGGTGCATTGTTCATAAAATCAATCGGAGGTCTTTAAAGGTTATCTCTGAAAGCACATACAGATGCTAAGCTCAGCCTAAGCTAAGCCTAGGAGAGAAACAGGGCCCAGCACTGAAAAACAGGCCCAAATATCATGTATAATCAAAGCTATAATCAGTAACTTTAACATCTTTTATGAGAAACAGAAGGGTTGAAAACATCATGAATTGCCCTACTTTTAAAAAGCATGTCTCACTTAATCTGCAGCAATCACAACAGCTTGACTTTGTCTCTGTGCTGTACTGCGAGATTCACAAATATGTAACAGGAGGGGGAGAGAGAGCTGCAGGGTGAGCACTCTGTCGCCCGTCCTGTCCTGTGTAACGAGCAGCGAGCTTTCTCAAACCGTTGATGGCTAGTGATGTATCTAGATCAGGCACTCTTCTTGTGCTGATCCCTGTGTGGCCCAGATGGTGAAATGCCACGCTCTGTTGCCTCCCTGTCAGGAAACGCCCATTGGCCCCTTCCAGCTTTGAGACCTTAGATAAATGACAATAAGCCACAAAATCAAGTGCAGTCATATCAAGGGCAATGTTTTGTTGCTGCCAGACAGTCCAGGAGATTTTACAGGAGTGATAAGTGGGAGACGGCACCTGCCAAATTGGATAAACTTCCAAAACGGAGGAATACTGTACCCAGTTAGCTCCCACAGGAGTATGAGTAGATGCAGGGAAGAAGATGCCGTAAAGGAAAGAGGAGGGGGGGAGCAGAGCATGAGAGGCAGCACTGGAATGTGTGTGTGTGGTCATGTGGGCAGGCGGCACACACTTCCTCTGTGGTAACCTCCCTATGATTCATTTGTACCCGAGGGCTTCCACCTGGCCCTGACAGAGAAGAGTCACACTTTAAAAAGCCCCTTTCCTCCACGGGCAGCCTTGGAAATGCCTGGGCGGTGCGAGCAGAGTGCCTCGTGCTTCATCAAACATTTACGATAGCAATCCTTCCTCAACACCAGAATTACATTTTAAGGTCCCACCAGTTACATCACAGCCACCTATAAATGGCAACTGAAGCTCTAAATACCTATGTGAGGGTGGGAGTGGGGACTCCACACGTGGGGGAATAATGCATCATGTGCTCTTGGGAAAAACGGATCCAATAAGAAAAAAAGAGAGGAAACAATATTTCCACAATCATGTGGAAATGTTGGTAAGCTGATAAAAATATGTTTAAAATATTTGTAGAACAGGTAAAATAACACTGTTTCTGAAGAGGAATAAATCTGGATACTCCTGACTTGCAGCCATATTTCCCCCCCAGACTGATCAATTTACATATCATCCCTTATGTACAGTAGAGGACAGCTCAGGAGCTCAGCATGCAAAAGGCACGATTCTTGAATTCGTCGATTTAGATCAATATTTTCAGTTATGAATAGGAGAAGCGAGCACTGCAACTCCTAACGTGCATTTTTCATGCTAACTTAGGATTCATTTTTATTTAGGTAGAGAAAAGCATAAATATTCCTCTTTTTTTTACATTTTCTTATTTTATCTGAATAATTTCTTTCATAGAGAATTATGAATGAATATTATATTTGAATGCAACTTCAACTTCAATGAGATCTAATGACACAGAGGTAGCAGCCTGTTTGGTTTTAATCCTTATACAAAGCAAAATCTGAATATTGGTTTCCTGTGAGTAAAATTTAAATGATTTTACAATGTTTTGGGCTTTTGTACAACACAATGTATATGTGTAAATATGTATAAATAAATAAAAAGAAAATTTCTATTGTTCCACAATGGGGAAATTCTCGTAATATACATGTCATGTCATGGCATATGCAGGGCAGAGAGAACTCACTGTTCAGGTCAACTCACTGGACTCACTGGACAAATTAGGCACAGCCTCAATAAAGCCTTGGCGGAAGTGTAACTCAAGAAACTAAATTACTTGCCCTCATCAGAGGCTCATCTGCCTCTGAAGCAAACCAATAAGCCCAGAACCGCATCTCCACAAAGCCCAATCAGCATCCAGAGTTCATCTTAAAAGGTCTTCAAATTCAAAACTCAGCATGCTACCCAGCCAAGCGCAAGCAGTGGTTGCACCAGGTCTGATTTTGTCTCAGATGACCCAAATTAACCCACTTACATCCTCTTCTCCACCATCGTAGCTAAGCTCCATCTGGATTTTCCATGGTGCTCTTCAACCGCGTCTTTATAACAGTTTAATTCCTCCCGGAGTCTTACTGCATTCCGCATCTAATTTCAACCGGTCTGGCAGAAGAACACCATGTTGAGCCTGGTTCTGCCAGAGAATTTCTTCCCAAGGGGGAATTTTTCTTCCCCACTCTTGCTTCATGCTTGCTAATCATGGACAGGTTCGTGAAAACCTGTGTTTATCCAAGCTGGACATCTATGTTCTGGTACCCGAGTGAAGCACTAGTATCAGCTCACACAGTCTTCCAGGTCTCACCAAATCAGTTGAAGCAGATCATCTCGCCAACCAGCAGTCTGTGGACTGAACCAACTTCATCTACCTCCACTCCACCACAAGTTACAGGCCTGGGGAAAAACTCCTGTTCTAATGCACCTGCCTATGCATATTAAAGCAAAATTCAGGGCTAATGTTTCCTGCCGAGGTCTGAGCACCAAAGTCTCAAAATAATTGTATAAATAAAACTCTTCTAATTGTCTTTTTCTTTCCGTGTGAGTTTTTCAGATTGAAATGCTATTGAAAAAGGTAGTTTTATCATCTTTGTTTAGCAGTATTATAATCCTTTCACACAATAAGGTGTGCTTACTTGCTTGACAAATTAATCAACCAAATATTATGAAGAATTATGTCTGTCAATCTATCTAAATATTAGTGATGATATGAGATGAGCCGAGGCTTCGAGGCGTGTGTCGAGTAATGGAGGGGGCGTTTCCCCGAAGTGCGTGTCGAGGCGTGATTCATTTAGAGGAGGGGCCAAAATTGATGACGTCCGAGGCCTCGCTACCGTGATACCACGTGACCGCTTCGGTATGTGGTTCGGGAAGCGCAAGAATTTTGACAGGCATCTAAACAGCCTCATTGTTCAGTCAAGATGTGGGAGTTTGCGAGGAGAGCTGCTGTCAGCTGGATAAAGTTTGGATAGATTCTAAGAATAAACTGGTTGTTTTTCCCACCAATGTAGTTGCTTAAAGCTAATTTGGTTTGAATAAACAATGTAATGATCAAAATTTGAGCAAACCACCAAATAAGTATTAAGTAGGATTTTCTCCTAGATCAGACTGTCTGCATGAGTGGCGTTGTCTGTAAGAGACAGTATCTCACTCTAGAGTTTGACGGTTCAAGACCGGTCTTTCTCTTTTGAAAGTTGCGATTAAACTTAATTATTTTGGCTGATGAGACTAATTTGCATCGTTTTGCCCGAGTAAAAATATAGATTGGGTAAATTAGGTCGGTTTAGTCAAAAGATTGGTTGAACACAACTTCCAACCTGATTAAAACCCAAAAAAAAGTTTATTTCACTAAAATGGCAGAAAAACGGTGCCCCTTAAATGAGTGTTCTAGGAAATTTTACACTTAAAAAAAAACTTACAAAAGATTTTATTATACACACCAACCATTAACAATTTCAATGGAACTTAAAAGGGGAAAAAAAGAAAAACAATTGCAAAAAAAAATAGATTTTATTACTAACTGTAGTTCTGCTGTCCACCAGTAGGTGGTGACGTGTTCACATGAAGCCTCATGAACTGTGGGGATCGTTGAAGCAATTTGGCCAAACGGTTCAATTCCTCATGAGGCTTCATCTCACCATCACTACTAAATATCTATGTACAGACAGGGAGATAAGAAGGTTTACAATTGTCGATTAGGAGTGGAGGTTTGACAGGACCCGAATGCGGGCTGAAGCTGATGTGGTTTTTGAAGATTTAATTAACCAAAAGTCCAACAGAAGCAAAAATCCAAAACATAAATCCACAAAAACCGAAAACCAGGAATACTCACAAGAAGGGGGCAAAAAATGACGACAAACCAGCCAAGAGTTACTGAACAGGAGGAGAATAAAAGGGAGAGAGAAACAAAGCCCAGGCTAATTAGCAGATTGGGAGCAGGTGTGAACAGTGGAGGCCAGAAGGGAGCCAGGGAAAAGGAGACTGACACATGAGGGCAAACAAGACATACCTAAGAACTGAAATACAATCAAAAAGAACTAGAATACAAAAATGGAAACAATACCAATCAAAACTCAGAGATAAAACTTAAACAATGGTTTAAAATGAGTATACCTGCTCTCTCCTTTCTAGTAGAATAATTTAACACATATTGTGAATTAGTGAATAACATTAAATGAAAGCTATTGAGAAAAAAATTTTGAATAAAAAAAGCCTTGGAATAAGAATGACTGTTATTATTCCATTGTTAAGTAGACCAATTTTACACAAATTACGAGTGAGTGGGTCACACATGGCCTGGAAGCAATTGATGAAAAAAAAACATTTTGACAAAAGAAAATAAAAAATGTTATATGAAAAAGACTTAAATTTGAATTCAAATGAGTTTAAGCATTCAAGCTTCGGCTCTTCAAATCTTTGAAGCATTAGGTACATTATATACAAAAAAACTTCTCGCACCCATGTACTCTTCATATAGATTTGTAAGGCTCCCTCGAAAAAGAGATTTTATCTCAAGGGACTTCCTGGTAAAATAAAGGTTAAATAAAATAAAAAGGCTCACAAATCCATGTAAATAAATAACCATAGAATAATAAAAAGTAAATGTAGATCTATTTATTCTTACTAAGGGATGCTGAGGTATCCCATTGTCCTCAGAAATTCACCTTTGCCAGTTCAACACAAGTACAGAATGAAATAAGGTAAGAGGGGGGAAAAAAGCTAGACTGCGAACAAAACTCAAATGAACCACCTTTCCACCAGCATTTAAACGCATCAGCTACAGACGAATCTGGGAGCGTGAAATGTGCCACAAAAACCTGTGTTTCATGTGATGTGTGTACATCAATCTAATGTTTTTTGTTAGTTTTTTTATTTGTAGGAACCTTTTTGAATTTATAAATATCAGATTTGTATTGTATTTTTATTTCATATTAATAAATTCATTATATCTGTTTCTGAACACACATTTACAAGTACCTGAAGAAATTACAGGAAATTACAAATCTAGCTTTACAGACACAAATCTAGTTGGAACCACATTTCTCTCCAAAGATTTGTGTCGTTGCTGATGCTTTCATCCTGAGTAGAACATGTGTTCCATGACTTCAACAAATAATTTTTTTCTTGTGTATTTCTTTTCCCTAATAAAGGAACAGCAGACAGTCTGGGAATAAACGTAAAGTGTTTTGAGAGTACCCCTAAAAAATCTACATAACTATCAAAATTAATCTCAAAGTAGGGGGGAGCTGCAGCGAGAGGTGAGTGAATCTCTATCAGTAATGACAGCAGGGCCAGGTCTTTCCAAATCTAACCACCCAGTCTAGCAGCACCTTGTCACACCAGCTCCATCTGTTCCCTGTGAAAGAGTATTTCTGACAACCAGTTTGAGCCCTTTTACTGTGCGAATATTGTCAGGGTTCTGCTTATGTTTAAGTTTATTTTTAGTTTCTTTGTATTTCTTTAGTTACTGTCTGTTGCCCCCGCCGTGCCTGTTCCTTTCCCTTCGGCTCCCTCCTAGTTAGTCCTTTTCACACCTGTTCCATATCAGCTCATTAGCCCGTCCTCTGTTCTGTTCCCCATATATACACCACCTCTGCCGTACATGTTGGCTGGTTCCTTGTTGTTTTGTTTCTCGCTCGTCTCTTGCTTCCCAGCTGTATTTCCCATGAAGTTATTGGATTTTGTTTGGTTTTCAGTTTTATTGCATTTTTCTGGATATTTGTCTCAGTACCCTGTTACTCCCAGAGTCCACGTCCTCCGCCACCGCTCCGCTCCAGACGGTCTGGGCAAAGCAAAGCCTTGCACCTCTGCAATCACTCCCATCTTGTTCCGTACTGACTTCCTTGAAGCTCAAGGAGAGCATGAGCAAAATTATTATTAAACTCATAGGAGCAAAACAATGTGGAAATTAACACTTAATTTAATTTGAAATATTAAAAAAATCCCGAACAGCATCCAGCATATATGCAGTTTCTGCCCAAATATTTCCTTTTTGTTGTAGATTTTTGTAACTGGGATAACTGGGATCATGCTGTACATGGTTTGTATTGACAATGTTTGTTCTTTACTTCCAGACTCAGCATCTTTTCATCCAAGCCTGCAATAAGAAGTTTCTTTTGACTGGATTTGATTAAATTTTAAGCCTCTCGGCATAAAATAAATATTTTGATCAAGATGAGAAATCTGCTTCCTGGTGTGTTAAAATACCAATAGTTTGCATTCAATAATTTAATTAAACGGTCTTAGTTTTTGGGAATATATAAGAATTATGTTCTAATTTGTGCGACTACAATTGCAGATCTTGACCTGGCCAGACCTGATTGGAGCAAAATATAGCCTGGTGGTGAAGGGAGGAGAAGGCGTAAGTGGACAGTGAGGTGTGGAGGAGTGGCGGTGGATTTGGAACAGCTCTCATTGATTAAAATGATGACCAAGTGCTCCGCATGACGTATGTGAGTGGAGCGATGACAGAGGATGTTGAATCTGGGGGTTAGTTGCTAATTCAATCAGCAAAACTCATTTTTGTCTACTCATCTCTGCAATGGCGTAACAACGCAACAATAGGCCAGTAAGCCACATTATCTGGGTGGGCCCCATATGAAGTACAACACATAGTATTAGGTGGGTTTAAGAGGATTTTTCACACCACTACATCTGCAAAGAGACGTCCTAGTCCACAATTGTGTAGGGGGCCTATCAGGTGTTAGTGACGGGGCCCTTAAAAGGTAGGGGGGCCCTAAGCAACTGCAGTCTCTGCTTACCGATAGTTACGCCATTGCATCTCCGCATTTGCATCCTCAAAGCCTCCCCCCAACCTTACAAAAAACACTTTTATTGAAAAAAAAAAAAGAACCTGAAGTAACACAAGAACCCTCTGTATTAAACCAAGCAAAATATCCAAAACCACTAAGTATACCAAGCACATAAAATATGAATGACAAACCAAAGATTTGCATGTTGTTTATAAATGCTTGTTGTTTCATGGGTAAATTACTCCGATTCTTTAATGAGGTAATAAAAACACGTGTGCAACAAATAAGTGTTATTATAAACAGAAAGGATACATCAGATTCTCAGGATTTCATTTGCAGCAGCAATTGCTACTGCCAGTAAATGCCACCAAAGGGAATTAAATGAAGCTTCGGGTAATAAAACACTTTATGACATAATGGTTCAAAATGCCCTTCAAAAAATATCACTACTGTCACCTAAGGGCTAAAGTGGGAAAACATAGGTCTTATTTTCGATAAATTTAACGTGACCAAAAATTGAGTGCCTCTGTGTTTGGAAACTGGAATCTACTAAATTGCGAGATAATTACATTTGCATGTGCAAATGCAATTAATTATCGAGTTCTATATAAATAAACTGAATTAGAACAATAAACTGAACTGAATTATATGCAATAAATGCTAAAAATAATAGTGTAATCCCATTGTTTTCCTTAAGCATTAAATAACTGACTGTGATACTGTCAAAGGGATATAAAATCAATATACTGAAAAAAATATGAGCAGATGCTTAATAAATTCAATAAAAAGTGTGTTTAATGCAAAATATTAATGATGTAACAATACATCCTGGGACGGTCTCTGCTACAAATAATTATACAGTGGAAATCTAACAAAGCTGTGGAATAAAAACATAATATTCTTATAGTTAAAGCATGAAAGCAATAAAGTTTATGAATCTGAGGTGTTAAAGATGGCAGAAAGGTGCTCTCATCATTATTTCAGGCTGGTTATCAGCTTTAGTTTTTGGAGAATCTCTAATAAAATTAAGGCCCAAAGAAAAGCAATCTGGTGCAGTTTAACTGCTTGGCGACAGAACACTACGTCAATGTTTACTGAACATTTTTCTTTTATTGCTTTCATTAACTTCTATTGGTGCATGAATATTCAGACGAGGAGTTTCTTCTAATGCTACGTTCAGACCGGGGGCAGCAAAAGCAGCAAAATCGCGTCTGCTGCTTCATTTTTGCTGCTTGTACCAGTGAATTCTGACGCGCGTCTGAAGCAGCTTTGCTGCTCTGGCTGCGCGGTCCAAAAGTGTGTCTGACGCGCGTTGGGCAGAGCTTCACTATCCTTTCTCTGCCTTGCAGCTATATTTGCTGTGATCAGTGGGAATAAAGTAGTTTTAATATGTTTTTAAGTGAGAAAATACACCTGAAAACTTCATCAGTGGAGTCAGTTCATCCAGATTACAATCCTGTCTCCCAATGTTATTTCTGTCGGAGCCGCTCAGACCCCCACATACCGGCGGTGCGCCGACAGAAGGAATCCATTCATCAGCAGCCTCTGGCCGGGTCACCTCCTCGCGGTTTACCGCGGTGGCTGGTAGGTGTTTTTCATCTAAATAATCAGATCTGCAGGCACCAGAATAATAAAAGCAAACATATTCTGCCGGCAGATGTATATATTTTAAGTTAATTATGCGTTAATAAACTGTTTAAGAGAAGTGATCAGAGCAGTCTGTGTCATCAGCGCTGTGTCTCTCTCCCAGCCAGCTCCCAGATCAGCTTCTCTGATTGGTTGACGCGGCGCGTCGAGCAGCAAAAATTAAATTTTTCCATCTCGAGCAGCAACGAGTTTGCGGCGCGTCACGCGCGTCAGATGCCAAAACGCGCCCGACGTGCTGCTTCAGCTGCTCAGACGCGCTGCGCTTGCTGCTCGAAACGCGCCGCGGGACCTTTTGCTGCGCCTTGACGCGCGTCAACCATTGACTTTGCATGTAAACTCGCTGCTTCTGTCGCGCCAGCTGCCCCCGGTGTGAACGCAGCATAATGTTTCCTACTAGAGAATAACAGAAACAACCTTCAACCCCACCTGCAGGACTTTCCTGATGTTCAACCTTATAGAAAATATTGCTTCTTGTTCAACTGTGTTCATATTCTACCGAGCATCAAATCCACAAATGGAAATGCACTTCATATACATTTGCAGATGATATATATGCATATTAAATCCATTAATAAAAAAAAACTTTTAAATAATTTAAATCTAATACGTGGACATGTGTTTTGCAAGTCTAATAGATTTCTGTATATTTTTTCTAACTTAAAGGTCTGCATAAATCTGCATTAAACTCCCTAATCCTTTCAGTGGAAATGCATCAAACACAGGACACTAATCATCATGATGTCTTCAAATCCCTGCGCTGCAATCAAAGAGATGTAGGAAAGTGGCTATGAAAAAGATGAAAGCCGTGGAACAGAGAAGCACAAGGGGTGAGGCGGTCCATAATATAACGGAGCTATGGAAGCTTTCTGGGGGAACCAGGTGGAGCTCCTGCAGCAAGGTGGTGCATTAATTAGACCAAACGACTGCTTCAGAAAAACTCATTAATGTAACCACTTAGAATGACTCCTGCTGAGCCTAGAGTGGTTTACAATTCCCAACTGGGGCTGACTAGATCTGTGCGTATTATTCCTATTGTTGTTTTCCACCTCAGTTTTAGCAGTTCTATAGAAATAAGCAAAAAGGTGACAGAAGATGAGGAAAATTAGATTTTATTATAGTGGAGTAAAGTCCTTTGTCGCATGCTCATTGAGGAAAAAAAGAAAAAAACAGGAGTGGTTTTAGTGTTAATCCAGGGCTGGTGCTCAACCTGCTTCTGAAATGAAACTTCAGAAAGAACCAACAAAGAACCAGTTTGAATTTCCAAACGTCACATAAAACGTCTCTTATCAAAGTATCTGATCTTCCCTTTATTTTTATATACTCTTTGGTGATAGCTAAATCAGATAAATCCCGCTTTATGCAAACATCTCCAGCTACTAGTTAAAACAAATGTAAAGTTTTGAAATGTTTCAAATCCCAAACTCTATTTCTAACAGCCGACTTCGACCAAATGGGTGTTCCACATGCAGCAGCATTTATAAACACCAGCTGCCTATAATTATAATTTTGACATTATTTGTGAAGAAGGGCTTTATGAAATCTACTTCAAACTGCCGACATAAAGACATCTGCTCTGGTCTGACCTACTTTACATGACAGGTGGAGAAAAAAGGAAAAACAGAAATAGAAGAAAAAATAGTTAAAGTTATAGAAATTAACCAACTTTTTATTAATGTTGAAGCTTTATTATTTAACATGACTCAATGTGAAATCATGAATCTTGGTGTAAAGAGTGAATACCCTTATTCAAATATTAATTAGTAAAATAATCATGTCTTAAAATTATTCAAATCTAAGTAATAGAAAGCACAGCAGATTTCACACTGAGATTAGCTCCTGCACGCAGATGAACTTAATAGTAATAACTGAATAATAAAGCGCACCCTTCTTGGTTTAAAAAAAAAATAAGATTTAAGAGGGAAAGTGGCAGCCAGAGCCACTCATCAAATGAGCCTCATTAACTTATCATAAGCAAGTCTGATATAAAATGACAAAGTAGGCAGAGATAAGCAAAAGCCTTAAAAAAAAAAAAAAAAAAAAAAAAAGTTTTAAGGTTTATGTCCATAAATCTATGGTGGTATTTATTTCAAGTGTGCCCTTCTGCAGTGAGAAAGTTGGTTCACAGGTGGAAAAATAAATAAATACATTTCCAAGAACAACAGCATAATCATACCAAGGACAAAAAATTAACTCAGGGGTTTCTGACCCTCTACAGGCCTTAATAGGCAATATTAAAGGTGAAAGTACAACTGGATGTAGAGCGAGTGTGATTGGTTTGCAGTGCTTTCCAGTGAGAAAGCCTCTCTTCTTTAAATGTGTACATGTGAGCAATACCTTAGCTTACAGATGAGTGGAACAGTTTCCACCTAATACTGAGTTAAACGTTTCTGTTTCCTACTGTAGTTTCAATCAAGCCAAGTGAAATTAGCTCTTACTACGGATTCACCGATCTGCTACAATTTTGACTGATTAGCTGGATCAGATAATGGATTAAGGCAGAATGAAGATACAGTCTTTTTTATTGATATCATACAAGGCGATACAGTCACAGTGATCTAGTCACTTCAGTTCTATGTTTGCTATGCCGAATGCATCATTGCAAAGAGCATGCCCTGCTGTTATTTTTGGATACCTGCCGATGGCTCATTGTATCCGACTGGATAGAAAACTGGATAGGAACATCTCTAGGTTCTACAACAGGACAATGATGCTAAACCAAACAGCCAATGGCTGAAAAAAAGAATGACGTTGATGCAAAACTATTTCAAAGACAGAAGTCAGACGTGAATCCAGATAGGAGATATGTAAAGATTTATTGGTTCATAGGGGGTAAGAAAAAAATGATTCTGGGAAGTATCATGATATTTCAGCTATATTATCATAAAAAAAACAATATATCATCTTTTTAAATGTATTGGTATAAACTGTATCATGATTAGGGCGGGGAGATATGAAGAAACTCTAATATCACGATATATTGGGGCTATAATAACGATATATATCACGATATGTTTAAATTACCTTAAAAAAAATAGAGTGTAAAAAACTGCAATGATATAATTATATTCAAATGTTTGGATTCAAACTTAAAACATATTATTTTAACCAGCTCAAACCTTTCACAAATGATACTGCTACATTATGTATTTCGGTGCTAGTATTACACATTTAACAAGATCCCAGCGACCAAACAGGAAAGGAAACAAAGAAAAAACCCACAATACTGAAAAAAATGTAAAATAAAAAAGGGCTATTTTGTGCATATTAAAAAAAGCATGAATGGAAAAAAAAATTAATCACAAATTACAAAAACAAAAGTCAAAATACTGCCCCAAAATTAGAGCATTATCAGAGCATCTCCAAACTACTTGCATTGATCTTTACGTGCTGGGAATGTTAAAGAAGCACAAATTGTTGTAAAACTGAAAAATAAGTTTAGAAAATGCCTGCAAACCTCTGAATGAGACCACATCACATCACAGGTATTAGAGCATCTAAAAAACATTTAAATAACGTAATAAATCTCGTATTTTCCTCCATCTCTTCTTTTTTCTCTCAGATGGGAACGCTTTTTTAAACAACGAGGCCAACGCTATTGGCTTCATACGGAAGAGGATTAGGGCCACTGAAAAAAAAAAAAAAAAGTTAACTGATTTAAAAAAAAAAATTTCAGTTTAGTATGGGAAAAAAGTCAGAATTCTGAGATTAAAGTCAGAATTCTGAGAATAAAGTCAGAATTCTGAGAAAAAAGTCAGAATTCTGAGAAAAAAGTCAGAATTCTGAGATTAAAGTCAGAATTCTGTCAAAAAAAGTCAGAATTCTGAGATTAAAGTCAGAATTCTGAGAAAAAAGTCAGAATTCTGAGATTAAAGTTAGAATATTGAGAAAAAAGTCAGAATTCTGAGAAAAAAGTCAGAATTCTGAGATTAAAGTCAGAATTCTGAGAAAAAAGTCAGAATTCTGAGATTAAAGTTAGAATTCTGAGAAAAAAGTCAGAATTCTGAGAAAATTTTTGTCCACACAGTGTAAATATGGCTACCATATGGCAGTCTTCTGTACAGTGATGAAGGTCATACATTAAAAAATTTTCATGAAATTTTTTTCTCTTAGACATTGGAGAGGTGCATTTAAATGTTATAGAGCTAAACATGTTAAATTGGTGACCTGTTATTATTATTGTCTTGTTGAGGCAATTATTTTGTCAGGGAAAACTAATCCTGAGTCAGTTAAAAGTCAGGAAATTCTGAAATTATGTAAGACTGTGGAAACCCTGTATAAAATAACTATGTGTAATGATTCTCTAGAAAAGTCACATTATATTAATAGTATTATCTTGTATAAACATACCGTGACTCTAAAATAAGTTATTCATTGGTGACATTGACTTCTGTCTTGTGATTTATCTTAAGTTTTTAACCTGTCAAGTTTTTTTTTAGATTTTTAACATTACAATTTATTTTTTCAAGCACACAACAGTTTAAAGCAAAGTTTAGTTTGAAAAGAATGTGCAGGAAGGATGAAAAGCATGTTAACACAGTAATGTAGGCTTGAGTTCATTATTTGACGCATGCATATACACACCAGGAACCTGTAAACTAAAAAACTACTGAATTACAAAAAACATTTCAAAAACAAACATGTTTCATTGATATATATACAAAAATAAATATTAGGAACTATATTTATCAAACATTATACTGGGCAAGTAAAAATTGTTTCTGGGCAAATGAAATGTGAAAGTCACTTGCCTAAAGGGCAAGTGGTAAAAATCCTTAACGTCAACCCCTGGATGGTAACTTAAACATGAGTATTTCGCTTCCTGACATGTTTCAGACTTTAGATTAGATTGAATTACTTTATTTCCCCTCTGTAATAAAGGACGCAGATTAACACTTAATTTACACAGCGTTCGCTCAGGCCAGCTGTGAACTGCCCAGCAAACATGCAGCAATTATTATTGTCATGACCCAAATTCAGAGGTCAGGAGACAGAGGTGAGTTTTGCGGATTAGATCATGTAGTCCAAGGCAACAGAGGCAAAAATTCTAAATCTAGTGACGTGATGAAATGAACCAAGGCTTTGAGGCATGTGTCGAGTAATGGAGGGGGCATTTCCCCGAAGGTCGAGGCGTGATTCATTTAGGGGAGGGGCCTAAATTGATGACGTCCGAAGCCTCGCTATCGTGATACCACGTGACCGCCTTCGGGAAGTGGTTCAGAAAGCGCAAGAACTTCGACAGGCATTTAAAACAGCCTCAGTATTCAGTCAAGATGTGCAAGTTTTTAGGAGAGTTGCTGTCAGTTGGAGAGAGTTTGGATAGATTCTAAGAATAAATTGGTTGGAAAAACAACCAATCTTGTTTGTTAAAACTATTTAAATAGATTAAACAATGTAATGATCAAAATCTGAGCAAGCCTCTGGACACAGTTGAACAACTACCAATGTTGGTGGCGTCAGCTGTAATTCATTGACTTTGACTCCTGAGATTGATGGAGTCAACCTTAAAGTTTTGAAAGTTGCGATTATACTTAGGTATTTTGGCTAATGTGACTAATTTGTATTGGTTTGTCTTAGTACAAAATACAGATTAGGTAAAAACACTGCCAAATTAGATAGGTTGGTTTAGCTAAAAGATTGGTTGAACACATAACTTCCAACCCAATTAAAACCAAAAACCAGGTACAAAGATTGATGTTTAAAAAGGAATTATAGGGGACCAACCAAGGACCAGCCAAGGGCCCATCAAGGAAAGTGGGGAAATTTTGAATGGCTACTACTGTAGTTACAGAAGTACATGGGTACTCTACCCAGTGCCAGGTACCATCAATGAATGAAAAGCAAGGAGTATCACTGAGTATTTCTGCAGAGTAGATGGTTTTATAATAGCTGATCATGCTGTGCTATTGGAGGTGATCCATATACTGTATCACCAACTGTAGTTAATGCATTAACATGTTAAAGATTTTGGAAACATTTAATCCTTCCTGAATTATTATTTTCAAATAATCTTACTGTTCTTATTATTTCTCGTCCCCCCATGGTGATGCAGTTTAAGTCTTCAACGGTAATAGAGGGGATTCAAGTACATCTTCAGGTTTCGACAGGAAAGGCAAGTCCGTCAACAAATTGTATAACCTAAAGTGCTCATCATGCTTATCTTTTTTTATATACTAGAATCTGGTTAATCCCTACTATTTTGTTGATTTGTGAGACTTTACAAAAACATACACACATATAGAGTGCCTAGGGAACTAATCAGGAACTAACGGGCAGTTAACCAGGACTTACTGGGAATTATCCAGCCTTATAATGCGACTAATGCTTAATTTATCAAAGAATAACTAATCAGGAAAACATGGGGGGGACTAAAAAAGGACCTAACGGGTAGGTAACCAGTACTGGGATTACTGGTTAATTACTGCAAAAACAGAAGAGAAATCCTCCCTGTTTGTTCTGAAATAACCATACATCCCTGATGTCACAGATTGTGAAAACATCTGTTACTTTTCAATAACTTACTTCATTGGTTCTCTCTGTTATATACCTGACTATCAAGAATGAATGAGAGAATGAATGAATTAATGAATGAATGAGTGAATGAGAGAATGAATGAGAGAATGAATGAATGAATGAATTAATGAGAGAATGAATGAAGGAATGAATGAATGAATGAATGAGAATCTATTTCAGCCATTTTTTTTGACAAACAACAATATACAACAATAAATGAATCAACAAAATACACAGAAAAGAGACACTAACTATATTCACCTCAACATAAACAGAAACCTCCACCAAATAAGCCTGTCGATATATACAGCCAGAGAAATTATATCGATTAAAGGAAATTGTCTGAAAAGGGGTATGAAGAAGTAAAACTTTTTCATACCCCTCTCCCTCTAATTCCACCTAAATTAACCTTAAGTCGAGTAATCTTCCTATTAAACTTGTTTTCTGTCACAAAAAAATGATTGTCTCCCTTTTATCTCCTCTTTCTTTCATAGTTTCTTCTTTTTCTTGTGTTTCCTTTGCTGTTCTACTATCCCTTTGCAACATCCATATAATCTGAAATACTCCCTGCATGAATTATAGCTATTTACATGCATTAATCAAGCGGAACACCATGGCGATATCCATACTGCTCCACTTGTGAAAGTAAAATCTTTTGAGTTCTCTTTTTGGCATCAAGACAATTATTCCTATTGCCACATTGCCAGACAAGAGACTGTTAAAAAAAAAAGTCACACACACACACACACACACACACACACACACACACACATATATATATATATATATATATATATATATATATATATATATATATATATATATATATATATATATATATATATATATATATATATATATATATATATATATATATATATATATATATATTTCAGAACCCTCAAACTCCCAGGCCTCTGGTAGAGGACCCGAGCTTGAGGATGACACATACCACCCCACGAGGGGTGAGAAAACAGTTTTTTTTTTTTTCAAATATAAATCTCCATACATAGATGTAAATGAATATATTCACTCCACTACACAAACACATCAGGCCAAAATCCACATGACAAGTTTATACATCGGCAGAGTACCGCGACCAAAACCCCCATTCATCAGTGCCACATCCCGCCTCGGACCCCACAGCAACATTCACCTCCCCTCCTCATCACAGTGCATCTTGAAAAACATCAGTTTGAGCCTTTTTTTAAACAGACTCATGCTTGGACATTGCTTGGTGAGTTTGTTCCAGACCTTCAGACCACTGACTGAAATATTCATTCTCTTCATGGTGGCTCGAACACCACAAGGTTCTGAAGTTAAGGTTTTCCCCAAAGTCTTAGCCCCCCACTCTATCAGAAAACAGCCTTTGAATATTTCCTGGTTGTTTATAAAGTAAAGTAAAACCTCCTATTGGCTCCTGATTAGTTACTCTGTGTTTCCAAGGGAGCTCAGCAGTTCCTTTAATAAGGCTGGGTGTTTCCCCGTAAGTACTGCTGAAATGCTCATCAGCTCCTGATTAGTTCCATAGTAGTTGAATCCAACCATGTTGGCGTAGTTATATTCTACCTATTCCTGGGCTCTGCTTAATCACACCTGAATCAAATAATTGGGTCTTTAGAAGCAAACCAGTCCAGGAGGACACAAGATTCACAGCCATGCTGAACTAGATCTTTATTTACCATCTCCAACCGCAGCGTTGTGTCAGAAGCATTCCTCTACAGGCTGTGAGACTGAGCGGCTATACGTTTCCTCATAAACAACTGACACAAACAATACATCACTTAGTGACTCAAAATGCCTTCGCCTCCATTAGAAAAAGCTTGGCTGCTCTTTGACCATTTTCCCTTCTATCCATCCTATTAACCATCAGGAGGACGTGGAAACCCTGGCTTATCCATTACGCGTGCATGAATAAAAAACAGCATTTGTTAGAAAACTGAGATGAGTCACAGCTCAGATGAGCATTTTCCTACTATGCTATCAAAAATAAAAAATCACCCAGATGGTGCCATCTCTGTTTTTCAGAAGTTATGTCCACACAGCCTCTGATCTTGAATCATTACGGATGTTGCAGGCTCGCTTCTTCTGTTGGACCATTTTTATTTGTTGTTGTTTTTAGAGATGGTGTCTCCAACAGTTATTTTCTGATTTGAAGTCTCTAGAAATAGGATTTACTGTACACTAAATTCTTCAGGGTCTTATTTTGTATTATTGAAAAAAAAAATAGAGAATGAAAGCATAAAACCTGGATCTGAGATACAGTGATCAAACCAAGAGTGGAAGGAATATCTCTTTCAGTCCCTGAGTTCAGCCAAATAAGTCAATAAAATGCAACAACAACAATACATGTTCTGTTTCTAGCCCCATATGAGCATATTATGGTTTTGAGGTTTATTTACAACTGTGGGCAATCTCAGAAAATCATAACTTGGTATTGATTTTATATTTGCCGACATGCCGTTTTGGATAAAATATTCACAGAAACACAACATATGCTTTTAATCCTATAGGGCTGCAGTCTACTGCATAGGAAAACATGCAGTTTCCTATATATATATATATATATATATATATATATATATATATATATATATATATATATATATATATATATATATATATATATATATATATATATATATATATATACATGGCCCATCTTTCCCATGATGTAGATTCCTCTTCCACTCTTATTAGTGAGTTCTGGCATCAGTCAATGCTTATATACACATCACCACTATGCAGAGTGTGAGTGGAAGAAAACTAAAACACAACAGCCAGGAAATTATCCATTAACCTCTAGCCGTAGCGATACTGTTTTCATCTTTTTATTATTATTATATTAAATATATATACTGGCCAGCTCTGTAAAGATCACATGCAAAATCTACAAACTGCTGTTTTCAGGGAGCTGTTTCTAGGAATATTTGATTTCAAGGAAAAAAGAAAGGAAAATGCTTATAGTTTGTTCTGGTCGAAATCCAAATCATAAAACAATGATTCATTGAGTTTAATGAAAAACAATAATTTTATCTGGTGTACTTGGAGAACAGTGAACCATAGTCCTTTTATTTTATAATACTAATTATGAATTAGTTTAATGAAAACATAAATAGAAAAACTATAAAACATAGCTATAATATGCTTATATTTTAGTGCAGCTACTGACAGATCCTTATCATCCATTTGATTTGGTTAAAAGTATTGAATCTAATATCTTAACTGTTGACAGACTGTAAACATCCCTACAGGCGGCTCCAAAGACTCGAGGTTTTATTTAGGAGAGGTGGGCAATAACTGGTCACATTTGCTTCAGTAAACTGTATTAAAAAAACAAACATCCTTTTTGAAGTAGTTGTGCTTTCCTGTACTTTTTCCTTCTACTTAACGACTATTCTTGTAAGAGTATCGCTACTCTTCACTGAGTGAACTGTCTGGTTACGCCCCCCAGCACGAGGAAGATGTAGCTCAAAGTTCTTTATCCTTTGCTGACTTATACACAAAGGATCGTTTTATAAATTCATTTTGAAAAAATAACTTATTTTGTTCATATTCGTTATTCTGCAATATTATCTATTTATATTTTTTACTTTGTTGCATAACTTTAAAATACCAGAATTGTAATTCCCTGTCTGCTGGCATAAATGTAAATATTAAATCAGATGTTAAAGAAGCAACAGTTACTCAGTAACTTGAGCAACATTAAGCAAAGTCCTTCTTTACTCTAACTATTCTACTTTTATGTGAGTAAAAGAATCTAAAGGTATTGCTATTATACATGAGTAAGACTTTTGGGACAACACATCATGTGGGGATTCCTGCCGTATATGGAGGGGGAAAATACGCTATGAAACAAAAATGTTACCATGAAATAAGCAGATGTAACATTTAATTATTTGTCTAACATGCATGATTCAAATATTAAATATACAAATTTATCATTTATAAATACAGAAATAATCTAATGCCCATTTTAATATGAAAACCTACATTTAAAATAAATCAAATGGAATAAAAAATATATATATGTTTAATCTACTTCCTTTACTCTGTACTACTGTAATAATTATGGTATGAAATAATGTTATTGTTGTATTTAGGGGTAGCTGGCTGATTTGTTGGGACAATAGCACACCGCATTCTGCTTCATTTTGCATAAATATTATTAAAATCTATCAGAAAAACAAGTGATTTATCAGATTAATCAGATATTGATGTAATTATCAATGATTTAGTATTTGAATCGGGACATAGAGTAATGGTAAACAGATCCTCAAACATGGAACTGGCTATAATGATAACCTGCTTACAGCAGAAATTAATTACAAACTAAAAATCTAAATAATATATAAAAAATAAAGATAAAATATATATGCAATACTTCAATTAAATATGAAATTGTTTTACCATTTGCAATTCATTTGAAATGTGTGACAGAATGCTTTCATTTAAAAAAGTTTATTTACTGATAGTTTAGATTAATCGATAGGTGAGTTATTGATTAATTTATAAATAAATAGGTGAGTCCCTACTTAATACCCCGATAAGGAAAGTTCAGCTCAGAATCAACATGCTAAGATTCAACAACATTTTCCTGACTGTCATCCGTCTTTGCCGATCTTTGCAGATTCTGACCCGGTTTCTGTCATTTATAACTTAAAATCTTGTGTGATATTTATTTATCTCAGGCATTTTGTGACCATCCAATATGTACTTCATATATGGCAACCAATCAAATACTCCATTCAAGCAGCCCTTTGATCTGGATGATGCTTTAGTCTCCGTATACTGCAGCTTTTAATCATTTGAAGCCATGAAATCTTCCAATACACCAAGATTAAAATATATACAACAGATTTAATAAATTGCAAAGCCTTGTGGGGAGATTGTGTTTTAATTTGCTCACTGCATGTAGTCCATGGATGGAACAGGCATCAGGATTCTCATTCCTAGCACTGTACTACATCTTTACATCAAAAATAGAAGTTTAAAAGAGCATCTAATCTAATTAGATGATGTGTTTTTGTGTGTGTGAGGAAACCTCTATTCAGATTTTTTCTAGTTTTCCTCTAAGTCGTAAATTAATGATTTTTTTCCACAAGCAGCTGATTAATGGAAAGCCAGCAGGCACTCTGGCAATTTCTAAAGAAAACTCTCAGTCACATGAAGCCTTTGGCAGCAGCTTTGTGTTTCTGACAGCCTGGTTGAGCCTCAAACACCTCCTTAAACCACACATTTCAGGCTGATGAAGGTTTCCATCATATCTCCTGAATCTTGACCCCTGCTTCAGCAGCACAGCTCCATCAAACTAGAAAATTTGCGCTCCTTTAGAGCTGCTGGTGGTTGGTGTGTTTGCAAACTGCCAGGATGCTCTCACAGCAGAGGCGCTTTCCATGCATCCGCAGCTTAAATACAGAGATGAGGATGAGGAGCGCGCAGGGAGTTCCTCTGCAGCCTTCAGCCTCCATCCATCCCCTCAGCTGAGCTTTCCAAACATCTCCTCTGAGCGCAGCAGCGCTGTACTCACCTGCAGGACACCGTCAGCTCAACTTTGGTGGCGGGTATCGCAGCGGTGAAGGGGTCTGCGTCCCCGATGCGCGCCATGTTCATGGAGAAGCCGCTCCGTCCGATCACAGATGTCCCTTCCTTTGGAGCCTCATCGGTGGCATGAGGGGAGACAGGACTGTTCTCTTTAATCACTTTTATATTTTTTTATTTGATTTATTCATTTATTGATATTTACAATAAGCCCGATTTGTCTTGTGGAAGCGCGGAAACAAACACCGAGGCTGTGCTGCTGCGCGTCTTTGTGCGCCTCCGAGCTCTGGAGGAGAGGATGGAGAGATGCAGAGGAGGGCGGGAGGATCCACGTGCTGACACACCAAGAAATGCACTGTACCCTGCTATCAGAGCCAGCCCGAGGCATAGGCTGTGTTTGCGGCTCCTTGGGGCCCCCTGCTGACTTCACGTGTATGGAGGACCAAGAGACTCACTAAAAAAACAAAAACAGCCAAATTTTACATTTAAATCATGCTATTATTAGAAATCTAATCTGAAAAGTGTTTTCTAAATGAGTATTTTAAATTGAATTATTAAAAAGGAATTGTAAATTGTATTTAAAATCAATTATTAAATCCTGCAATCATGGCTGTGGGAATTGGGGGTGCTGCAGCACCCCCTAGTGGCGAGAGGAGGGGTAAAATAAAAATTTTAAAATACTTTGCACAATCTATACATTTCTTATAAATATATTTTGGGAAATGATTTTGACTTTCTTTTATTTTTATTTTATTATTATTTGTATCCCACTCATGGCAGCAGACTAGTAAATTTAATGACAGGAATGAGGAGGAAATATGGCACAGAAATGCATTTCGGGCTCTTATGAGAGACTTTATCTACACGACCTCAGAGCGCAGCTCAACATGGGCACCGTGCCTATAGCTCAACGTAAGAGCACGGTGCTGCCGCTCACTTTCATATCCATTTGTGCAGTTTAATGTAATCATAGTATTTTAGAGTGCTACTTTGATCTTAGGTTCTTTGTGAAACAGAGAACTGTTCAATAACTCTTGAATAGTATAATAATATAATTATTTCCTTGTGGTTTGTGTAAAAGGATTTTTTAGCTAATAGAATCACGTGTGACATAAACATGAACACAGGTTCATGCCAGCTGACCGAATCAATTTTGTTTTAGTGTTTTTGTGAAGTTTAATTAATAGAGCATATATTTATCTGAAGACTGATGATGTGTGTGTTACAGACCCTGTTTGCGTGCACTGAAGTGTATATGACAATAGAGTAGTGAATCTCAGTCTATTTAATTTTATTATTTTTATTGTATTTTAAATAGGCCTATAGGTTCATAGGTCTTTTGTCCAAAAAAAACAAAGAAAAAAATGTGTCAGCCCTAGTGTTGCAGCGATACCAGTATTGGGCGGGTCCCCGATCCAGCACTAATATGGTGGTATCTGTATGGGCGAGTACCAACAAATAGGGCACCGATACCATTCTGAGAGCCAAAAGTTTATTCAACTATTGTCACCCATTCAAAGTAGGCAGTGGTGTCAAAAGTACACACATTTGTTACTTAAGTAGACGTATAGATACTGCAGTATAAAAACACTCTGGTAAAAGTTGAAGTATCAAGTTGACCTCTTTACTCAAGTAAAAGTGAAAAAGTATGTGCTCCAAAAACTACTTAAAGTATAAAAGTATAAAGTAACCTTTAAGAAAAACGCCAGATGCCACTATATGAATTGAAAGCTCAATTTTTCGACTATTTCAAAAATTCTTTGAGATAGGGCCAAGGATGAGGGAGGTCTTGTTGGTCTCCGACTCCATATCTAGATACGCTCTTGCCTGTGTCCGACCTTTCAGACATTTAGACATGTTTTTCTGAATCCGACATTGTAGCATGGCATAGACAATTCACGTTTGCAGTTTGAAGAACACCTGCTTGCTTCTGATGATTTCCTTTAGCTAACCAATGAGTGTTTGCATTACATGACTCATCCATGGCATGAAATATACATTTATAAACATTAAACCAGGGGTAACTAATAAAAAATCAGTGGGGTCTGAATAAAGAAAATCATCCAGTAAATGTCCGGAGACATTTTTAATGATCTGTTACTTTAAACAGAATTTAACACTGAAATAAAATGACGTATTTATGCATTCATGTTATGCATTGAATAAAAAAAAAAAGATTAAAAAAATAAAAATAGAAATTGCCAAATAGTGCATCCTGTTCTATCTGAGAGGAGTTTACACTTGTATGACTATATTCCTGTATATCCATCAGTAGTTAAAGGACAAGAGTCAGCAAATGCAAATTCTGCCCTGTAAAACAATGACAGCGCAATTGTCGCTGTACGATCTGAAGCCTCATTTGGAGCTTTTAAACAGGCTTTTCAAAAACTTTGATAATTTGTCGCTGTAATATTATATATTTTTTAGAATAAAAAGCCACCAGATGTGCATAATCAAAAAATAACAGAAATACAGTTATAGAGCATTCAGTATTATAAGAAAGCCCACACTGTTTCTGAATAAATACATTATTGTATGAGTTAAGTTCTGTTCCGTTTATGTCTCTTTCCTTGTAAGTATGAAATGTCCCATCCTCTTGAATGCACCATAGCTGTCTGACGCTCGCGAATGCATCACACTGGTCTGTGTAGATGCCCGTTTGATTTTCAGCTGAAGACAAAGCTTTGCAGTTTTAAAACCCACGTCGGCTAATCGCTGTTTATTGTTGTGTGTGAATAACATGAGACTACAACAAATAAATCAGCTTTACCTCGGACAAAATCTTTGGATTTAATGTTGTTCATACCATCGCAGTCCGCTAATCCCTGACCTGTGCTTTAAACCGAAGCCAAGAGTAACGAGTAACATTTGTTTTAAAAATGTAAGGAATAGAAAGTAAAAATACTTGTGTTAAAATGTAATGAGTAGAAGTCAAAAGTAGGAGGAAAAATAAGTAATGGAGTAAAGTACTGATCTTAAAAAGTGTACTTAAGTGTACTTGACACCTCTGAAAGTAGTAAAAAGTTCTACTGGATTCACTTTGTATCAGTCTTTTTCCTGCTTCACAAAGGAAGGCAGCAGCTTGACAAAGCCATGAACATCTCTGTCAGTTTATCTTCTGGTTTCCACCCACAGACTGATGGACAGACGGAGAGGGCCAACCAAGAGATCGAAACCTAGCTTCGCATTCTCTGTGAGTCTGACCCAACCAAATGGTCTCAAAACTTGCCATTGGTGGAGCAGGCTATCAACGCTCTCCCGTCCTGTACCACTGGTCTTTCCCCCTTCTATGTTGTTTATGGTTTTCAGCCACCGACGTTCTCGATTCAAGAAAGGGAGGCCAAAGTCCCCTCTGCCTACGCCGCTCCCGTCAGGTGTCAACGTATCTGGAGGAGGGCCAGGAGGTCCATGATCAGGATGTCTGGGGTTCAGTCCAGGTCTGCCAACCGCCATCGTCTACCCGCTCCCGATTACCAGGTGGGCCAGAAGGTCTGGTTGTCCTCTAAGGACCTTCCCCTGCGGGTAGAATGCCGTAAGTTGGCACCCCGCTTTATCGGCCCTTTCCCAATTGCCAAGGTTGTGAACCCAGTGGCTGTCCGTCTCCAGTTACCCCGGTCTATGCGGATTACACCTACATTCCATGTGTCTAAAGCCCTATGTCCCACCTCGCTTTGGGCCCACCTCTGACCCCCTTCCTCCGCCCCGGTTTTTGGATGGTGACCCTATCTACACGGTCCACCGCATCCTCCGATCCAGGAGGCGGGGACGGGGGGTCCAATATCTGGTGGACTGGGAAGGATATGGACCAGAGGAACGGACTTGGATTCCAGGCCGTTTTATCCTTGACCGGACTCTCATCAGGGACTTCCACCACCTCCACCCTGATCAGCCTGGTGGTCCGTCCGGAGCCGGACCTTGAGGAGGGGGTACTGTTATGATTCTGGCCTGTCTGCCTGCTCTGCTCTCCCTGTGAGCAATCATCTCCAGCTGCTGCCTGCTGCACTGCAGTGCAATCAGCAGAATGTCTCTCACCTGTGTTCAAGCAGTTATAAGACAGCCTGTGGCAGGCAGACAGGGCCAGATAATTGCAAACCAACTAGCAAGCAGTATCCAGCACTTAAAGTTACCTGACCAAGTCTTTGCTTCACGGATTTTCCCTTTTTGCCTAGCCCCTTTTGGATTTCTCTGCCCTCTGGACAACGACCCTGTTTCTGCCTCTTGACTTCTGCCTCCTGCCAAGCTCCCTGTTCACTAAAGCCTGAGTCTGGCTTCCTGGACCTAATTCCTGCCTCTGTGCTCCAAGCCACCCAACTGTTGGCCACCCAACAACAGTTTTAAGGAGAAATCTGCTCTATTCATGCTGCTGAAGGGAGGACTCTTTTAAGGTTAGTGGTTTTGTTGGTTTCATGCTTTTCATTATTTGAACTCCTTCAAGCCACTAACCTAAATCTCCCTCCTTAGAAATCCCTGACCCACGGTGGATGTGCTCCTGATGTCCTGAGTTTTTAATAAACTGTTTAAATCATTATTCTGTGTTCTGGCTGAAACTTTGGGTCTTCTGACTGGCTCATTACAAGACCTGCAGAGATCCGACCAGTATCGGCTTGTGTGCGGTGCACTCTGGGCAAATCTCTGTCCGACTTTCTCCCGTCTGCAACTGAGGTCTGAAACATGTCAGCAACTTAAACCGCAAGAGGTCAGAGAGAGATCAGCCGTCTGAGGTAGCAGTTGACCAAAAGCAACTGCAAAGGCTGCACTGCATGATGGGAAAATGTCCTACTGTCACCGGTGAACAAATAGATGACTGGATCTAAGTTTTGCAAATAAAAACACCCCCACATGTCCTTCCCACTCTTTCAGTTTACTTTCATTAGTTCAAAATATGCATGAGTACAAACTTGGAACAATACATTGTTGGCATGTTTATTGCTAGTATTTGGTTCTGGATGTTATATAAATAACATGCAAAACAATGTATTAAATATTAAGCTATGCTTGGCTGATTATTTAATGCTTTTGTGTTCTAACATGTAGCTATATTGATAGGATAATTCCTGATTGTGGGCAGGGTTATAACAATTAATAAATTAGGTAAATTAAACAAGATACATTTAATAGAATTAACTGTGAGACTCTTCATCAATACAGTCTACAGGACTACAAAGGGACGTTTATTTTATATTTTTTATTATGTATTTTCCGTCAATAAGCTGCATAACATAGACGTGATGCCAGACTTTAAACCCCAGCCATCAGCAAAGCAGGAAGTTCTCATCCACATTCCAGGCGAGGCGCTCCTCATCTCAAATACACCTAGTATGAGGCTGCAAATTTGGAAGTACCACATACGTTCTATGGAGGTGATGCGAACAGTTACAGGGTTAACAACAGACTCAAAATAAACAACTTAAAACAGCCAGCTAGCAGGATGCTGTAGTCTGTCATAAAAATGTTTCATGTATGCAGAACTAGTTACTGGGGTGTATAATTTTTAAAATGACCAATTACATGACTTTGTATCTTCAACAATACAACAACAACAACAAAAAAATCCGGCTGTTGAAGAGAAGAACACCATCTTTGCTGTAAACCACGGAGGAGGTGAGGTTTTAGTTTTAGGGATAAGAAATACTAAAACTCTAAGATGCAATGAAATTTAAGGAATGCTCAGGATCAACATCAGCAAGCTCAGTCTGATAATAAATGGCCCAAACTGCAACGGGGAAGAAGCAAGAATAGCAGAGAAAATAACACTGTACTCTTCCTAATAAGCTTTCCACCAGTCCTCATATTAAACAGATTGAACATCCATGGACAGATGTGTGACATGTGGCGTATAGATGTCACTATTCAAACCTAAGGTTGAGCAATTTGCTATGATGCAAACCACCAAGTTGGTAAAGGCAAGCATATTTTGTAGCCTGTTGGAGTGGAGATAAGTACAAAATAAGATAATGAAGTTTACCATGTTTTTTATTTATATTTTAAAGGTACCAACATATTATTTCACTTCGATTGATGCCTTTAGGGGTTGCTCAGTGATGCAGTGGGTAGCACTGCTGCTTTGCAGCAAGAAGGTTCTGGGTTTGATTCCCGGCCTGGGGTGTTTCTGCATGAGCATGCGTGGGTTCTCCCCGGGTACTCCAGCTTCCTCCCACAGTCAAAAAACATACCTGTTAGGTTAATTGGCTTCTCTAAATTCTCCTTAGGTGTGAGTGTGTGCGTGAATGTTTATTTGTCCTGTGATGGACTGGCGACTTGTCCATGGTGTACCCCGCCCTCTACCCATAGACAGCTGGAGATAGGCACCAGCACCCCTTGCGACCCCACTGAGATTAAGCATGTCAGAAAATAGATGGTTGGATGATGCCTTTGCTAACATTATATTAGCTGGAACACCTAAATGAAATCCGAAACTTAGACACTTACTGTGATTTTACCATTTAAGCATCCCAAAGATTTTTCAACCCCCCTTTTTGATATAAAATATTAAAATTCAGGTAGAATAGATGTATGATCAAAGCAGGGAGCAGTTCTTATTATATTTGCTCTAAACCTATCGGCTACGGAGAGGCAATTTCTATTTTACAGGTTATATGTTGGCTGTTTATGCTATGAGCTCCGATATTATAGAGATGGAAACCAAAATATTCCAATTATTGCTTCACCAGCAAACCAAATTATTAATAGAAACATTGAAATATTCACACCTGCTAAAATGTTACAGATATTATAGATGAGAAATGGACCAAATAAAACCAGAATGTAGGCCTCTGTTAGAATTCAGCTATAGGGCTGACAATAATGTGATGATGAGAATAAAACTTTGGAGGATTAAAGCCATAGACTGCCTGTGAAATAACTCTTCTAATGAAATCAGAAGTAATTATGGTTTAAATAGACCACATGTGGATCATTGTGCCTTATAGCATCCTCTTGAAAATATTGAGCTGCTTATCAGAAAAATGACCCAAATGACTGGGCGGTAAAAAGAGTCAAACTGGCGCAAAATGACAAAAGCCACCTGAGCAAATCAAACTCAATTAACTAGCCCAGCATGAACCTGAGAGCTAATTATAGGAGTATGAGTGTCAGCTTCAATTAGTCAGAGGATACAGACAGGCAGTTTATTCAGCAGGTCGAGCACCTGCTTGATTTATCAAATAAAGAGTTACACTCAGCTATCAGCGCGTGCTGCAGAAGGTGCTGCAGGAATAATGGAAGAATCCATTATTCTGTTTTAAAATGGATCCTTCATAATGCTGATGTGTCTGATATGTTCAAAGGAAACTGTTTTGCACCTTAATGGGGAAACGTATCTTGAGTTGGAATTGTAATAAAAAAAAGTGTAAAAGCTTCTAAAATCATGAATACAATTTGTTCCAGTGGTTATTCCAAAAAAAATAGATAACAGTCCACTAGAATTTGTTTCCAAGTTTGAAGATTGGAAATTAAGTCCAGTGGATTGTTTTATTTACTTTTTTGGAATGACTATGACCTGCAAGACTGAGAATCATCACCAGCATGTTCAAGTGGTTAGCACAGCTGGATGGTGACCTTTTTGATTCTGTTTTGATTGATTGATATTGACTTTATTCATCTCACAGCGGAGACATTTACTTGTTACATCAGCTCAAATAGTCAAAGAAGAAGAATGTGCCAAACATGACAGCTATTATATATTTATGACAGCTATATATGGTTTTTGTAGCATTATTATACAAGGTTATTGTACATGATATTTACATGGGTATTTATATAGATTGATATTGTAGTGGAAAAAAGTATTCAACTATTCACACTAGTTAAATAAACGGAGATTGATGGATTTCACTCAGTCGGCATGATGAGAAGTCATCATACAGCCCTTATTGGTCTGTATTCAGCCCTGTTATGCCTGGGCAGCATGTGTTCCCCCTTACATACAACATTTGAAAGTAGTCAGAGTAAAAACAAGTTATAAACACTTTGGTTAACAGTAACATGTCATGAATCAACCTTGAGAAAGAATCTGACTTGTTTTGAGAAGAAGCTATATCTGGTCTACAAACACCCTCAGCTAGCTGCTAGCATCCTAGCAGTTGTCCCACCTACATAGCTATGGTACAAAGAGTTTCAGTTTCTAATTGAGGCTATTTATGGTTAACAGTGGACTCAAAACATTTCCGCAGATATATTAGAACAATGTGTTACAACTGAGTGATGCTTCACTGTCACTTTAAGACCTTGTTCATTATATTCTGATTTTTATTTCAAGTTATCTTCTGCTAATGCTAACCAGTCAATATCTTTAAAGATGGCTGCGCCTGTAGGCAGCAGCTTGATATGGCTCCTGACAAGTACACAAAATAAGCCGCTTAGAACGGCACAAGTCTAAGTCTGACGGTGTTAGTTTAGTAATCAGTAAATCGCAAGCCGAACACAATTTTTCGTTTCTCATAACATCTCAGTTATAATGGCTCATAAAACTCAGTACGATAAAAAAACAACTTTGCTAATATTAGCCTTCCTGCATTTACTCTGCAGGCTCCAGTCTAGTAGAACCTAACAGGGTCATCAACCCAGCATGCATTGCTCAGGAGAAAAAACTGACCTCTATGGGTGAAAAATATTTTGAAACATATTTATATTTAGGTAATTGGGTTTTAAGTCATGTGTTAGGAGAACATGTTCAACTAATCATGGATCCCTTTAAAGACTTAGAACATGTGCAATATCCCTTATTGCCTTAGGTTCTTAAAAATAATCTTAAATTATTGTCATTGCGGTTATAATTCAAATATGTCCTCTGCATTTAACTCATCAAACTTGGGAATAAGTGACAAACCTACAGTGAACAGGGGAGCAATCTTAGACCAAGAGTAACTATCTATGGCAGGGGTGTTTAACGTTTTCCCAGGCCAAGGACCCCCAAAATGATGGCAAGATGGAGCGGGGACCCACTAATTATATTATATATAATGTATCAAATTGTGTTATATCAAACTGGTCCTATAGTCACTCTATTACAGGTGGAGTAATGTAACGAAACCCTGGAATTATTAAAGTATTTCTGATTCTGATTCCTGGTTGATAGGACAGGTGTTGTGAAGGAAACGGTGCCCAGCTTAAAAGAGCTCCTGTGTGTCGCTGAATGTGTGCATCGATGACTCAAAGACATCTTCTGCCTCCATTTATCTGTTTACTACAGTGTGTTGAATTAATGTTATTGTGTATTTAAATTCATTTCAATTAGTGGAAAAAAATTGCAAGTCTAATTAACCAAAACTTTTGCGACCCCCATGCAGTACCTCTGTGGACCCCCTGTTAAATACCTCCGATCTATGTAGTTTAAACCAGGTACTACAGCCTTCTTAGAACACATTCTCCACCAATCCATCCATGACTGATCTGGTATTTACAGGCGCAGCAGTTTCCATTTCCAGTAGTCATTTGGCGAGAGGCGGGATACATCCAGGACACATCTCCAATCCATCACAGCAACAAACATATACAAAGACTAGACATCAGTTCACTAACACTCACCTTCAATACTTACTGGGGATCTCTCATTAATTTCAATTAATTTTTAACCCTTTCTCTGGCCTTAACCCCACCCTGACATAAACCTAGCCCCTAGACCAAAAGGGAAAAAAAAGCGAGGACCAGAAAAAGGTCCATACATTGCATTAAAGCTTAACTTTACTGCTAGAATATGAAAACACACTCCTTTTATTTCCATTGGGCATAAAATGCATTACAGATTAAAGACTCTTAGAGGAATACATGAAGAAAATTGGTTTGATTTTTGTTATCGCTCCGCTGAGAGAAAGAAGGAATTATATGCTTTCCAAAAAAGTACCAGTGTCTGAAATACATCAGATGAAGATATATACATTAAATGAAGCAAACAAAAAACTTCCTTTAAAAAACAAAAGGCTGTAAAGTAAACCTATACTACCTTTAGATTTGCTATGGGTGACTGTCCTGCTGCTTAACCACAGTCCTTGAGCTTACGATCTCCAACAAACTGATCCTTCGGCTTCAGGTTCTAACATGGATCAGAAATTATGGGTCACATATGGTCCATTTGGTTTAGATTGGCTCTGTTCCCCTCAAAAAATCATTTATTTTTCTCATGTCAAGTCTGTCTTATGTTATCATTTGTTTAACCATCTTAGACTTGTAAGTTTAATCTGTAATGAAAAAAGAAGAGAGAAAGACAAATGCTTTTGAAGGTCAAAACTTTTATACGTCGCTCCATCTCTTTTGGAAGAAAAGATACCGTTGGACCCTCAGTCTGATTGGGGATCTTCAACATTTCCCACTTTGCCTTTTAACAACAAACTGTCTCACATTGGGGAAGCTCGGTAACCTTGTGCAGCTTTGCTGTTTTCTAAAGAGTCTCCCCATCATCTCTCGTCAGCTTCATTCTTGGTGCTCTAAAGGTCCGAGAGGTCTGTGGTAGATCATCAGTCTAAAATGGTTGTATGAAGATTGTTGCAATATTAAATTCGTTTTTAAAGCCTTTATATTAGGATTTTGCCTATACCCAACATCCTGGATTTCCTGGCCCCTTAAAGTGAACATTGGGTTTAATTTTCTCGTCTCTTACCTTTTCAGTCATCTATGCAGCAGCTTACTTCTTGGATATTTTCTTATAGATAGATCTGCATTCACCATGTAATTCCCATCATGAAAGGTATTGTTTAGGATTTTTGGGAAAATTTTAAAAGTTTGCATCAGTCATACAAGCTTACTTTCCAAAAGAAGATTTGCAATTTTTCCACTATGTCAGACTCACCACCGGTAAGTTAAAATGTGGACGAGCACATAGGACGGCCTTACGTAAACACATCACCAGAATGATTGACAATGATCCACCCGGAAAAAAAAGATTGTCCTCTATACCTTAAGTGCATGCAACACATTCTCCCTGGCTGGGGTTCAATTTCATATTTGTTACCAGTTTTCAGCAGATATGATCCATTTTTAGAAGCCTTCAATTCAATTTCCCCTTGAGACTCTTCAAACCCCATCCCCTGGCTCTCAAAGAAGTCTCTGTCTCTCTCCATCTCACTGGTGACAAAAGTAAGGCAGTTTGTCTTCACCATGGATCGAAGAAAGCCAAGCAGCATGATTGCTTAGTTGTTGTTTTTTTAACTTCAAGTTGTAGTCAATATAAGGACAAATCCTGTCTCCTATATCTTCACAACCTTTCCCTCTCCAATCCAACTTTAGAAGTATCTATATCGCCATTGTGTGATAAACTTTCTGGGCACAAGTACTCTGTTCTCTGAGTTCAAACCATTTTAATTTGACCTTCAGTGTTTCTTCCTTATATGGAAAGGTGCAGCAACAAATCGACAAAGAAATCTAAGAAAGCTCCTCGGACATCTAGAAAAAAAACTCCCTTGTTCTCCCTTGGCTAATATGTCATCACTTCTCGACCTTCGATTTTACTCCTAAAGCTGAGGCATGACAGTGGCCGCTTCAGGATAGGGTAATAAATGCACTTGAAACAGATGATTGGTATTTATCCACTCTCAAATATCTAGAAGATCCTCTTTTAGCAGCAAAAATTTTTTTATATTTTCTATAATTTGATCAAAAATGCCAACAACATGTGTATCTGTAGGTTAAGCGGTTCTATTGCATGTCTCTATGTTTTGTAAGATTTGTTTAACATGTCCAAGTAATTTTTTTATTTTATTTTTTGATAGAGACCAAATACTATATTTATTATAAATATTATATATATTTCATATTTATTTTATATTAGAGTTTGTTTTGGTATTTTTTTGTTATTCATTTGGTCTTAAGGCCAAATTCTGCCAAAAGTGCAGAAGCGTAATAAATATAGTTTAATTTAAAACATGGCTACATAAACTACTCTCTATGTACATTTTTTATGTGTTTTATTTCATCCATGCAGATTTAACACCATGCAACTCCCTATTGATAAAAAACCATGAGTTTATTAATCATTCTCTGAGATCCTGGCTTGCTTTCTATGGTCTTGCTGAATTGTCTCTATAAAGTGTCTTGAGATGACATGAGTTCTGAATTGGTGCTAAATAAGTAAACTGAATTGAATTGAATTTATTAGATTTTCTCCTATTTTGCTTTGAAGATTTGACAAATTCATTTTATCAGGAGCACCACTCCTCATCATGATGTAATGTTTTGCACTAAATGCCCTAGTTTTCCTGAGCTGTTCTCCACAAAAGTAAGTTACTACGGTATTTAAAAAAGCAATGTGACAGAAAATGGGGTTGATGAGATACGCCTGAAAGCTCATGTTTTTGAACCTGTCAATTGTTTTACATCTTTTTTTTTTGCCAGTTTCTATGTACAAGAGTTGGATAATGAAAGGACTATAAAGGATTTGCTTTATTGGGATTAAAATAAAGTAGAGCAACTGTAAAACTTACATGACTGTGCAGCAGAAATGAGAAAATGACTGCTGAGTCCATCTGTCTTAAGCACTAGTGCAGTATCAGCATTATACAGTGGCTGAGGGAGTGATTCCAAGAGGTGTGGATATGACCAGCTGCAAAATGAGAGAAGTAAATGACTTAGAGACTGCAAAGGCGGAGTCCTTGGAGGTGGTGATTTGACAAATGAGTTACATTTCCAGGGAGGTGCCTCATCACTTCCTCTTCAGTCATATCAAATCTTTCCTCTTTTGTTCTGAAAAAGTATAGCTTATTAAGTGTTTTCTACAATGATTTAGATAAAAAAAAGTTTTCCCCTCCTATATTTCGCCAAAATATTTGTGACTGTGCTCCACATAGGAGATTTGAAATGATGCTGTGATGCTCCAGCTGTGTCTCTAATTGTTCCTTCATCAGTTTCCCTCTTCATGTCAGAACCTCGCTGAGAAAAAAACTTGCATGTGCCATTTGTCTTCCATAAACCAGTGTTATTTATTTACTTTATATAAACCTTGATACCACATTTTTTAAAGGTCCACTGATAAAGCAAGCTATTGGAGTCAGCAGTAAAAGTGGTGCAAAATCCCTGCATATTTTATTTGCATATATTGAGACAATATTTATGTGTAGAAAGTATGTGAGTATTGTTAACCGCTAAAGCACTCTTAAATCCAATCAGAAGATGAAACTGGGTTGAGATGAAATTAATTATATTCTAACTAATTTAGACAAATTTGCTTTTCCATTTTATCCTCCAGTGTTTGAGATAAAATCAATGAAAATCTATCTTAATATGGCAGGCATGAACTAAATGTGCCCTGACAGAGCTCAATGCATAACTCAGCCCAAAATAAAATGTTCCTGTGTTTAAACTGTATGGACCAGATTTTTAGGGTTATATTAAAGTTGCTGTATTCTGTGTTTACATTTGATGTGAGATTTTCTTAGTTCTGTAATACATGTCTGAAAAAACTGCCTCAGTGTTGCCAAGGGGGTTTAACAGTGTGTGCTGGTATATGCAAACGTCACCTTAGGTCCACTTTTGGGCATAAAAGCAACAGACTAAGATATACACCTTCATAGATGAACATATTGTTGTTTGCCGCCTCAGCAGGACCAGCTTTTAGCATCACTGTGCTGGAACCTTAAAGCAAGCAGCCCAATATAAAGGCTCCAACCCACTGGGCTCAACCTCAAGTGACAAGAGAGGTCAAAAACCAACCTGAAAAGATAATAATAACTGAACTTTATTGATCTCAAATTGGAGAAATTGACCTCTGCATTTAACCCATCCCCTTGGAGAGCAGTGAGCTGCCATTGTGTGGCCCCTGGGGAGCAGTGTGGGGTTAAGGGTCTTTCTGAGGAACTCAGTGGAGGCTGTGGGGGTCAAACCAGCTACTTGCAACCTTCTGAGAGCACAAGCGCACTGCTCTAACCCACCTGGCCAACACCCCCAACTCCCCAGATCTTTTAATGATGTATACATGTGGACAAAATTGTCATTGTCCCTCTTTGAAATAAAAAACTTCTGTCAATTTTCACAGAAATAACTTGAATCTGGCAAAAGTAATAATAAATAACACTTCCATTAGAAATAAACAAACGAAAGACGGACATTGCTTTTCAACTATGTTAAAATAAACTCATGAAACACCCTGGACAAAAAATATGGCACTCTAGAAAAGATGGAAGATAATGTGACCAAATCAAGGCGTTTCCACAATCACAGGTGTCTATAGTCTTCTAAACAGTCAAAGGGCATATAGGTCCACAGGTAGTCACTGTGCTGTTTGGTATCATGGTGTGTACTGCACTCAACATGGACCAGAGGTCATCCGATAGTCCCGGGACCGACCACCGGTGTCACCGGGTTTTTGGTCCTGGTATTATTGGATGTGAGTGTTATGTGTGAATGTGTGTCTGCGTTGTTATTTTCTTTATTTATTATTATTATTATTTTATTCAATTTTTTTTTTTTTTTTTTTTTTTTTTTTTTTCCTGTGGTACGAGTGGGGGCACTAGGGAGGGAAGGCATGATTGAGATGGTGTGTTTTTTTTTTTTTTTTTTTTTTTTTTCTTCCTGTGGTACGAGTGGGGGCACTAGGGAGGGAAGGCATGATTGAGATGGTGTGTTTTTTTTTTTTTTTTTTTTTTTTTTTTTTTTTTTTTTTTTCTTTCCCAGGTTGGGGTCTCAACCGCACCCTCTCCCAAATACATCTCAAGTCTCCGCTAAGTGCGGAGCCCATTCCCCCCGTCCTGCTCTCCCTCCGCTGGCTGGCGTCAGGGGCTCACCGGTGCACTGGTGGAGCTGGGGGTGGATGCCCGGGGGACTGCTGGCTCATTCCTGGCGGCCTCTCCACTGGCCCCGGCTGGCCGGGGCTTTGCTGGGGCTCCTGTCTGGGGGTGGGGTGCCCTTGGGGCCTCGGATCCCTGGGGCCTGGGACTGGATCCGCTTCGGGGTGGGGCTGGGTGTTGTTCGGGGATTTTCGGGGTCGGTGCCGGTGCCTTCGCTACGATGCCGGTTCCTGGGCGGTGTTTCTTTCCTATGCCGGTTCTGTGGTATCGGTTCGGGGAGGGGGGGAGCTGCGCGGCATGGTGGGGTGCGGGTCTTGGGTCCTGTTTTGGGCTCCGGTTTTTCCGCTCGCACTTCTCCTCTTGCCTATTTATTTTAATTGTAATTATTAATAAATTTATTTATTTACCTATTTTTTTGTTATTTTTTTTTTTTTTTTTTTTTTTTTTTTTTCTCTTCCACAGTGGGGGGGAGCGGTTGCGGGCGGGTCGGTGTCTGGTGTCCGCTGTCGCATTGTGGGGGCCCCTTTTTTTTTTTTTTTTTTTTTTTTTTTCTCTTTTTTTCTTTGGGGGGTTTGGCATGTCTGTTTTCTCGGGGGGCAGGCGGGCCTGCTGGGTGGGGGTCCTGCTGGCGGCGCGCCGCTGGTGTGTGGGGGTCCGGGCGGCTCCGGCGGGGGTAGTGTTGGGGGGCCGGTCTGGGCGGGCTGGCTGCGCTGGCTGGGTATTCGGGTGGGTTTTCCCTCCTGGAGGCATGGCGGGGCTGCTCTGTTCCCACTGATCGCGGCGGGTGGGGCTGCGGGGCGGGTGTGGGCCTGGGGTGGCTATGACCGGCGCGTGGTGGGGGGCCGGGGCGGCGGAGCTGCTCTGGCCGCGTGTCGGGGCCTGGTGCGGGCTGCGGGGGGGGGTGGCGGACGTGGCTGGGCTGCTTTGGCATCGTCCGGTGGGGGGGGCGGCGCGGTTCGCTCCGCTCTGGCTTTGTGCTGCCCCTCGGGCTGCTGGGGGGGGGTGGTTGCGCCGGTTGCGGTCTGCTCCTCTTGCGGTTTTGCGCCGGGCGGCTTTTCTGCTCTCGGGCTGATTCTGTGCGCGGTGTGTTTCGTTGCGTGCTGTTGGCATCGGTCTTGGTGGGGTGGGGCTGCGCTTTTGGCCGGGGGGGGCGTTTTGGGGGGGGTCCCGCGGCGCTCGTGGCCGGTTCGCGGCGGATGCGCATGGGCCCCGGCCGGGGGCGGGGCCGTCTTAGTGTTTTCCTGGGTGGTGCGGTCGCGGTGGGTGTTGCGGCCGGTCGCCGGGGCTTGGTGCGGGGGGGGCGGGGCGTGTTTCGGTGCTCTGTGGGGCTGGGGCGTTTCGGTCGGCGCCGTGGGGAGGCTGGTGTTCGGCGCCCGGCCCTACTTCGGGGTGGCCGGCTGCCGGCGGGGCCCGCGGACTCGTCCCCGCGGCTCCCCGGGGCGCCGGCATGGCGGTGGCTGGGGGGCTTCCTCGTGGCTGTCTCTCCTCCTGCCTTGGTGGGGTCTGATTTCCGGGGCTGGCCCCGCCTTGGTGCCTTCGCTTCTGGGGTCCCCTTGGGCGCCTGGGGCTTTGGGTCTCCCGGCGCTGGACTCAGTGCTCTGGGGGGTGTGCCTCTCCGGCTCTCCACAACCACTATTGAGCATTTTTTTCTATGGTTAAAACTTTACATGCACAAGTTCACCCTCACAAACAACTACAGGTGCTAGGCTTCAGGTACTTAGAGATTCACTTCCAAACAGAAACCCCACATTCATATCTTCAGGTAACACAGAGTACATGTCAGACTTAATAATATTACTTTAGTGATAGTTTCAAGGTGTTTGCTTTATTGTATATCTCGTACCATGTTTTTTGGTTGTGCTGTTCTTTTTTCTTTTTTTTTTTTTTTTTTCTCCATCTCATTACAGGTGTTGAAGCAGACTGAAAATGTTTTGTCATTGTCTCCTTCCTATCTCCTCTTTCTTTCATCTTTTGTCCTGTTTTTTTCTTTTTCTTTTTCCTTCTTCTTCTTCTGTTTTTCTGCTCTACTTACATTGCAGTGTCCATATGAACTGTAAAACTCCCTGCATAATTATAATAAAGCAATTTATATACATGAAACAAGTGGAGCGGTATGGCAATTGCGATACCGCTACACTTGTGAAAGTAAAATCTGTTGGGCTCCTTTTGGCATCAAGACAATTATTCTTATTGCCACCTTGCCAGACAGGACACTGTAAAAAAAAAAAAAAAAAAAAAAAAAAAAAAAAAAAAAAACATGGACCAGAGGAAGTGAAGGAAAGCGTTTCCTCTGGAGATTAGAAAGCAATTTATTGACAAGCAGCTTGATGCTTGTGTGACCAGAGCAGCACATATTATTCAGAAATTTAATATTCATTGGACTGTAACCAATCTCCCTGGATTTAGCTGCAGGGGGAACATTTATGATAAATCAAAGAAACAGCTCATATGAATGGAAACAAAAGAGCCCAGAAAAAATTCTAAAGAGATTAAAAGGGAACTTCATGCTCAATATACATCAGTCAGATTGTAACATTCGGCGATCCAAAGTGCACTTAATGAGAGAAGACCAAGGAGGTCACAATTGTTGGAAACAATTCATAAAAAATAGGGGTGTCCAAATCCAACTTTTTAATTTCCAATATGATATCAACATTGCCACTATTTGCTATTGACCCAATAGAATAGTAGCACAAATCATAACAACTTTTATCACTTGTTTTAAACTGCAGAAAGTTAGAAAAGGCTTGGTCAAGTAAAATTAAAACATGGAACAAAGGTCAACAACAAAAGGTATGAAAGCAAATGACCCATGTAAAATTACCCAGTGAGTTACAGAAACTTTAACACCAGCAGAGCGTTTTTATTAGCATGAAAATATTGGAGATCTAAGATGCCAGCTGATAAAATCTGATATTAAGTTTTGAACTAATATCGGACTGATATGACAATAATATGGGATTGGGACATCCCTGATAAAAGAATAAAAACTAGCATTTTCCAAAGTACATGTTGACAAGCCAAAAAGCTTCAGGAGAATGTCATATGGGCAGATGGGGCAAAAATTTAACTGTTTATCATGTATGCATTCAGGCCTAGCATAGTTGATATTGGTGGTTCTCAAAGTGGGGGGGGCATGTATTTACCATGGTGTGAGCAAAGTGCTTATAGCCCAGGGGGGCCCATGGCCCTACACCCAGCCTGAACAGAACAAACATCTAGGTCAGCGGTAGTCCAAATTTAATGACCGCCTACTTCCCTCTGATGTTCCCCATGTTCTCTTGTAAAGCCCTCTTCATATCGAGTTTTTGCTGAGCTACAGTCGTTCACTATCTCTCTAAGGGTCAGGATCAGTTCTGTAGTGGGCATCATGACTGAGGATTAAATGTGCTTATTGCTGCATCTTATAAAAAAGCAGCTTGTGGTATTTTGAAAATGAAAATAAACATTGACTCAAATCTTAGAAAGGTCTTTGTGTATTTGCTGAGCACTTCAGATGTGAAATGTGCACATTATCAGGGTGTGCTGCCTTTGTAAACACGATAAATATGTCTGTTTAAGCAACGCAAACTGCATTTTGTATTTGAGAGGCAGAATGATTCTAGAAGCATTATAGACCATCAGATGTCTGTTGATTGGTGCCGTTTGTCAGACGTCTCTGTTACAGATTTTATATCCAGCTTACTCAAATGGTCCATTTTTTTAATGCCTTTTTTTCCTCTCCATCATATGATAGAAAGATGATAGCTATAAAACTCAATCAGCTTTTCTCTTGTGTAAACGCTGATATGATTAGCTGGCCTGGTAAATCCACTCTATGGCAGAGCACCATTCATTAGTTTGAGTTGAAAATTAAGCACAAAGTAATAATTTTTATTTATTTATTTTTTTAGATTACAAATTGGTAAAGTAATTCTGAAAAACTAGGGATGATATTTATAACAGAAGCTGTAAGCCATAATCTTAAATACAATATATAGCCAAAACATTTGCTTACCCATTAAATAATCGAAATCAGAAGTTCCCATCTGTTAAAAGTGATTTGTAGAAAAAAGCACCTAGGCAGTAGGATTTAAAAAATAATAATTCTCAAGCATTGGGATATTTTACTAAACAAGAATTGTGTAATTCTAAATATCTATAGCCACTTTTTCACCGAACGTGCCAAGATACACAATTATAAACATGGCGTCTAATAATGATCATGGATATAATATCAAAACCTACATTATTCAGGTAAATCAGCATTGTCATAGAACCATGTGCAACTTGACTTGTTGGCTGTTAATGCAAGTTTTCTGAATAAAATACAACCACTTCTAACGCATCCCGGGGATCGGGATCTACATTTCTTTTTTTTCTTTTTTTTTATCTGAAAATGCTATAGGTGATCGGATTTTCAGAATTGTGCATTAATATTGGAGTAGCTCGTCTAGCTTTACTCTGATATATATTTTAAGAGAACTTGAATCCTTCCATTTTAAAATCCACCTCATTTTGGGAAGTTCTCACCCATTTTGCATAACCAAATGGAAAAGCAGATAAGTTAGGAACTATAAGCCTAAATCACATATGCAATACATGATTTGAAAGCTAACACCCTCTAGTTTCTGAATATATATATACATTAAAATTGGGTGAGTAGAACAAAGACCAAGCTGCATCAGTTCAAACAAGACTCAAAGTTGTTCCTTTTATTCTTGAAATGATTGAGTTATTAAACTTAAATGATTTAAGGCAATCAGTTTCCTCAAATTGTTTGAGAACTACAGAGAGGAGGTGGAGCAGCTGGTGGACTGGTGCAAAGATAACAGCATGATACTGAACGTGGAGAAGACATAGGAGATCATCTAGGACCTCAGGAAGAACCGGCCTAACCTCGCTACACTGGCCATCAACAGCTCAGCTGTAGAGGGGGTCAACAGCACCAAATTCCTGGGAGTGCACATCATAGACACCCTGACCTGGAATGTAAACACCACCTTACTGGTCAAAAGGCCACAAAAGTGCATGTACTTCTTGCGGAGGATGAGGAGAGCCCACCTTCCCCAACCCATCCTCACCACCTTCTACAGAAGAAAAAACTGAATGTTAGAACTGTAACTATACAGTCATATGCTTACATTGATATTTTTCATCACATTTTTATCACTGCTGCTTACCTTATCAAGGCTGCACTTTAAAAAAGGAAATGATCTAGAGAGCTGTACTTAACAAAAGTTCCTTTTGTTTACACTTGATTATACAAAATGACTAAATAAAATCTGTCTAAGTCTCCAAATCTAAACATTTGAAACTTGTATAAGAGTTCTGTTTAATAGTGTACTGGTAACTTGAGAGGTTTAACAGTTTCTTCAAATTGATTGAGTTAAAAAAAATTTGGGACAACTAAAAAATATACATTTTTGGGGAAAAGAAACTAGAAGCTTAAAGCGCCCACCCAATTAGAAGTAATCCTCGTCTATTTTGCATACCCTAATGGATAATGAATAATGACAATGGTGTGAGTAAAACACAGCCTAAGCTGCATCAATTCAAACATGACTCAAAGTTGTCTTTTTATCTCGAAAATAATAGGTAATTTTTGAACAGAAGTAATAAAGAGATGCTTGAGAATAGGCATGTCTCGTTGTATTACATTTGTTCTACATCATGTCAACCATAAATTTCAGACCTCTAGCTACAACAGTTTCATAGCGGTGGGGCTTTGAACTTTTGGTGTCATCAGTGTCTCCAAATCTCTTCAAATGTGCCAGATTGTGCCAAATTTTGCCAAATGTTTTTTCTCAACTATTTGACCAAAAGAATAACACTGAAGCATTTTGATGGCCACAAAACATTTATGTAGCGAGTATTTTTACGTTTTCAGACTTAGTCATTCTAATAAAACAAAATCAGCATCCAAACTTTAAAAATATTGGAGCGTTGTTAGTAATCAGCTTAGCAGCGTATTTCAATTTTACGCAATCCGGTAACACAGCTCTGGTTTATGCAACCCAGCCATGTCTAGGCTTGTTTGAAACCTTATTTCATTGGCAACAAAGCCAAACAGCCCAGGTGGTCCTAACCAATAACAGCAGGACTCTACGAGGCGTAATATCGCTCTACTCGTTGCATCATTGGCTGACAAGAAAGGAGCGCTGGTGAGACTTCATTGGCTGTCCCTGACTCAAATCGAGTCATACAAAGATGCGGACGCTGTTGTCTTGTAGGTAAGAAGACGATGTAAAGAAACATACCAAACATCGCAGACAAATTTTGCAGGAAGAAAATCTTATTAGCAAGATGCTAAGCATTAGCTGTGATTACCTAACTTTTCTGATGTCAAAAACGGGACGATAAGTGGCGATTTCCTCATCGTAGATTTTTTTTCCTAAGAATATTTTAATCTGTGGACCCTTATAGAAGAATGGAGTATAAACAATTGAAGGCTGGATTTATAAAACGGCTTCTGGACGCCTTCAAAAGTATGTTGTTGTGGCTGCTTTGTCATGTTTACATTTTGACATGGTGCTATATTTGTGTTAATTGAGCTTTGATACTCGCTGTGTCCATAAAATGAACAAATCTTTCGTCAACTCCTTCCTCTGCGATCGAACTGAACTTGGAAACAGGTTAGTGACATTAGCTCATATCACTAATATAAGTTTCTATTTCTACAGAGTGTCCTGTTTATCTGCCTTAGATGATGAGCAGCCGCACGCTTGTTAATCAATAAATGCTTGTTTGAAATTGTCCTGATCTGTCTGCTTGAATATTGGGTCCAACGTTCCGAGCTCCTGACAGAGCAAGGAGATAAGTGAGGAAGAAGACATTTAAACCATTCCTTCCATCAGTCATCATGGACAATGTGAGAGCTTTAGGAAACAAGTTAGAAGAACTTTAAGCTCCAGCAAGGACCCAGCCAGAATATCGGCAATGCATTTGCATTATGCACTTTACTAAAACTTGGCTGAAGGATCACATCTGGGACTCAAGCGTCTCTCTTCCGGGCTTTCTGACCGTACGAGCTGACAGAGATTTAAAGAAGACCAGGAAATTCAAACAAGGTGGGTCGGCTGTGTGTGTCAACAACAGATGGTGTCATTTAGCACATGTTACTGTGAAGAGTTGTCAGCCCAGATATTGAACTGTTGGCAGTTGGTTTTCCGCCATATTATTTACCCAGAGGAGGCAAACAAGAAAAGGCTGGAAAACAAGCTCCAGCAGAACAATATCAGAGATGTGTGGTCAGGGAAGAAGAAGATCACAGGCTTCAAGCAGAAGTATGATCAGACAGATGGAATTCAGGACTGAATATAGTCTTAAACAGATTCAGTTCAAGAACAAGCTCAGCATCTTTATCTCCTACTCACAGTCACATCGACATCCTATTCTGCTTCAATTAGTTTTTTGTTTGCCAAATCAGAAGACGGTGCCACTTCATCATCTTTCACTTGTCTATCTCTAGAAGTCAAATGGTAAATGGCATGTACTTATACAGTATAGCGCCTTTATTCAAGTCAGGAGACTTGACCAAAGTGCTTTACACCACATTCATTCACCTATTCACGCACACACTCACACACTGATGGTGGCAAGCTACATTGTAGCCACAGCTGCCCTGGGGCTCACTGACAGAAGTGGGGCTGCTGTAAACTGGCGCCACCGGGCCCTCTGATCAGTAGACAATGCAGGTGAAGTGCCCAAGGACACAATGACACTTAGAGTCGGAGTCAGGGCTTGAACCGTCAATCCTTCAATTTCAGGGCAAACTCCTACATCCAACACCACTGTCGCCCTAAAGACGCAACTGGAGACTGAATCATAATAAATCACCAGGTCCATATTGTGTAAGCACTCAGCAAATGGTCCTGAGTGACTATATGCCTGTTGCCCTGATATCCCTCAAACCCACGGTCATTTAGAAAAGGCAGACAGCACTGTAAGGATCATGCTGTTTGATTTCTTTGCTTTAGAAGACTCAGGTGGAGGCATCAACAATGTCTGGATCAAAGACTACCTAACAAAAAGACAACAGTTTGATAGACTGAAGGGTCACCTCTCTACTCAAGTAGTCAGCAGCACAGGAGCATCACAGGAGCACCACAGGGGACGTTACTCTCTCCATTCCTTTTCACTCTTTACACATCTGACTTCCAGTACTAGACAGTCCTTTCCTCTGCAGAAATACTCAGATGACTCTGCATTCATTGGGTGCATCAAAGATGGACAACAAGCTGAGTACAGAGAGCTGGTGAACCGCTTTGTGGCACGGTGTGGAAACTAACATCTGATCCTAAATGCAAACAAAACAAGGGAGATGAGTGTAGATTTCAGAAGAAACAGGTTGAGTCATATAAACATCATGGGAGAAGAAGCGGAGGTGGTTAATGAGCATAAATACCTTGCTTTTCACTTGGACAACAGCCTAGACTGGAGACAACTGTGAAGCCGTCTACAGAAAGGGACAAAGCAGATTGTACTTCCTAAGGAAGCTTACTGAGGGTCCGTCAATGTTCCAGCAAGATGCTAGATACCTTCTATAAATCTGTTGTGAAGTGTTTGATCTCTTCTTCCATCCTCTGCTGGAGTAACAGTATTAGAGTAGATTACTTACAAAAGCTCAACAAGTTAAATAAGAAGGCCAGCTCTGTTCTAGGAACTCCTCTAGAACCTCTGGAGATTACTTCACAAAGAAAACAATCTTTATAAAGTGAAAAAAAATGTGGATAACTGTGAGAATCCTCCTCAGAAGATTTTTAAACAACAACAGAGTGTCTTTAGTAAGAGGCTTCTCCAGATACGGTACAAGACAGACCAATACTTCCTGCCTACAGCTATCAATGCCTGCAACACCCGTTTAAAAAAATAGCACATGAGTTACTGCAACATTTCATTTTCTTTTGGGATTAATATAGTATTTCTGAATTTGAATATCCAATTCAGGGAGGCTATCTAAATCTCCTTCCCTGATCAATGTAAAGATCTGGACCTAATCTGGATATACTGCTGCACTGTTCCTCAGAGAGTAATACATGATGGATCAAAATTAGACAGGAACCAAAAAAAATACTGAGGAGAAGAGAAAAACATAGACGTAGAAATGTTAAAAGAAGGAAAACATTGCAATTCCTAAAAAAACATTTTACAACCTGGTAATAAAACACATAGAACCTTAAAAAAATAAAAATATATATCCTGAGAAATTGTCACATTTCAATAATTAACATGTATATGTAGTTATTAATTAATTTTTTGACAGACCAGAAAAAGTGATTCATAATTTAAGTAGAATAACGTAAAATAAGTGTTTGTTGTTGCATTCTTTTAACAAATAAACTAAAAAAGAAAATCTTGAAAAGAGAGTTATAATCAAATCACTCTGATGGTTTAAATAAAACCAGCTCAATCCAATTGCCAAGCAAGCAGGTTCAGACTGGTAATCTGTGATACCAGGCATTTGCCCGGTGGGCCGGTCCTAATTTCAGCGTGTGAGGGGTGGCCCTCCTTAAATCATACCGGCCCCAACACTTACTCCCCGGCTGAAGCGCCTACCTGTGACAGTAAATAACTCAAGGAGCTCAGGAAGTAATACAATGTTTACTACCTAAATGATGCATGCAGTATATATATAGCCCTTCCTTGTCATGTACATCCTTGTGATGGTTGGCATATGGTGTAATTTTCTATTTCTTCAAACTGTAAAATCCTTGCAACAAACTAAATTATAATAAAACTAAGATGCTTTCTTTAAACCAAACTACGATATTTGGCCAATTATGTTTGAACGTTTTGCAAAAGTATGTTGCGGTGCATTAGATTTTGCATCTAAAGGCTAACGTTTCCCGTCTTACGTTCATTGTTGCCAGGTTGGGATGTTTCCCAATCTGGCAGTTTAGGATGGCCGTCTATTGGTAAAAAATGTCTTTCTTTAGATCTATTATTAAGAGATCAATAAACTTTGGTTTAAATTGGGCGAGATTTCATATATCCAAGCGGTTTATGAAAATTTTTTGGGCTGGAAAATATGAATCAGTGACAGCTGACAACCCTTGTGATGTGGTGAGTGTGGACATTACGGTCAATGCGGTCAATGCTGCGTCCTTGTTAATAACCAAAGCCAGTAAAACCGCATTATAGAAGTCTTGGTGAAGGTTGTTCTGTGATGCATGAAGATAGATCGGTTAATCCACAATGTGTATTTGTATTGTTTCTCACATTTGAGAAATTGTTCCCAGTCCAAGCCTGTATACAAGTCACCAAAAGCGGATTAAGGCTTTTTTTTTTTTTACCCATGGAAGTTCATAGTACTGCAGAAACTCTGAAGGTTGCACTATTCTCCTTTGAAGAACAATGGAAAAAATAGGAAGAAAATTCAGGCACAACATGTGCAAGCTAGTAAAGGTACACTTTTAAATATATGCAGCTGAGATTGCAGCTAATGTGTAGGTGTTTCTAGAAATGGTGAAGTCACTAAATGAAGCCGTGCTTCAAAATTTAGCATAAATCAAAAATGTCTGCGTCATACCTGCAACAAACTGCCCAAAGGGCTGGTTATACTCCCGCAGCAGTGTGTCCAGTGAGCTTGTCGCATATATTTTTGATATACTGTATGCTCAGTTTTGAAGCATGATCTGCTGGGGTTATTGTCCCATTAAACCATCTGAGCTAAATTTAACCTTAGACAAACTTTATTGTCATCTTGTATGCACAGAGTAAAAAAAAAAATGAAATTTCAATGCATACAGCTTTCAACAGTGAAATGAACATTACCATTTATAAAGTGCAGCAGTGATCAGAATGTAAAGCCAGTTTAAAGGAGAAGTTCACTTTTTAACACTTTAAGCCCATTTTCTGTAGTGTCCAGGATGAAATCGAATGATCGACACCAAAATGTTGACAATTGGTCCTGTCTCTGCTTTTTGGCTCATTTAGAATCCACCCCTGGCTGCTTTAGAATGGCTTCCATAGAGCATGTCCGATAATGCCCTTAAAACAACCTTAAACATTCTTTTTTTAAAATATGCTACTCACCGGGTCGTCAGCGCTGTTCAATGACGTTCCAAAAAAAGTTTCGTAAAGAAAAAACGTTCCTGTAGTGTTTTATTTAGCATTTTGTAAATCCCATTGAGTTCTGTTGGAATAGTCAATATTCCCCTGCCACCGGAAACGGAAACGGGGCCTGTTTACGCAGTTGTAGTCTTTTCGCTTCACTCTGTGTACTCCGACGTCGAGAATCAAGAATCCACCTTTCATATTCCATTTTCAGAGTTTTTAAAAGTGTTTTACAGAGACGTTAGCACCTTGACGTCGGAGTACACAGAGTGAAGCGAAAAGACTACAACTGTGTAAACAGGCCCCATTTCCGTTTCCGGTGGCAGGGGAATATTGACTATTCCAACAGAACTCAATGGGATTTACAAAATGCTAAATAAAACACTACAGGAACGTTTTTTCTTTACGAAACTTTTTTTGGAACGTCATTGAACAGCGCTGACGACCCGGTGAGTAGCATATTTTAAAAAAAGAACGTTTAAGGTTGTTTTAAGGACATTATCGGACATGCACAACGGAAGCCATTCTGAAGCAGCCAGGAGGTGATTCTGCATGAGCCAAAAAGCAGAGACAGGACCAATTGTCAAAATTTTGGTGTCAATCATTCGATTTCATCCTGGACACTACAGAAAATGGGCTTAAAGTGTTAAAAAGTGAACTTCTCCTTTAAAGTCATGGTGCAAAAGGTATTGATATGGAAAGGTTCAGTGCAGTGCAAATAAATAAATATGGTGCAAAATACAGTAGAACATTGAGTTGTGTTCTATTTAAAGGGATCATGAAAGAAATAATCCACGTTGGTCGTACAATATGATGTTTACAAGTGTGATGCAGAGTCCAGCCCAGAGTTCAGCAGATCTACAGTCTGATGGTTGTGGGGAAGAAGGTGTTGCAGAACCTACTGGATCTGCAACGTATGCTGCAAAGCCTCTTCCCAGAGGGCAGCAGGGAAAACAGTCCATGTTGGGGGTGTGAGGGGTCATATACAGTATGATGTTACGGGCTCACGACACGCAGCGCTGGGATGAAATGTCTTTAATGGAGGAAAGAGGAACCCCGGTGATCGTCTCTGTGAACCCAATTTAGGATTCAGTTTGCAATCGCAATGATGAGAGCCAGAGGTATAGTTACCATTTGGCAAAAAAACGAGCTGGCTGCCCAGGGCCCCAAGCTCCTGAGGGCCCCATAATACTCACAGGAGTACCCTAGTCGTCCGCCAGAATGTCATGGGGCAATATTAAAAAAACGATTCAATCTCAAAAACCAAATCAACGCAAATTCTAATTTTACCTGCACAAATTAACTAGCACTGAAAAGGTAGAACCTTTTTATTCAATTCACAGCTTAAAGGGGGGGATAGTTGACCTCAGTATGACCGAAAAAAATAACTGTTAATATCTCTAAAACAACAGTAGCACACATCTTTCATTTTTACAAATGCGCATTTTAATTGCACAAACTTGTACTAATGAAGCTCAAGGATATACAGTGAGAGGTGATGATAGTTTTTATTTTTTCTTCTGATGAGAACAAAAATATCATGCTTTGTTTGAATTAAGCTGTTTAGAGTGTTTTAATAGTCATTCTCCCCCAGTTAGTTTTAAAGGTGATGCTACTGCCACCTTGTGTCAACTTGTTTAATTTTCATTTGAAGTATGATCAGCAACTTTTGGATTTGTTTTGGGAAAGATGGTCTGAATATAAAGAAGATTTCTGATTAAAACATAGCATCAAATATTTAGAGCTAGTAAAGAAAATCCCCCTGATGAGCTAAGGAGATAAGGTATGTGACTAGAGATCAGATGCACATAGACCTCAAAAAATAAGTTCTGCAGATTAAAATAAGTCTTTCAAATCAATGCTTTTACAGTGTTTACATCTAGACAGAAAATAAGAGTTAATGCGGTTCCATCAGTACAGGTGATGGTGAAAAAACTCCAGATGAAATCCATCCAATGATTTTAGCAGAATGATTGCTTTAAAAATAAAGATATATGGCAGACGTGCTTTAAATGTATAGTTTTGTTTTTTTCATTAAACATCACAATAGGCATTAGGCGGGGAAAAAATGATATGGTCCTTTCTTAAGGGCTGTGTTTTCCAAGTTTGTTTCTCTTAATGGACGTTATGGCTTAAAGCCAGTCTAAAAAGTCCAAAATTCAGGTTCTCCTGGAAAATAATATCAAGATTGACACAAAAAGAACTTTAAACTGAAATGTATTAAAGCCAACAGTCATTCCCCTCTATTTTATTTATATACAGAGGAGCAAAATAGTATGTATTCAATCACTAATTGTGCAAGTTCTCCTACTTAGAAAAGAGATCTGTATAATGTTCATCATAGGAAAAACAAAAACAGAAACTTCAATTATACCGGATTTTAAAATAATTTATTTGTATATTACGCTGGAAAATAAGTGTTTTCACTTTCAAATAATCCGGTAACTTATATAATAAGCTCATCTCTCCTCAGCTGGTTACCTGTATTAATGGTTCTGCTTAAACTGGTTATAACGGACACCTGTCTCAACCTCAAACAGACTCCAAACACAACCAAGGCCAAGATCAAAGGGCTGTTGGAGGAAACCAGGAAGAAAACCGTAGACCGGCAACAGGCTGGGAAGAGATCATCTACAACAGGAAGAAGATTGGTGTGACAAAATCAGCCGTGGAGCAACTGGAAGAAAATGGGAGACATAGAAGGCCATTGATGATCTCCCTCCATCTTGGGCCTGACAGAAGATCGTTCCCTGTGGGTTCAAAATTATCATGAGAACAATGAGCAGAAACCCCAGAGCTACATGGAGGGAACAGATGATAGAGATGCAGATAGCTGGAACCAAAGGCTGCCACCAGTAACACACTAAGACCAAAGGCACCCCGATCCTGCTAAGACATTACCTGTCCAGAACCGTCTGGAGTTTGATAGAGAGCAGATGGAAGATCCATTCACCAAAAGATGTTTTGGGTGTATGTATTTTTTTTTCAATTTCGGGAGTATACATAGATTATTCATTCATGCAGTCAACAGGAGACCTGTTCTGAGTGTTTATTTGGCTAAAATTTATATCCTTAATAAATTTGTGTTTTTTTCTTGGGAATAACCAAATATTCAAGTGTGAGAAAGTTCTTTGTGTAGGGGTGGGATAGTTCCAAGGGAGAATTTGTGTATTGGTAATTACTGTATACATGTATGTACTGAGCTTTGCCCAGTCAGAGCTAAATCTTTCTGTCTGAGGACTTGAAATAAATTTGAACATTCTCTTGCAAGAGCCTCTGCTTCCCCCTCAAGTCCACAAAAGAAAGAAGGTTTGCAGTCGCAGCAGATTCAGCGTCATGTCTGCTAGGAAGATTGTTGGTCGTGGCCGTGAACGCAGGGAGGATCCATCACGCTCACCCTATGATGGGGATGAAGTCTGGAGGAGAACTGAGTTTCCTCCTGTGAACCCTCTATTATACCAAAACGCTGCCAGTATGTATGTTGATATGCGTTGAAGATAAGACCTTGATAAGTTACACATAAGTTAAACAAGACGCGCAAATGCCACAACTTATGAGTAACTTACACTTAACACTGTCAATGATTAGATAAGTTACCCGTAACTTATAGCCCATGTATGAGCATACGCTGACATACGTCGAGAAATTTTCTTGCCCTTACATTTTTCTTAAATTTCTTAAGAATTTTTTCTTAATTTACTTACCGTATGTCGACATGTGCCACGGTGTTTTAGCAGGCTTCAGCGCACTTCAGCGTGCTAATAACTTATACATAATGTACCCATAAATTATCCAATGTATGCCAGCGTTTTTGCCATTCACTGATCAGATAACTTATCTGTAACTTATGTCACAGCCGCCCAGGTATGAGCTGGCATACGTCAAGAATGCCAGTGTACGCTCTCGACGTACTTGCTGTATGTCGACGTGCGTGCTCATAACTTAGACAAAACTGACCCATAACTTATGCAATATTTTGCATATTTTGCCATATTTTTCTTACATCAGGCATACGCTGGTCTAAATCGTCAAGGTGTGACAGGGGCTTAATGCTCACTGGTGGTTTTCCATGATGGAAACCTCGATATTTATGTAAAATATTTTATTTTTGTGTGTAAATAAAGAAGACTGACTCAACGACAGCAGTTTTTGACAGATGGCATTTATTCTCATCAGGCATCTGACATTAGAATCGCTACAGTTCGCCATTTCGCTAATGGCTACTAAAGAAAGCGTAATAAAATTAAAATAAAAAAACAGAAAAAAGAGGCAAACTCTTCGGAGCCTTAATGCTGCCAGTTGGTCCTCCTGGGTCAACTGTGAGACCGGATCCAGATCCATGGCCACCAAAGCTAACATTCAGTCACATTTGAATTTATGCAGCATCATAAACAGACATGAAATTCCACGGTGTGTACAGCTACTTTCATCAAACATTCATAAGCAAGATCGATTACAGAGAAACCACAAGTATCAGAAGTGGGGGAAAAACATTTGATGATGCAGTGAGCTGGACGACACCGACGCTCTTAAAAAAAATAAATGACAAATACATACATACAAGAAGTGGAGCTATGATACTAGGTAGAGCTCGCCTGGAGTCCATAACAACAACAAAACCTCGAGAAGAAAGTTAGCATAGACGTTAGCAGCAAAAGGGGTGGAAATTTAGTGCCGTGGGATCATAGTGGAGAAAGATTGTCACACGAGAGGTGGTGCGGTTCCCTCCGAGGTTAAACCTGCTCACATTTAAGGATTGCGTTAGTTTCAAAGCTTAATTGTTATTTATTTTACAAGTGTTCAAGTGCTAAAGGAACAGTTCCTCATGTCGGAGGACATCAAACAGACCATAAAGAAGTTAAAATGGGACCAGCTTGTTTAGATATGCACAGAGAAATGAATCAGCTCCTTCAGCCAAGACAGAGGAGCAGTTGACCAAAGTTCTCTATGATTGGGGCGCGGCATCATCACACAGAGACAGCAATGCAGCTTGTAAAGCCAATTTATGCTTCTGATGCATAGCCTCTGCAGCCGTCAAATCTGTCTCTGTGCGCGACCATGGCCCCCCCGCACAGGTTCTGCAACCGTTGTCACGCACCTCAAAAAAATCCTGACTACACATTGGACGGTCGCAAACCTGGACGGACCTCAAGTGTGCAGACAAAAAGCAGCTGTGATTGGTCCTTAGTATGCCTTTCCAGCTGTCTGTGTGGTCGTCCTTCTCGATTCTGTGCCGGGGCGTGCCATTTTTAAAAACCGAGGAACTACTACACTGAACGACTATAACGAAAGGTTAATCGGCCTTTTTACCAACTCCATTAACAGAACCTTTTCCTCTTTGATGTCTAGCAACTCTAGATCTATCTCCGTGACCGTGATATCTTGCAGACGCGCCATTGTTGTTTTTGGAAGAAAAACAGTCCCGCTTGCGCCGCCGAAGTTCCCGTGACTATCTGCCAAAGTTCTCGCGACTTCTCGAATAGGCCCCCCTTGCGCTTTGGCGGGAAACTGTTGTGCATCCCTAGAAACTCCAGACCGACGGTGCAGAAGCATACCAGCAAAACTGGTTCGCGACCAGACGTAAGCTACATATAACGCAGAACTCTAATCTGCACTTTAGTGTTGGTTTAAATTAACCGGTAAACAGACGTAGAAAACTTTTATAAATGAAACCGGATAAGCTATTTAGCTGTTTTAGCTATTTGCCGTTTGTTCAGGCTCTAGGAAAGTTTCAGCAGGTAACAGAAAAAATGTATACTTCTCAGACAAGTTCCTCTTTTATCTTCTGTTGTAGAACATCTGTGATGGAACATGTTGGAGGCTTCTAGGAAATACCAGCTAAGGTAAATTATGTTTCATAGATATATTAATGTAGTCTGTTTTTAGGAATGCTAGCCATGCTGACTGTGCTTTTGCTATACAAAAGATGCTAAAGCCAGTATAATGAGGGAACTTAAAGAATTTAGTGTCCTAAAGTGACAAATCACAGCAGGAAGGCTAGAAAAAAAAAAAAACAAACACAAAAAACTTTAAATCATGTTCTCTACCATCTTTTTTTTTTAGAGAATTTGTAACTGGCTAGAAATTTTGGCAGATTAAAATGTTTGAAAACATAATAAAAATGAGCAAAAAGAAAAATGCATAAAATCCTGCCAATCAACAAATGATAAAAGAGACATGATGAATTACTGAACTGAAGCCCTTTGAAGGTTGATGTGGTTTGAAGGGGAAACATCTTCACAACTACTGGCAAGAATAAAGGTTGCACAGGTTTGCTTCCTGGACTAAAGCTGCAACAAAACAGCAGAAATAAGAGGAAAAGATGCAGCATCTTTCCAGTTCCTCTCTGCTTTATGGACAACTTGACTCCATTATCGTTTCAGGCAAAGAAAAGTATTTATAAATAGAAATAAAAATTAAATGCAATCCTGAAATGAAAATCTGAAAAAGCAACTTTGTTTGTACAAATTACATTTTTTTCTCAAGGCTTTTTATTTCCGTTTTATTTATATATTACATTATTGTAATACATGCCTTTTCATCAATTTTTTTTAAAGATATTAAATTTTTTCTATTTCAAATTTATCTTTTTTAGATTGAATTGTACAAACTGTATTCTTTTCAAACTGTTTTCCAGATCACATTGGCCGTTTCACAATATGTGCACTTGTGCGTTCTCATGTGTACTCGTGAAACATCATCAGCCTCAGCCATAGTACTGTTCCAATTCAGAAGAACACAAGTGGGAGAACAGAAAAAGTCCCCACATGTTGTTCCTGCCCCTCCCTTTTTACCCAGCATGCTCAGAGCAGACTTGTCCATTCTTGAGATTGACAGCTGCCCCAGCATGCACTGCGGCAGCAGCAGCTTCCAAAGGAGCACTTACTGAGCTCAGAGTATTAAGTTATAAGATCTATTTTCTGTTGCCGTTCTTAAAAGTACGTTCATTTGATGCGAGAATATTATACTTTAAGCTTAAACTATATCACTCATTTAGTGATTTAATGAGTAATTTTTTTTTATTTGGCAAAACATTCATTTGATTTGTGTTTATCCGACTGTGTCTTTATTATTATTCCCCCACTAATTGAAAAAGGTAAGAATTTATTATTATGTACAGACTATTAATAACAGGAGGTGAAATGCAGCTCCAGACGAGTCGAGCATGTGGTGATGTCACAAGTACGCTTCTTGTGACGTCAAGAACATACGTGGTAAGAACACGAGTCTGCACTCGCGTTCTTGTGAATTGAGAAACAGCAAATTATCTTCCCCTCTGGGGGCGGGCTTTCTGTTGGAGTGAGCTGCAAAGACGCATCTCCATTTGTCTGCATGGAGGTCAGCATCAACATTTTTATTGGTCAATTTGCGCATAGAAAAAACGTTTGAGTTGGGCTTAAAGTCAAAAGATAGTGAATTGTAAAATGCAAGTTGAAAAAAATTGAAAAGCTACTCTGAACTCTTTCTTTTGAGAAAGAAGTTCTTCAAAGATTAATTTTTTTAAGAGTATTTTTTTTTTTTAAGTTTTGATTTACGAAACTTGTTCTTTGCTTGGAATAATAATGGAACAAATTCCACTCCATACTTTGATATCTTTTCTTCCCACAGATTTTAGAAACAGTTCTTCCTAAATCTGGGAACACAACAAGATTCATGCTTTTCTCTGCTTACCAACCGAATATGCAGAGTTGTGCAGCCTATTGAAGTGGGTTTAATAAATACGAGGGATTCTTGTGGTTAATCTTCCACAGCACAGGCAGAAATATGCCTTCCTGTACTGCAGACGGAGTGACTGTTCAGAATCTATGGCACTTTTCCATTCCATGGTATAATTCAACATGGCTCTTCAAGCTTCATTTTTCTCTGCGATAGAGAATCCTCTGGGTACGGGTGGGATCAGCTGCTCCTCGTGGTAGAGAATGAGCTCAGCATTTCGAATGACTGCTCACCAACAGGATCAGGACGCATCCGTAGAGTTCCAGTTCATACAGCTGGAAACATAAACCAAGCTGCACCGAACCATGAAATAAAAAAAAAATACCAGAAGAAGAACTAAAAGGTGCTTCAATAGGTTCTGGTGAGATGGGATTACTCGGCATGTTTGGGTTCAGTCACAGATTGGGAAGTCTGGACGGTGAGCGTCTGATTAAGAAGTCTGAGGTCAAAGTGCAGAGCAGGAGCATCACCGTCAAAACCTTAGAGCTCCTAGTTACTGGCCACCTCATCTGCATTGTCCACGGCCTCCACGGTGCTGTCCAGGCCGCCGCGGGCTCGCCAGATCTTCACTGTGCGGTCGCTAGAAAACCAGAACACAGGTTAGCAAAGAAATTCAAGTAAAAACAGGCCCAACAGAATTAGAGAAAACTTATTAAAAAAAATAAAAATCATAGCTTAGGTTCACAGAACATTTCCAGGAAAATATCCTCAATGTTATCCTGTCCCTTTAGTCTCACGAGAACAGGAAGGTTTTTTCATTGTTATTCATAGTCTTTTATTCAAAGTAAAGCATGCACCTGTGACCCTTAGTTGATTTAAGTAATAAAGTACTCATATTGTGCGGTCCTACTTCCTGCTGTGCTCCAAAATTCACGATTTCTTTTAAGTGAAAGGTCATGGTTCACTTCCTCTTCATTCTGTGGCCTGGTCTGTGTCAGCACTTTGGCAAAGAAATGAAATTTTGCACCTTCAACTCATGTTGGACCTTGAAAACTAAAATAAATGAGTCACTTTCCCCTTTATAATTCATCTTCAGACTGCTTTCAAAATAAGATCACAAGTTAAATAAACACGTTGCTTTATCTAGTCAGGAAGTGCTACATCAGCAACCTTCTATTGGAGATGTACCCTAAATGAGAGGCCAGGCCAGGCCAAGACTCTTGTTTTAAAATGTAAGCTCCAATATTTCTATTAACCAGTTGAGCAGAATTGTTTGGAGGGATCTACTCTATGTATTTGTCATGATTTTAGGCTTTTGATCCTTTTTTTCTGCATTTTTGACTCTTTATTTAAAAAACAGTTAAAATCAGAATGAGATGAATGCAGTAGAACATTCTATCGAGGTTGCTCTACTTGTCTTTAATAATGTGAACAAAACATTAACATCTATAAACATTACATAGGGGTCAGTTAAATATGAATGAAAAATATTAAATAAAACACATGGCTAACAACAGAGCTATCACTGCATGAAAAGTGGGATTTTCGTCAATATACGGCACTGTAGATTGTCGTGGAACTTCAGGTTAGCGGCAGTTTACGGCAATTTGCAGGCTTCGTTGTAAACTCCCGTAAATTGTCAGAAATTGACGTGGAATTTCTTAGGCAGTGTTCCCCCCATGCCTCCCCCCCATGGAATTCTAGGGGAGGCTTTAACATGTAAATGAACTAGCTGTGAGCTATACAAATGCAAACCAGGGTTGCAGGGGGGGTTTTACCCCAAGTGACATCTTTCTGAGGAAGAAAATCTCTGATACAAAGAGATCAGGCTTAGTATAGCCTCTCACATTTTAGCTTGAATTGATTTATTTAATTAAAGTATAGAGACCAAAACAGATCTTTAGCCGACAGAGCAATACATTTAGAGCAGTAATTATTTTAAAAAAAAATTGCATTTAAGATAAAAAATAAAATGTTGTCTGTCAATATGCTCAATTCACAATTACTTAAGTGGAAAAGTTTCAAGAAATTAGTCTGAGATGATTCACTTTATATCATGGCGCATTATCCTGTTGGAAGTAGCCATCAGAAGATTGGTACACTGTGGTCATAAGGTCCGGCCAGGTCAAGATTCGCAATTGCAATTGCACCAAACAGGAAAAAGAACATCGACAAATTCCGGTTCGTCAAATTAAAATATAGCAGCAACAGATCGGTGACTAGAAATTATAGCACAATTCTTATATATATATATATATAAAAAAAAAAAAACTAACACCGTTTATTTAAATGATTGGATCCAAACTATTGGTTATTCACCAACGAGGAAGCAGATTTCTCATCTCCATCAAAATATTGATTTTATACCGAGGGACTTAAACTTTAATGAAATCCATTCAAAAGAAACTTCTTATTACAGGAATGAAAAGAGATGCTGAGTTTGGAAGTAGTGAACAAGTTCATTAAAAAAAGCAGTTTTGAATTATCCTTATCCCCGTTACAAAAATCTACAAAAAAATATATATATATATATTTGGGCAGAAACTACCATACCATACCATACCATACCAGCTTTATTTATAAAGCACTTTAAAACAACCACAGTTGATACAAAGTGCTGTACAGTTTAAGAACACAACATAATAAAAATAATTTAAAAACAGTTTAAAAGCAAAAAACATACAATTTAAAACTAGATCCCACTGGTGTTGAAAGCCAAGTAAAATAGATGGGTTTTAAGACGAGCTTTAAAAATGGGCAAAGAAGGGGCCTCTCTGACCTGCAAAGGTAAGTTATTCCATAATTTGGGGCCCATAACAGAGAAAGCCCTGTCCCCTCTGAGCTTCCTTTTTGTTCTCGGTTCCTCCAAGAGCAGCTGATTTGCTGACCTGAGAGACCGATGGGGTACGTAGGGATGAAGAAGCTCAGAGAGGTAAGCTGGGGCAAGATTATGCAATGATTTAAAAACAAACATAAGAATTTTAAAATGAATCCTAAAATATACAGGCAGCCAGTGAAGTGAGGCCAGGACAGGGGTCACATGCTCTCTCTTTCGAGTACCTGTCAAAAGTCGTGCAGCAGCATTTTGTACTAGCTGCAGACGTGAGAGCAGCGACTGACTGACACCCAGATAAAGTGCATTACAGTAGTCCAATCGAGTTGAAACAAAAGCGTGGATCAGTGTTTCAAAATGCTGCCTGGAAAGAAAAGATTTCACTGACGCCAATCGCCTTAAATGATAAAAGCTGGACTTAACTACGGCTCTAATTTGGCTGTCCAATTTAAAATCACTGTCCACCTTAAAACCAAGATCAGTAATAACAGGTTTAAAATATACCTGCAAAGGTCCCAGGTCAACAGAGGAGGACTCACAAGAGCCACTGGGTCCAAACACCATCACGTCTGTTTTGTTTTCATTAAAGTTTAAAAAGTTCAAGGCCAACCAAGCTTTAATATCTCCTAGACATGCCAGGAGATGTTTGATTGAATGTACATCCTGCTGCTGTATGGGCAAATAAATCAAATAAACTGAACATATGCTGGATGATGGTGGGATTTTTTTAATATGTCATATTAAATTAAGCGTTCACAGGGTTCATACAGGAATGAGTGACTCTAATTTAATGCTATTTAAATGCTATTAGAAATGATTTTAATACCATCAACAAGAATCATGTACACAAGTTATTAGTGTACATGAAATATGAAGGAGCTGCAAGCAGAGTTCCATGACTCCTGTATGTATGTAAACACACACACATACACTATATTGCCAAAAGTATTTGCTCACCTGCCTTGACTCACATATGAGCTTAAGTGACATCCCGTTCCTAATCCATAGGGTTCAATATGACGTCGGTCCACCCTTTGCAGCTAGAACAGCTTCAACTCTTCTGGGAAGGCTGTCCACAAGGTTTAGGAGTGTGTTTATGGGAATTTTTGACCATTCTTCCAGAAGCGCATTTGTGAGGTCGCACACTGATGTTGGACGAGAAGGCCTGGCTCTCAGTCTCCGCTCTAATTCATCCCAAAGGTGTTCTATCGGGTTGAGGTCAGGACTCTGTGCAGGCCAGTCAAGTTCATCCACACCAGACTCTGTCATCCATGTCTTTATGGACCTTGCTTTGTGCACTGGTGCACAGTCATGTTGGAAGAGGAAGGGGCCAGCTCCAAACTGTTCCCACAAAGTTGGGAGCATGGAATTGTCCAAAATGTCTTGGTATGCTGAAGCATTCAGAGTTCCTTTCACTGGAACTAAGGGGCCAAGCCCAGCTCCTGAAAAACAACCCCACACCATAATCCCCCCTCCACCAAACTTTACACTTGGCACAATGCAGTCAGACAAGTACCGTTCTCCTGGCAACCGCCAAACCCAGACCCGTCCATCAGATTGCCAGATGGAGAAGCGCGATTCGTCACTCCAGAGAACGCGTCTCCACTGCTCTAGAGTCCAGTGGCGGCGTGCTTTACACCACCGCATCCGACGCTTTGCATTGCACTTGGTGATGTATGGCTTGGATGCAGCTGCTCGACCATGGAAACCCATTCCATGAAGCTCTCTGCGCACTGTTCTTGAGCTAATCTGAAGGCCACATGAAGTTTGGAGGTCTGTAGTGATTGACTCTGCAGAAAGTTGGCGACCTCTTCGCACTATGCGCGTCAGCATCCGCTGACCCCGCTCCGTCAGTTTACGTGGCCTACCACTTCGTGGCTGAGTTGCTGTCGTTCCCAAACACTTCCATTTTCTTATAATACAGCTGACAGTTGACTGTGGAATATTTAGGAGCGAGGAAATTTCACGACTGGATTTGTTGCACAGGTGGCATCCTATCACAGTTCCACGCTGGAATTCACTGAGCTCCTGAGAGCGACCCATTCTTTCACAAATGTTTGTAAAAACAGTCTGCATGCCTAGGTGCTTGAATTTATACACCTGTGGCCATGGAAGTGATTGGAACACCTGATTCCAATAATTTGGATGGGTGAGCAAATACTTTTGGCAATATAGTGTATATACGTATATATATATCCTCTAGCTTTTTCTCCGCCTGGAGCGATATAATATATCTGACGAAATTGTTTTTATAAGCATTTTTTATTAAAGAATTATAAATACTTCGATAAACATATTTAAATAATTTTAGTGCCAATTAAGGCCTTGATTTAAAAAAAAAAAAAAAAAGAATGATTTTTTAATTATTTTTATTGATCCGCGGAAACTCTGGTTCATCTCGCGCATGCTCTGTACGATCTCCAAGAAACTTAGAGCGGCGGGGTCTGGATCCATAGTGGAGGATGCTGCTTTGCTTTGTGCAGGCGGTCTGGAGCGTCTGGATTTCGGGGTAAAACTCCTCTTGGACGCGATGGCGACTCTGCATCGAACAAGACGAAGTCAAAGAAGAGATGCTAGCGGTAAATATATGTTCGATTACTGCCTGCTAAGCTAAAAGCAGCCTAGCCTAAGCTACCGGCTAATAGCAGCCTAGCTATTAGCCTATCTAGCCTAGCCTTGCAAGAACAAGCTTTATTAAAGTGTATTTTTTGTGATTACAGGAAGCAGTATGCCGTCTTAACAACTCGGAGACTAATTGCAGGCGCTATGAACCGGAGCAAGGGTAAGATTTAAAGAATATGCTTTCATTCTGCGGTAAAAGGCAATGGATACGGATAGACACCGATCATAGCTTTTACATTTTGTTTTCACAGACTACTGTCGCCTCACAATGAGGCGGTGACCTCCTATTTGCTCGGAGCCATAATCAGCAAGTCCAGATTTGCACGATGTTGATAAAGACGACATTGTGTGTAAGTGACTTGTTTTAATGTTTTCTCCTTCCTTGTTACTGTGACTTGCGTTTGATTTTTTATTTATACCACTCTCATTTAATTGTTTTCCAGCTGCCTGTAAGACGTATTTTCAGACGGTACGCAGGAGCTTCAGATATAGGCTGCCAGCCAACACGCTGCGTGCGGAGGCTATCTGCTCGGAGTCGGGCCAGAAGAAAGAGGGTAAGACTTTATTTGGTGACTATTTTTCAGGTGCATTAATAGATGTGTTGTGTCCATACGCAGTGCGCTGATTCATTGTTTTTTTTTTCAGCTGCTGAAAGCGAGGCAGAGTGTGCTAACAGATGAGGAAGTGGAACTCTGGAAGTCCGCCTTCCTCGGCGGTGTCTCTGGATGGATTGTACGGTCGCCGCCATTTCGTAGGCCGGATCTCACTGAACTCTGTGTTAAGCTGCAGTCCCGGTTAGAAGCGATGCCGAAGAACAGGGCCGCGCACAGTAGGCGTCTGCACATCGGACCTGCCTCGGAGGGAATGCTGCCAGTTACCTCCAACCCCGAGGAAGCAAACGGACCATTCACGGACTTTTAATTTTTAGAAACGCATGTGTTTGGATACGCGTTGTATATAGTTGTGTGTGTTTCAATAAAGCTCTTTCTTTGCATAAACAGCTTCCTGCAAATGTTCATTTCCTGTATAAATTCATTCATGTCCTTGATGGTAGCCTAATAATTGTGTAGTAGTGTAGGATAACATAAATACACACCATATGAATGAATAAATATGAATGAATAAATATATGAATGAATAAATATATATATATATATATATATATATATGAATAAATATATATATGTAAATATATATATATGCCAACCAATCACGAGCGACTTTACTTGTTTAAAAAGAAGTGGTTCCATCCAATACTCAGTAAGAAAATTAAAGCCTGGCGTGGCCACGTGTGGTTTTGCTGCCAATCACGAGCGATTTCATTTGTTTGAGAATAGTGGTTTCAGCCAATACTGAGTAGGTTATTCAAGCCAGACCTGGCCAGCCGCGCGGGTTTGCTGCATTCATATGCTAATTAGGGCCATTAGTACAGCTGATCGCTCTCCACATACGTCACGGTACGTTTTCGACAATTTGTGGCACGACAAACGCGGACAAGCACGGGTTGCAAATTGTCGGAAACTGACGAAAATCAGGCAGATCTGCGGGAGTTTACGGGGGTTTACGGGGACGAAAATCTCACTTTTCATGCAGTGTATGATATGAGGTAAAGGGCTGGTTATCCTCCCGCAGCAGTGTGTCGCAGTGAGGTTGTTGCAGATATTGTTGACTTATGCCCAATATTAAAGCGTGTTCTGCAATATGTTATTCCACACCATAACGCCAGAGGGACAATCAGGAACTAGCTGTGGGTCTAGATACGGCCGAGGTGGTGAAGAGGTGGGGGAAAGTTTGTGTGACAATGGAGGGATGTGAAGGCGAAAAAGAGCGGGGAATTAGGTGGAAAAAGGGTCCCAGCGTTCTCGCGCACCTCTCTCTTCTAGCTGATCCAACTTCATGAGTCGTTTTCTGCAATTGCGGCCATACAGACAAAACAAGCCGGTAAGGTACCAAACAGGAAATACGCATAGTGTAGAGCAGATGTAGATTTGACCAATCAGAGGCCTCCTGCCGTCAACTACAATTTTGGAGAGGTGCAGCAGAGTGTCTGTGGAGGGGGCGGGGCATATCTGCGTTCACAGCGACACACACGCTGACGACCTGGTTTCTGAGTATAAACCGACCTTAAAACCTCTCACTCCGTAAACTTTTTCCTAATGGTTTCAAATTTTGTGAAATAATTACCAAAAGTATCGGGTCTGTCACATGTCTGCCTTTATTTTGAATGAGCTGAACACCTTAACAACCTCACCGTGTGTGTTAGGTCCATCTAAACACTATCAAGGCAATACTTGATGGATATAACCCTTTTTTATGATGATCAAAGGATTTTTGGTATCTTTTAACCATACATTATAATCTTTCTATGCTCCTTTAACTCCAAAGCAAATGGTTTTGTTTTTTTTTATGAAACCCTCTGGATAAAAAAGGGGAGCATTTCAGTGCATCAGAATATTAAATATTAAAGGTGCTGTATGGGAACTATAGACCGATTACAGGCTGTGTGTGCTGGACTTACTCAGATGCTGTGAACAGGTGGCTGCTGTTCGTAGCGATGCTGTTAATGGGGCTCTCATGACCCTTAAGCTCCCCCAGGGGCCCCAGTGTGTCCGTGTGCCAGAGCTTCAGCACCCCTCCTCTGCAGCCACTCAGCAGTGCCGGGGAGCAGGGGACGATGCCCAAGGCGCAAACCCAGTCACGGTGAGCATTGGGGACTTGCTGTGAATGACAATGACACAGATTTTATTAATCACTGTAACTTGAGACATTTGAAAAGAGGTTGGATGGTTTAACTTGATGGGAAACCGTCACAACTAAAATATTTTAAAAAATTACATTAATCTTACACGATAAAATTAGATTAAGACATCGAGAAAAATTTATCTATGCATTTGTTTCTGCACCTGCAGCAAATCTTTGCGATCCAGATCCCACTTTTTGATTCCATTGTCCCGAGAACCGCTGAAGAAATTGTCCCCCTGGACCACCAGGGACTCGATGCCATCGTAGTGGGGGGGCTCAAAGTTGTGCATAGGGCTGATGGTCCCCAGAGAGCCTTCACTCACATCAAACAGCTGCAAGAGCAGGAGGCGTGTTTGTGATAACAAAGAAAATAAACCTGCTGTCAGAAAAAAGACCAAAAATCTTCATGTGAACGGCAAAGGGAAGAGACCCACCTTAATGTAATGGTCCTTGGACCCGGTGATCACCAAGTCTTGGTTGCTTCCAGACTGATCCACGGTCAGACACATTACAGGACCCAGGTGACCCGTTAGTTTTCCAGTGGAAGCGAATCTGACCAAGAATTAAACATATGAAAACTTCACTGTTCCTCCCAAAAACTATGCGAGGACGTCTCATCACAGAACAGATGATGATGATGAGGATGTCATGGCTACAAGGAGGATGTTTCCCATTGCAAAGTGAAATCTACGGAGTGAATTTTGTTCCAGTATTGTTGAAAGCAATAAAAGGTTTTGTAGATGGACATTTGGGAATAAAATGCAATCTAAGATTAGCCTTTGTCAAAAGAAAAACAAAGAAAAAAAACAAAAAAAACAATAGTAACTTTGCTTTTCACATATTTGTTAAGTTTTATTAATGTTTTCATATTATATCCATTTCAAATTTTTTATATTTAATTTTTCTAATTTGACTTTAATAAATGTCTTGTCAAAATGAGTTTTTAAAATTCGATTGCCATTGTCTACACTTCGAGGGGAAGGTTTTCCTCTGGAGTGTGGAACGAAGGCATTTCTATTAGTCTGCTGGACGTTAGCGACAACATTTGGTTAGTAAATGTGTGAGAGTTTGCATTGAACAATATGAGGTAAATGTGATCTATGAAATAATTTGAAAATAGCATCAGTTAAACTTGACCTAAAAGAGTTTGAATATAAAACAGCTAGGAAGTTAGTAGAAAAAGATTTGAAAAATAAAACTTGGGGGGAAAAATGGAATATGAAAAATGATTTGAAAAATTAAAATATGAGAAAAACAACAAAGTAACTCTGAAAACATAATTTTTTTTTAATAATTTTTTTTTTAAGTTTCTTTCCTTTCTTACATTTTACTCTAATTTCCATAAACAAGATTTTTTCTTTTCTTGCAAGAATAATGGAACGAAGTTCACTCCATACAGAGCCAGCTTGTTCCAGCTTGTGAGAAAATGTATGGCTGTTTACTCCCATGGGAAACGACAGAACAGGATATTTTAGTAATTTTACTAAGGCAAAATGACCGTTTTAAACAGAGTTATTTTTTAGGATAAATAAAGTGAGTGATCTATCAAAGCTGCAGCAGCAGGGTAACAGAATTCAATCTGTAGCCTTGATCAACTTCTGTCAAGTTCTCTTAAATCAGCTCATTTAAGGTGCAGTCAGGAGAATATGAGCTTTTTGATAAAGCCTTGCGTGTCAAATGTTCTCCCATTTAGTCACTTTACATGCTCAAATCTCAGTGTATCTTACTGGGATTTTAAGATTAACTGTTTTTTTGTTAAGTAAAGGGAGGTATACTCTTTAAAATTTGCCAAAGAATAATTTGCAGTTTTTTAAAAATCCTTGGGTTGAACTTTTTTATTTAAGAGCAAGCAAAGAAGTGATTTTGTAAAGTTGACAAAGAGGCAATCCAGATGGAAAACCTCCTATTTCTCTTTTTTAGATCCAGTTTTTAATATTTTACAGATCCCATTGTCTTCACCTTAAGCCCGCTAGCATCCGTTCAGACCAGGAGAAATCACTCCACAGCCAACCAATTTGAAAACAGTGCTATTTAAATAACCTGAGAAACAGACGTTTGAAAAAAAAACAAGAAATTTAAAAATATAAAATCTGTACAAATAAAAAAGAAAACGTCAAAGTTAATATTTAAACTTCTGGATTGTTTTTCCTAAATTTCAATTACAAAATATGTTCTTTGTTGGCAACAAGGTTGGGGGAAAAAAAATCTATTCCATATAAACCTTTTCCAATTATCAACTGTATTAAGTCTGGACTTGGACTAGGCCATAAACATTAATTTCCTTTGACCAAATTCCTCCTTAGATGTAATTTTAAGGTTAAATACTCATTTCCTTGTTTACCTGTTAAAATGGAGGGGAATTGCAATCATTTTAAGACACTTTCACTCATTTTTTAAAATCATTTTTGCAGTGAACGCTGATGGAGCCTTATACCTCTCTAAACTGCTTAAAGCAGGAAGGTTTTTTTTTTTCTTTTAACACTTAGCTGCAGAGAGGATTTCTACAACAGACTACCAACATGTGATACATGGATTAATCAACTTGCACTAAAGTAGACTGTAATGATTTGATTCCTAAAATTAAGTTCTGGTAGATTTTATTGAAGGTTTAAGAGCAATGATCTGTTTAGTGTTAATGTAATAAATAAAATCCACTGAGGTTGCTGATTGTGAGGTGAAAACACTTTTCCAGAGCTCTGAACATCTCTAAATGTTAGAGCACACGCCCAGTTTAAACATGGCCTGAGTTAAATAATATTATTTAAAAAGCAGAGATTAAACCTTTACTGTTTGTGCAATAAAAAGCCTGTAACCAACTCTGAGATGAACAATTCTTACAAAACTGGATTAAAAAGTAGTTAATTGTATTCACATGCAATCCTGTTGATCAAGGAATAAACTTTTAAAGGCCTCCATGATCACCTTACCTTCTCAGATCCCACACCCGCACAGAGTTTCCAGCTGCAGCGTACAGCACTATCCCATTGGGATTGAGAGCTATTTGGTTGATCTGGTTTTCTCCTGAGGGGATGGTGACTGTCCGACTTGTACTGGAAGCACAGATGTCCCCGAGGTTGACCTGACCAGAGGACCTGGACACACAGATGGGAACCGATTAATGACCAATATGTTTGATGCACTCTAGTTGCTTTCAGGGGTGGGCAATTCCAGTTCCTGAGGGCCGGTATCCTGAAGGTTTTACATCTTTCCTTTATCAAACACACCTAAAGCAAATGGCTGAGTTACCTCCTCAGTATGCAGTCAGTTTCTCACAAGTCCTCTCAATCAACTAATTACTTGATTCAGGTGTGTTGAACCAAAGGCACATCTAAAAGTTGAAGGATACTGGCCCCCAGGAACTAGAATTGCCCACCCTTGCTTTAGATGGTCTGAAATATCCTGTATAATGAACAGCTGGTCCTTTAAGCGTCTATGAGGTCTGTGAAAGTCATGGAGTGTTTTCCTCAGCTTTGGTGATCTATAGATTCTGCTATAGTTTTCTAGGAGTGAGTCCTATAAATGCAGAATAATCCTGTTCATTAAACATGCTGCAAACTTGAACCTCACCTCAATCCAGCTTCTTATGGAGAGGATTTTGTCCCATTATTGTTCTAAGCAAAAAATAAATTTTGTAAATTGAAATTTGAAAAAAATTAAATCAGGATATGAAATCTGTTTCAAGAGTTTTCACAGATTTGCATAAGTTAATCTCAAATTTGTACTTTTATTTACATCATTTATTTCTTCAAATTAAACATTTTACAAATATATATGCAAAATGCCGTTTAATTAATTAATTTATTTATTCATTCATTAAAAATTTTATTTTTGAAAATTCAGAAAACAAATATGTAAAATATGTTTTATTTATATATATATAATATGAAAAATAAATGTGAAAGACATCTGAAGAAATTTTTTTTTTTAAAACAGCAAAGTTAATCTCAAAACCTAAACCTAAAGTATCATTGCTGGGTTGCTCTTTTTCTCAATTTCAGTTTACAAATGTGATCTTTGTTTCGAGCAATAACAGAACACATTTCAATCCATAGATTTTAGGCACTTGTTCCGTCTTTATACAACTGTCACACAAATTTGGGGCCAAATGTTGAAAAATAAATGTCTAATACACGTTTCTATTTACTGGTTTGGAGTGAATTAACCAGACTTTCCAATGCAGACATTTCGTCAAAAGCCGACGTCCTGCATGGCTGCAATTACCGGTAACAGGAATTTGAGGTCAAAAACTAGCATGGACCACACATCTGAAAAAGAGTGAGGTTCTCAATTAGGGGTGTAAATCACATCCATCATGGCGATTCGATTCAGTATCGATTTCCTGACCCAACGATTCGATTGTTTTCGATACTCAAGAATACACCACGATTCGATTCGATTAATCGATTAATCGGTTAATTTTTTATTATTATTATTATTATTTTTTTTACACCTTACAGGGTAAACAAAGTTTCAAGTTTGAAATAAATCAATGAAAGCTGTAATATCATTATGCATTTTCTTTAGAAACAACAGCAAATAACAGAAGAAAAGTTGCATCAAAAAATACTGCAAAAATACTGCACAATCAGTGTAATGAGTTCAATGCAATACCTTGGCTCCAGAGAAACTGTCCAACATATTTTTTTAGAATGTAATAAATATACTCAGGAAAGAGAGATGTTGTGTAGAGAGTTAGACAGGAATAAAAATAAACTAGATATAAGGGTATTGTTTCAAAGGTCATCTGGGGATGTAGTTTTTGGTAGTATTTTTAATTTTTAAAGAAGAACGGGTATTTTAGGGAGAATATAATAGTTTGTCTGGTCCATACTCCATTCTGGAAGGTGGCGGTAATGCACCTATAAGTTGTTTGCCAACCGCCATTAAAAAAAAGAAGAAGAAGGCTCCAGAGTGTTGACGTCACCGCCCCCTTAAGAGACGCTCCGCTGCACCTCTCCCAGACTGTAGCTGACCGCAAACAGTGCACCAGTCAGGAGGCCGGCTTGTTTTGTTTTTATGACCGAAATTGCGGAAAACAACTCGTGAAGTTTGACCCGCTAGAAGAGCGAGGTGCGCGAGACCGCTAGGACCGCTAGGACCCTTTTTCCACCTGGATCTCCGCTCTTTTTGCCCCATTGTCGCTCCGTCGTCGGACTAAACTCGCCCCCACTTCCTCATCGCCTCGGCCGTATGTAGACCCACAGCGTGTAGCCCAGACCACGCTTCAATACTGAGCATAATTTAAAAATGTCTGTGTGAAGCTTGCTGCAACACACTGCTGTGAGAGTATAACCAGGAAGCGCGGTAGGAGGGTAAAATAGGTTTAGCGGCACCGCAGCACGGGAGGGAGAATTACGCCCAGGAGTAAATGGATAAAAATAGACCGGAGGAAAAAAAAAAAAATGAATCGATTATCTTGCGGACGTGTCGATGCATCGGATCGTCGGCTTTTGGATCGATGCATCGATACAAAACGATTATTATTTACACCCCTATTCTCAATCATGTGTTGCTATTCAGAAACTTGAAGGCGCAAGGTAATTCATAAAGCAAATTTCATTAACAACCTAATACAAACTGCTAAACATGTGCAAACATAACAGCAAACCAAAGAACAGTGGAAAAACAGGACAGATTATTAAGAGAAAGAAGTATCAAAGCTAATAAAATAATAAGAAAAGTAATATAAACTAAAATGGTTAATGATCAAATTAAACACATTTAGACCACTAACTTAAACTAATGTTTAGATGGCTCAGTTTAAGGCTGCTCTAAACAAATATGTTTTAATCTGGTTTTAAAGCCACTGAGAGTTTCTGCAGCTTTTAGGTTTTTTTGAGGAGTTTATTTCAGATTAGTAAAACATGGGAACTAAAAATGATTCTCTATGTTTGGTTCTAGTTCTGCAGAGCAGATCTGATCCAGTGAAGCTCAGAGGTCCGGTTGTTAAACCACTGCCAACTAGTCTGTAATATATTTTGGAGCTGATCTATTCAGTGATTTATAGACTAAAAAGGTATTTAAAGTCTATTCGCTGAGATAGAAGGAGTCACTGGAAGGACTTTAAAACTGGACTGATGTGCTCTACTTTCCTAGTTCTAGTGAGGATGCAGGCAGCAGAGCTCTGGATCAGCTGCAGCTGTCTGATCCACTTTCTAGGCAGATCTGATTTAAGGAGTGCAGATAAGGGGGGCAATTTTTCTTCACAGATGAATAAATGCACTGATATTAAAAGTTTGGATGTATTATTCCTGACTGAAATAATAAACATAGCTAATATTGTAGCTGCTCTACTTACGTCAGAGTCCTGATGCACTTGGCCGAGTCCCTGATGTCCCACACTTTGATGTATGAGGTGGAGACGGTGAAGACTAAGCTGGAGCTGTAGCGCACAGACACCACGTTGTTAGGGTGGCCTCCCAGAGACATTATCTCCTGACCCGTCACCAGATTCCACACTTTACAGGTCCGGTCTGCAAAAGGATCCACATGTGTCAAAGCTGCCATAGCTTAACATCAACAGAGGAAAAAAACTGCTTTAACAGGGTTTATACAGGAATGAATAACTCTAACTTAATGCTTTTTAATGCTCTTTTAATGCTTTAAGAAATAATTTTAATGCCACCAACAGGTCCCGTCGACAGGCTGCAGCCATGTTCCGAATTCCTCGTTTTCCAGCCATTTTTGTTGAAATTTGCTTTTTTCCCCCATTCTTTAGCCTTTTCTCCAACTCAAGCTTCTTTTCCGAACATATGTCATATAATATGTCTGACGAAATTGTTCTTATAATTTCTTTTTTTTTAAATAAAGCATTTCAAATACCACAATAAACACATTTAATGAATTTTAATGCCAATTACGGCATTTAAAAAAATAATAATTAAATGGGTTTTAATGATTTTTAATGACCCGCAGAAACCCTGTTTAAAAATGAATGTCAGAAGGTAATAAAAGTTCAATGGTGTCTCCTCAGAATGAGGGTTTTCCTTTTTAATCCCTGTCAGCCTTCATTTGGTTCTAACTAACTTAGCAACATGTCAGTCAGTAATAAATGCATGGACTGCTGATGAGGGATTTGAAATGTGGAGGCTGGATGGGGAAGCGGAAGCGTTAACCTTTGGATCCAGTGAACAGAAGGTCGTCGGTGCAGTCAACACACAGGACAGCTTTACCGTGTCCCTCCGCCACGTGAACGCACTGCAGCGTCGCCGAGCGGCTGCTCTTAGTGGACGGCACCGGGTTGATAACTCCCCTGGAAAAAAAGACACACATCTGTGAAGATCAGCAAACCGACAGCAGCATGGACTGACGATCAGAGAGGAGAGGAGGAAAATAAACCCATGAAAACATGCAAGGTAACAAAAACAAACTAAACTCCAAGAGTAAAAAACACAGAGCTGGAAAAAACAGATCATTATCTGCTGTGCTGAGAGGAAAGGGACTGAACACACCCAGGCTGGACGAGATTAAACACATTAGCTGGTTGAGTCTGGATCACTGCCACGAAAAGACACCATAGCAGAGAGAAAAGGAACCCTGCTTTAAGAGATATCAAACAAGGCGAAGCAATTAGAGGGAAACTTCACTGAAACATCTTTTTTACAGTTCCCTGTTTTACAGGGTAGTCTTTTATTATATAAGGTCTCTTTTCCACTAGTCCAGCTCCGTTCTGCTCAGTCTCACACACTCTTATCCAAACCTGTTGGTTTTCTATGAGTCAGCCCTTTTTTTAATCTTTTTTATCTGGAATCCCTTTTTTTTTTCACCCCCGACATGGAAAACCTTTGGTGTGATTGTCTGATTGAAGTCATTAAAACATTGCGCCCGTCTGTGTGTCGTTTGCAGGAAGCTGACATCACATGACCAAACACCACGTTTGTTAATACTAGCTTTGTTTTACTTATCAGACCAATATTGACATGCTTAAAAATTATTGATAATAATGCAAATATATTGTGCATCCCTTGTAAAATGTGACATTTTATTCTTTAAAAACCAAAAAGGACCACCATTGAGGGTTGTAATATGTAATATGTAGTAAAAAATTAGCTTTCAGTTTGAACAACTTCAGCTATTGTGGTCCTTAATACTTCTTTACTCAGCTTTTATCCACACTGAACGGTGTAATAAAATTACTCTGTTTGCTACCTTGACATATTGCTTTAATAACTCCCCATGGACCTGCTGATGGCCAGAGGAGGATAACCAAAATATAGTTCCAATGATCTTTTTTTTTTAATGGAGCAAAAAATAGAAAGTTGTCAAAAAAGAAATTACTCAGGTTAGATGACTAATCAAGCACACACTGTAAAAAATGGAAATCTAAATAAGTCTTTTTTTTCTTAAACTAAGTGCATTTGTTCTTGAATTGAGGAGGTAAAAGAGACATTTTGCCAATGGATCAAGACAATTGTACATTTAACATTAGAAAACAATTGGATTGTCTTATTTCAAATGCATAACATCTAATATCTTATTTTAAGAGTAAAAATACTCATTCCTTTGGCAAATCATCCCATTTACCTACTAAAATTAAGGGTAAATACAGTTGATTTAAGACATTTTTACTTATTTCTACATCATTTTTGCAGTGCAAGGTCATTTTTGGTTCATAACATGAAATTTAAGCTTTAAAATTATTTAATCAGACAGAATTATATGCAAATTCTGGTATTTTTCCATGTATATTAGAGATAACATGCATTACAGTAAGCGGGGGGGGGGGGGGGGGGGGGGGTACAGGGGATAAGGAGTGACTGACAGGAGGTGCTGGGCCTTTTTTTCAGGTTTCCCATTGATGAGCTTTGAGGGAAGGCAGCAGGACCGCCGCTTTAGCTGACGCATCGTTAAAGCTGTTCATTATCAGGAAAGAAGAGCAAAAGAAGACTGCAGAAGAACAGATGGGAAACACGTAAGAAGGGATAATGTTACATGGATCCAACATTAGGATGGGCTTTCAGTCAGCACTTGTTTATGAGACACACTTCCCGTTTTATTTAAAGTAAAAAAATAAAAATAAAAAACTATCAGGGAAATCTAACATATTCTTTAGCCTATTCTACATATTAATTGCTGGCGTACAAAGTTCAGGAACATTTTTGAGGTGCAAAACGAACATGTCTGCATGTTCTTCAATGACCTACCGGCTAATAAAAACCTGACTGAAGCCTAAACCCATTCAGATCTCAAATGTTTATTGCACACCAAGAAAAATATCAACGATGACGAATAAGAAATTGGCCCTGAGAGAAGGTCGCAGACAGCTGAAGGCTGGTGCATGTGTAAATGTCATGTTGCAGCCTGGAGGCTTTCTCAAGGCTGGGGTCCTGCTAGCTTAGTGGTCAAAACAAAACAGAAAAAAAAAAGATTTAACTGCATCAATCTGGCCTCAGCAACAACTGGACTGGATCCTTTAATTAACCATCTGGAAGTCAGAGAAAGTTAAAACAACGCATCTTCTGCAAAGCAGTAAAACATTTTCCTGTATTTTCCTCCTCTGGTCTTTCTATGTGGTAAAAAAAAGCAAAGCTAGCTACATTTAACACTGACTAATGAGCCTGAGTGAGAGTGTTAAATGTCATCTCCTCTGCAGAAATCAGTGATATTCAACCATCAGATCCTTCATTGGAAGAAGAACCAAAGCTTTTTAGAGCCTACATTTGTTGCAGGCACATTGATACAGACTTTTCCTAAGTTCTGTGATTGTATACCCAGTGTGTTAAGTAGGTTTTCTGGCACATCTATGTGAGCTGTGTCAAGAAGGTTTGCTGCTCTCTCCTGGTAGCGCTTCCCGATGCTAGAGGCGCTACCAGAGGAGAGGCCAGTACCCCAGGAGACGTGCAGGTGGCTGTAAGAGAAGGACCAGGAGGAGCACTGCTAGAGGTCTGCAAAATGACCTCCAGCATGCCATAAATGTGCATGTGTCTGCACAAACGGTAAGAAACCAACTCCATGAAGATGGAATGAGGGCCTGACATCCAGAGATGGAGGTTGTGCTTACAGCCCAACGCCGTGCAGGACGCTTGGCATTTGCCATAAAACACCTGAATTGGCAAATATGGCCCTGGCGCCCTGTGGTCTTCTCAGATGAAAGCAGGTTCATGCTAAGCGCATGTGACAGATTTGATGGAGTCTAAAGACATGGTGAGAGCGATCTGCAGCCTGCAACATCCTTCAGCATGACATGGCATTTCTTTGGAGGGCTGCACAGTGCTCCATGAGCTCACCAAAGGAAGGTCGTTTACTTATTTAACTTTAAGTCACACTTTCAAATGTCTCATCACAAACAAGGCTGTGCACACTGTGCTGTGGATTTTTGTTGACTGATATCAGGCAGTTTCTATTTCCGGTTGGTGGATTGAGCATCGAAACTAAGAATCAAAAATAAAAAAAATTGATAGTTTCCGGGAGAAATTGAAAGGTTTGAACTTGTTCTGATGGGTCATTGATGCCCAACCCTAAGGACATGTAGACAGGAAAATAACACATTTATTTATAAATATCAAGACAATAAAGTTATGGGTCAATAAAATGGTTTGTAATTAAAAAGGTAGTCTCATAAAATCCAAATTGAGTAAAATTAAGGATTGTGTTTTCAGCTTGAAAAAAATTAAATCTCACAAAGGTTCTAGTGGGTAAAAAGGGTTGCAAAGAGAAAGACTAACAAAGGTCAATTCCTCCCAAAGGGAAAAATATTGATCCGAAAGGAGAACCAGAGGCGGAAAGGTAGCTAATTAAAGAAATATTATGAATCAAAGAAGAGCCATAATATGAAGGTTAGAGAGCAAAGCCTTTCGAAACCCAGGAAACACTTCATGCTTCTCAGAAGCAGGATATGGACAGAAGTATTAGTAGAGTTAATGTTCTGTAGTTTCCCTTTTTTAAGGCTTTGCAGCCAAAATGCTGGCAACAAACTCTTACTGTTTCATCTCCTTGACCTTTGCCCTGTCAGCCGCTGCTTGCGCCTTGTCATAGGTCTTCCTGCGAGAGAGTGGGGACGGCTCTGGGGTTCGCTTCCCAAAACCCGAAACGGTTCTGGAGCCAGAACTGAGCGTTCGATTTGATGCAATATTCAGAAACACAAAGACAGCACCACAAGAATGTTTACTAATGAAAAATCTAAGAAACTAAAAATCCAAACAACATGGAGATGTGCATGCAGGGAACACAGAAACACTGTTACCTGATTCAGTAAGGCCCGATAGAACAGAGGCTCCTTGCCAAGCCCAAGTTTACTAATGAAAACACTTCAGATTTCTTGTCGTAATACAGGAAACAATCGTGTTTCTAGCAGCGTGTGCATTTCCTTAGACAGCATTATGAAGCGCATGGGCACTGGTTTGAGGCGGGCTTAAAAGGAGGGAGCATTCTGGTTAGTATTTTCCTAAGAGATGCACCGTAGACCTACAGTATAGGACCAATGATTAAAAACTTTTTTTAATCCTTTATCCTGACCTTGTCTCATTAAAGGAAAACACAATTCTTAGAAATTACCAATCATTATGATGTCATTGGTATGACTGATCTTACAGAAAGAAATAAGGAAATGCATCATTCAGCATATGGCAAAGGTTAAAGGTAAAACCTAAGCATGAATCATCATCTACATGGTGATTAGAAGTCTTGATTTTCATTAATGGGATACATCATAAATCCAACAGGACAGATCTTCAGTAGTCTTTGTTTTGGATAATTATTGTTTTTAAGAGCTCAAGAAAAACTATGTTCTTCTGAGAAATATAGAAGCCTCTGGGAATATTTTAATAATTAATCTTTAAATAAAAGGTATTTGACAAGATCAATCAGATTTATGTACATAATGTTCATTTTTTCTAATCCACAATATGAAGCATAAATTAAATATTTAAGGCTGGATCCTGAATGTTTGCTCTGATTTTGTTTATTTAATCTTTAAGGAACCACAGCAGTTGTACTGTGGCTACAGACATATAAAGATAAGTGATTTATTCATCTACTAATACACCTTCAGTAGAGTTAAACAAAATTATCTTGTTTTGAAAGTAAGCTTTGATTTCAGCCAAGATTTACTGAATACTAGGGCTGAAACAATCGGATAACTCAAAATTAATAGATAATTTAAAAATTGTCAACTAATTACCAATTGATTAAACATTAACTGCTGTATAGAGACTAAAACATGCCTTTAGCTGATAGAGCGACCCACTTAAAGCACTTATTATACCAAAATTGTAAAAAAAAATATATAAACATTTTGCATTTAAGATGAAACAAATCTTTTTCATCTGTCAATTCGCTCTATCCAGAACACCTCAAGTGGAAACATTTTAATTTCACCTGTTTTAATTTCATAAAAAAATATTCTTTAAGGAACCTATTTTTTGTCGATTAATTGATATAATAATCAAAAGATTAATCGATTTACAAAATAATAATTAGTCACAACCCTACTGAATAAAAAAGAAAGGTCTTAAATAAGCGAAACCTGAATGTTTGGATTTTATCTGAATGAGTTATGCGTTTAATTTCCATGCAGCTGAAGCTGTAAAGCAGAGAACCAGGATTCTGAGGCCTTCCCCTGGAGAACGAGGGACGACCGGCTGGTCGGCTGAGAGCTGCCCAGGCCAGCTTGTGCTGAGAAATACTAAATCATTTTTAAATGAGGTGGAATCTCATAAAAGTAAATATTTACATTCAGCAGACCTTCATCCATCCCTAAAAACATTAAAAGCTTTTTTGGGTCCAATAGAGTGTATTATTTCAATTTTTATTCACAATCTGTTTTGGCTCGCATTGAACCATGGGAAATGATGGGACTAATAGGATATTCCTGATGGATCCTTCAGTTCGGCCTAATGTCCCGTTTGACAGAATCTTTGAAGGATTTGTGGATTGGTTAATCCTTCTGCGCAGCGCTGTGACATAATCAGTCTATGGATGTAGCTTTCAGTGGATGCAGCCCATGAATTGCGACACACTGTGCTGCCTAAACTGCAGTACCTCCGCAACCCACTAGGTGACTAAGCCCTCAGCTACAGACCTCTGTGCTTAAAGCTGAAGTCTGTAAGTTTTTAAAAATCACTTTTTTGTCATATTGGCTAAAACTGTCCCTATGCCCAGACAGCAGTACATGTGATATGTAACCTGTGAAAAAAACTGCTTCAATTGGTCCCGCATACTGCCTGTATTTCAATCTGGAAAGAATAATTCGGGACGAGTCAAAACAACCAATCACAGCCAGAGCAGCGTCTGATGGAGTGTCAATCACAGCCCCCCCTCACCGCTTAACCTGCCGCTGCCGCCCGGCTGCCGCAGTCAGGAGGATGCGCGTGGAAGTCATGGCGGAGCGACAGCCACCAGCGAAAGAGAAACTACCCTTACTGCCCCTGCCGACAACTGCTTACACGGCAAACTTCGGTATAACCAGCATCTTATATCTAGCTGCTTGAAGGTGAGTGTTATCGCTCTTACAGGTTCACACTCCATGCTGCGTACGCTGCTTGGACGCTTCTGGTCGCATGCGGTAGCCGCGCAGTTGCTGTGAGAGGGGTGGAGCTTGGAGGTGGGGCATGAGTGAAGCAGAGAGGGTGGGGGAGTGGCGTGAAACCTGTTTTTCTTCAAATTTTCAGTCGAAGTCTGCTCTCTTCTCAATGTTACAGACTGCAGCTTTAACGCCAACAAAAGCTAAAAACAAAATTTTAAGCTTTATCCTGTCTTTTTCTTCTACATTTCAATCAATAATTCAATTTATGTGAGATATATAGTCAAATACAGTGGTTAATTATTTTCAAATGATCTTGCATAAAATTTTGGGGAACTTTGCACTATTTGTATATTTTCAGCTCAAACCTTGATAATAAATCAGCTTTAAACATCTACTGGTGCATCTCTTTTTTTTTTTTATTAATTCATTAATTTTTTTTGCTGTATTAGTTTCGATAAAGCAATTATATGGAGAGAATTTTGGTCCATTATTGTTTCAAGTAAAGAACATTCTGTAAATTTTGAAGAAAAAAAACATGCAATCTAAAAATGATTTTAAAAAATAAAAATAAAAAAAAGATTTTGGGAGTAACTTTGCTCTTTTCTGAGATTTTTTCCCCCTTATGTTTTTATAGACTTTATATTTTCTTTTTTTTTTATGTTATATCTTATTTACTTTTTCCAAATTTTAGATTTTCAGATTTGGTTTTAGAAAAAGCATTAATTTTAAATACAATTACTTCACATCCTCTTCACTTTGAGCCAAATAGAAATGGACGCTCTTGATGCACAATGACCAATAAAATGTTATCTGTCATGCAGAAACTCATCTATGATCCAAAGGAAAGCCCGCAACCAGAAAAGTGCAACTAGAGAAGACTGCAATTCATATAATTTAATCTGAAAAAGAGAAATAGAAAATGCTAATATTAAATCTATGAAAATATATAACATGAAACACAAAGATTGTAAATTTTTAAATCCATAAAACATATGAATTTTTGTTTTTTAAAAACAAGATTTGAGAAAACAGCAAAGTTACTCTCAAAACAATTTGTTGATGAAAACGTTGATCAAAGTTTCATTTCTGGATTACAGTTTTTTCAAATTTCAATGTACAAGATGTGTTTTTATTATATTTCATTTCCGTTCACAAAATGTGTTATTTGCTTGCAACAACGATGGCACAAGGTTACTCCCATACACCAAGAAAAATAAGCCATGTCTGCAGGACAAGCTGTTGTTTTTCAGAAGCATGCCGACCAAAAGATGAAAGCCGCTGCAGGCTCCAACATGCAGCAGAGAAACATGTCAGGGTTAAACTGTTTGTGAAAGAGTGCTGGGCTCAGACTTACATGCTGCCCATTTTAGAAGAAAAGCCAGGGGAAAGAGCCGTGTAGTCTCTGACTGATGGGCCTGACAAGTCAATATCAAGTCCTCCTCCATCTGGAGTTTCAGCCAAAGGCAGCATCGGAGTGGAGAAGTCAGCGGGAGCATCGGGGGCCGAGTCACTGTTTGCATACAGAAGCTCCATCTGAGTAGTGGTCCTCCTGCGGGCCTGTGCAGCAAAGTTTCAGAAAAAAAGGCTTAACCCTAAATTACACATCTGTACATGAGCAACAGTCAGACATCAACACGAACACCGAAGCATACCTTGCTTCTTGATTTGGTCTCCCCACAAAGTTTCATAAGGTCGGATGCTAATGTTCTATAGAGGAAAAACAATAAGGAGGAGAAACACTCTTAAAAAATGAAGGAGGAACTCATACAATATACACCAGCAGGAACTCCAACATGAAAAATCCATTACACAGAAAATAGAGACACACTTTATGGATGCATTAATATAAATACAAAGTATTGACATCAAAGAGGAAATGAAAAAAAAAACAGGCATTAGGAAGAGACGAAGAACCCTAAAAATAAGTTGCGATGAAGCTCTAACTTACGTTCCTTCTGCTGAGGGGCTTTGGGCAGACTCGTCACTGCTGCTATCGTCCCCATTTTCTATCAAATGAGATCAGAGAAAAACATCAGAGCTGAGTGATTCCCATCATCATCACTGATCACAGTCTTTCTTGGTAGGAAAAACATTTCTGGACATTTTTTTTTTACATCGCATCATTCATCAAGTTCAAGGTTCATTTGTTTTAGTTGCTGAGTTATTATTGCTACGTCACAACAAACCTGTTTATCTTAGTACTTCAATTCATATCGATTCATCACAAAAGGAGTGATACATGTTAAGTGTTATTTCCTGTTTATTTTGACAATCATAGCAGATATCAGTCAAGCTGACAAGAAAGGTAAAGTGCTAAATATTCTAGGGGGGGTTTCTCTATTATTCTCTCTCAAAATGTCTTGGCTGATAATCTTCTTTTTCTAGTATAGGATGCTGCTTTTCTGGAAGGACTTCTGTGGACAATGGCAGGATAAATATACAAAATGTGCATTTTTTTTAAACTGTAGTAATAATAATCTGTCGACTTTTTCCCCTATTTTGTCAGCTGCTCTACCAGAGAAAACGAAACCGTGGATCGTACACCTCATGACAAACATGCACTCCACATTATGGAGTGAATTTTGGTTCATTATTGTTGCAGCAAACAATTTAGAAAATTGAACTTAAAAAAAACAAACAAAAAAAAAAAACACACACACAAAAAAAAAAAAATATATATAAATATATAAATATATATATATATATATATATATATATATATATAGGTCCAGCAGCACATCGGTGCTGCTGGACCAATCGCTACTATCTGCCAAAGGTGGAACGCTACATTAGCCTTTTGACTGTTCAGTGTCCTGGCTGAACGGAGGAAGAACAAACATTGACCAACATTTATGGACAAAAAATCCATGTTAAAATTAGTCGGAGGAAAAAGGAACACATTTTTTTGAGAAACAGACATTTAGATTTGATATTCATTGTATTAAATCAATAAATAAATCACTCCTAGTGTAATGAGTCATTAAGATATACATTTCCCCTTTCCTCACTAAAATAGATCATCAGTGAAACTGGTAAATCTTCATAAGTTAGGATTCTTGCTGGTTCCACTGTGCAGGAAAAGATAAGCAGTCTCAAATCAGAGATTTAATCCCAAATGTGTGAGCGTTAGGTTTAAGGCAGGAGCTCAGGAGGTTGATGGGTGTGAGGAACTGTCAGGGTCTTTTCTCCTGATGGTGAGAGAGAGCTTTCCCTGTAAAAGTTATTCCTGTAAAAGTGTCTTGGGGTTAGCAGGTACTAAAGCATGGAGGCTGTAGCACATATGAGCTGGAATGGTATAGAGTGAATGTTGTTCAATTATTGTTGCAGGCAAAGAACGAGTTTGTAAATGAAAATGTGCATAAATATGTTTTATAAATGGAAATTTATAAAAGAATGCAATCCAGGAAGGAAACTCTGATTCTATTCTTAACTTTTTTTTTTCCATTTTATCTTATACATCTTTTTTCTACATTTATTAACCGACTTTATATTTCCAGATATATTTTCAGATTTCCATTTTTAGACTGATTTTAACAAATTGCATTCTTTTAAAAGTCAGTTTTATAGATCACATTCTTTTCACTTTGAGCCCAATTTAATGCTGAATCGTCAAGATCAGGTGTTCATTGGTAAACAATGAAATGTTTTTGCCAACATCGAACCAATAGAAATAAGTCTTCTCTTGGTTTTTCCAAAAGCCCGACATCAGAAGTGAAGTGAATGCGATCTGGAAAAATACAGTTTGAAGAAATATACAATTCGTAAAAGTCAATATAAGAAATAAAAAACAACAAAAAACTAATTGTACACAAACTTTGAAATATAAAGTTTTACAAAATTGAAATTTGAAAAAAAAAAAGTAGGAAAATAAAATCATTTGTAAAAATATAAGAGAAGAACAAAATGACTCTGAAAAGATTTGTTTTCAATTTTGGTTACTGGATTGCAGTATTTTTTGAATTTCCATTTACTAAACACGGTTTTTTTTTTTTTTTTTTTTTTTTTGTTATTCACAAAACATTTTCTTTGCTTTTAAAACAATAATGGAACATAATTCACTCCATAACGAAGGAAACAAGGTAAGGGCTTGTGAATTAAGGAGTAGGGGAAGGGGTCAGCTGGCAGCTGAAGGGAAGCTTGGCTGCACTGCACCTCATGCACCTGCTTCTCTTATGTTTAGTTGGTTAAAAAAAGTGCAAAAAGTTAGAAACCATGCATATATAAGGAGCATTAGGGTCTAATGGGATTTGACTTACCAATGGGGATGTTACCTAGCTCTGTGAAAACATAGAGCAAAAAGAAAATATGGGGGGAAAACAAAAACGCACAAAATCAAAAAACAATCCCCCAGTTTAAAACAAAAAAGAAGTTTCATGAACAAGAGTGACTAAAGTAAAGATAGCATACTACTGAACAGGCTGGATAAAAAATGATGGGTAAAAGCAGTGCAGAAACATTTCACTGCTCTAATGCGACCATGTTGACATTAAAAATCCAGCTTCTGTTCAGCAGAAGGCTACAGGCACGGCATCTCTCCAAGGGTTCAAACATGCAGCTGACAGGGAAACCAATCCTCTTCCTAAACAAACAGAAACCTTAATACAATGTGAACCCAGTGTAGCCAAACTAACCAGAGAAATAAAAAAATCAGCTTCCTGTTTTCTAAGATGAAATCCATTTCAGAAAGATGCCCCGATTAGAAACGAGGATTTGGTCTGGATAGTAGTTTCTACCTTGAAGAGCATTTCCCAGCAAAGCATCCAGCTCTGGGTTGAACTCGGCCTTCTCCTTCAGCATATGAAACAGCAGCTGGTTCTGTGTGGCGCTGGTGATTTCCGTCTGCTTCAACCGGCCCTCCATCACTTTCACCTGAGACTCCCTCTGAGCTGCCTGCAGACCCTGAAAAGATCCCATCCTTTGCGTTACCCAGCATTCTGATTTACCTTTCATGACCATTGAAGTCTGCATTAAAAACCACTGCTAAAAATTAGAATCAATTTTAATTCTATTTTAAATTCCTAAAAAAAAATCACAATTTCCTTCCCGCTAATCCGAAATCCTTCTTTGATGACTGAGAGGCACATAGGATGTTCATGTCCTGAAGGAGGTCAGGTATGGAGTGAAATTTGCAAGTGAAAAAAAAACCTTACTTTGCAAATTAAAATGTGAAAAAAAAAGAAAAAAAAATGTCATCCAAAAATTTCATTTTCTCAGATTTAGTTTTAGGATAATTTCATTTTTTAATAATATGTTTTTGATGTTTATCCAAGTTACTTTTATTTTTACGGATTTTATATTTTACATTTTTATAAATTCCTCCTTTTCAAATTGACTTTTGCAAATTGCATTTTTTTTCCAAACTGGTTTTGCAGGTCATTCTCTTCAAGCCAAAAAAATAGAAATGCATTTTCACTTCAGAGGAAAGCCCGAAGAAGTGAAGCGAATGTGATCTGTTTGAAAAGAATTGTACTAATAAAACTTAATCTGTCAAAGAGAAATTTGAAAATAAAAAAAATAAATATAGACTCTACATTTAAGAAAGAAATCTTGAAAAATAATAAATAAAAACAAATAATCTGAGAAAACAACAGTTACTCTCAAAATTTTTTATTTTTGTTAAACTTTTAAATACCGATTACTTTTTAAAAAATTTCACAAAATCTGTTTTTTGTTTGCAAATATAACAAAATTCACCCAAGTTCTGCTGCATTCATTTATCCACAGACCTCTAATTTACCTGCGTGACCTAATCTCCAAGGTAAATACGCTTGTATACCCCCATATCCATGGTTCTATGGCTACTTTTACAATCATAACAATGATAAAAACATTATTCTATATGGTAATCTGTACGTATACAGTTATCATTGGCTAAACACAGACTTTCCAACTCCAAATTTGACTTTTTGTGGTGTTCAAGGTTAAAATCTTAACTTTCTAAGACAAATGCAGCACCCTTACAGCCCATCTGTCCAGAAGATTTCTTCTGATTTTTTGTGTTTGTGAAACATGAATGTTACAAGATCACAAGATGTTACAAGATTAAAGATCAACCAGTCTTTAAATAAAAACTCTCCCCAAAGTAAAATCAAAATCCCACCCAGATTAATTTAGTTTATTAGAGGGTTAAGTGGGCATCTAGCCTCTGCTGACTGGCAGCAGGGTGCTTTGTGTTAGCCTCTTCGCTAAATTAACCCCCTACTATTCTTTTGTTCATTCTATTTTTTGTTATGGGTTCATGTCCCCTCCTTGGCACTAATTTTTGAGTGTTAGAAAATAAGATCCGACCATCGATCGGCTGGAGAATCCGTCTATAGCTCTGCCTTCAAAGGTAGCGCCCTCTGTCTGCTGGCCGAGGGGGGTTGTGTTCTAGTGCAAGCGAGTTTGTGACTCAGAAAGAGTCTGAGTTGATTATAGTATGACGTGCACGCAGTTTAATTGGCAGAGTGAGCAATAGCGTTAATTTTTAAAAACTGCATTATTTTGACTCCGGACTATGTGCAGGGTCATGTGTTTGATGGGATGGTTTTATGGTGTGATTGACTTTTTAGTCAATTAGATCAACTTTTTAGACTAATTACTCCGAATGTTACATAGAACAAGGGAGAACGTCCAGCAGCTCGCTGCTCCCCAAGGGGATGGATTAAATGCAGAGAGCACAACTTTATCTGAAATGATGCAAAGATGTAGCAATATGTACCGTTTTAATCGTGCGGGAAATACAACACAATACAATACCCCATTTCAACCTATAGAGGGCAGCACAAAGAGTTTCAGGCCCAATAATGAAGAACTAAACTTTACACTAAAGCTATAGCCTCCTCTCGTCCTAATTTACTTAAAGTTAATGAGTGCGGCAGCGTACATGCGTCAACTGATCACATGTCAGGTTTCCTCTGTCAGGATGATGAAGGGTACCTTGTTAATCGCCATGGACATGAAATGATCCAGCAGGAAACGAGCTTCAGCCAGAGTGCAAGATCCAATCACAGCAGAGACGTCCACCGTGTCGCCTTCCTCCTGCAAACATGTTCAATATTAATATTTCTGATTTTTTTCCTTTCTAAATTATCTTTTTTAAGCTAATTATGTCTAATATAAAATAATAAAAATCTTTTTATTTTTCACTGAATACAATCCATTTTTAAAGAGAAAAAAAAAATTTGGATTCAGATTAACTTCATTTATCCCTTTGGTGGATACTTCTGAGAAATATTTTAGAAACACCAATTCAGCGCTGACAGACGCAATCACATATATAGGACCATAAATAAACTTAAGACCAAGAAAACATAAAAATAACTTAAAAGTTGTACAAGTTGTCCAACAGGGAAAGAAACACAGCATTGAAGTAGTTATAATGAATATATATATATATATATATATATATATATATATATATATATATATATATATATATATATATATATATATATATATATATATATATATATATATATATAAAAAATAATGGATTGTAATTATTTTAAATGATCCGCAGAAACCCTGGATAATTTCCGTATGTTTTGCTGCTTTGAATTTAATCATTTGGCGCATTCTCTCTACGATCTCCAAGGGACTCAGAGGGGAGCAGACGAAGCCACAGTGGAGGCTGTAGGCTTTGCTTTGAGCAGCCGGTCTGGAGCGCAGGGGGGCGGAGCGGGGGTTGCTGACGGAGTATGAGGGATTTCGGGGTTAGCATGACATGTTGCTGTTAGCATAAACAAAACGTGTTGCACAATGCTTGCACACTGTTGCACTTTTATCCACAACTTTCTTTCCGCCGTCATCGTAGGTCACTCTAAATGCAAAGCGCTCCCATTCAGCAGACCTATAAAGTGCTGCTGGCGCGTCTTCCAACTCCTGTTCTTTCCCACTCGCCAGTCCGACACAATTCTCCACAACAACTGTTTTTTTTCCCCTGCTCTTCTTCTTCTTGTTTACTACTGGCGGTTGGCTTTGGTCGCAGCACTGCCACCTTCTGCTCTGGAGTGTAATGGCTTCCTCTATGAGAAAAAGGAGCAGCGCATGAACCGAACGAAACACACGCGAACCGAACCGAGACAGTCGAACGGAACGATTCTGACGGTTTTCATAAATCGTCCCATCCCTAATATATATATATATATATATATATATATATATATATATATATTTATATTAAGGGTGGAACGGTTCACAAAATCCATGGTTCGGTTCGGTTCACGGTTTCGTGGTCACGGTTTTCGGTTAGGTTCGATACACCGAAAAATAAAAAAATAAAAAAAATTAATGAAAAAATTAAAATTAATGAAAAAATCCCAAAAAATTAATGAATTGTAATTATTTTTAATGATTCGCGGAAACCCTGGATCATTTTTTGCATGTTTTGCTGCTTTGAATTTAATCATCTCGCACATGCCCTCTACGATCTACAAGGAACTCAGAGCGGAGCGGACGGGAGCCACAGCTGAGGCTGTAGGCTTTGCTTTGTGCAGGCGGTCTGGAGCGCAGCGGGGCGGAGCGCCGATGGAGTATGTGGGATTTCGGGGTTAGCATGACATGTTGGTCATGTTGCTGTTAGCATAAACAAAACGGGTTGCACAATGCTTGCACACTGTTGCACTTTTATCCACAACTTTCTTTCCGCCGTCATCGCTGGTCACTCTAAATGCAAAGTGGTCCCATACAGCAGACCTATAAAGTGCTGCTGGCACGTCTTCCAACTCCTGTTCTTTCCCACTCGCCATTCCGACACAATTCTCTACAAAAACTGATTTTTTTCTGCTACGCTGCTTCGCTTCTTCTTCTTGTTTACTACTGGTGGTTGGCTTTGGTCGCATTACTGCCACCTTCTGCTCTGGAGTGTAAACGCTTCACCTATGAGAAAAAAGGAGCAGCGCATGAACCGAACCCCAACGGTTCGGACGGTTTTCATAAACCGTTCCATCCCTAATATATATATATATATATATATATATATATATATATATATATATATATATATATATGAATAGGTATAAATAAATAAACAAGCATAAATATATGCATTTAATCTTTTTCTGTTAAAACAAAAACTTACTTTTTCCCTATAGTGAAATTTTCTAAGCAAAAATGGCACATGTATGCCAGACGTCAAAATTAGAAAATACAGTCAGAATAATCAGCTAATTATGACATTAAATCTCAATAGTGCTTTTCATTGTCAGATTATCAGCTATAATGTCATAATTATTATTATGAGATAAGAATCATATTAAGCATATTTCACAAATACTCCAAAATTAAAATGAAACAATGTTCATACTCCAGGCATTTGGTTTTCAGGTGTTCGCACATACAGCTAAAGCTGCAGTTGTGCTTTAAATTTACATAACCTTCATTTAAAGACAGAAAAAAATCAAATGCCAGTAAAATAAAATTAAATTGACAAAAAAAAAAAAAATTTTAAAAAAGCAAATCATGAAAACAAATCATAAACAATTTTTGCTCTCAGTCAAACAGCCAAAGCATGCTGCTACCACCACTATGCTTTACAGCCTGTTCTCAGGCTAGAAGGCCTCATGTCAACTCCTCCCAACATGCTTCTATCCCGCAGCCGGCCTCACCTTGGTTTCCTCCATCTGCATGATGTTGGCTTGACAGTCCGCAATGCTGTCGTTAATGTAATCGATGTTGGCGGTCAGCGCGTCCACTTCCTCATTGAGGGGAAGCACCGTCTTCTCGGCCTCCAGTCCCTCTCTCAGGAGCCTGTCCCTCTTCCTGATGACCTTCTCCTTACGCTTCGTCAGCTCCTCCCTTTGCTGCGTGTTGGAAACATTAACCAGAGTTAACTCAGCTGTGATAGAATAGCTTTTTTTTAAAGTGTATTTAAATGTCTATTTTTTTTGCTTTGCATTCCGTCTTCACCTTAAGGAGACGGTTCATGTCGGCCTCCATGTTGGAGATGGTCATCCTCTGCATTATGACGTCAGAAATTCGCCGCTCCAGGGTCTGCCATTTATTACGAGCGACCCTGGTGGAATAAACACCAGCTGTGCGCCTGTAAGACGACCTGGATCACAAGGCATCATTGGTGTTAGTCATTCAAAACCTATGCAGTGTTAAGCTGCATCTCTCTTCTCCCCTCTGTGTGGCAGGAAGCCCACTTTAAGCATACTACTGCCCCCTAAAGGGCTGCAATGACAAATTTAGTTACTTACTCTTGTTTAATGAAATGTGACCCAAACCAAGGGCCTCTGTGAGTTGAAAATGGCTAATTGTTTGATTGACATTGTGGACCAACATGGAACATTGAAAATTGTTGTTTACATATGATTGTATCAATGTTTATTACACATTTGAGGTTTTGATAGAATTCTGACATCTTATGACCTGCAGAGATTAGATTACATACAGACTGAATCTTACTACTTTGACCAGGAGTGGCCAATCTGTGGCCCTATATATAATATATATAAATATAGATATATTTATTTTAAATTTATATTTTTTTCTTTAGCCCATGACTTTGAATTGAAAACATTTGCCCATATGACAAAAACTTTGGACACCCCTCACATGGGCAATAATTTTCTCTATAGGCATCAGATTAAAAATAAAAAAAAATTATGTAGAAATATTTGCTTTGTTTAACTTAAAGAAAAAGGAAAGTCTCTGATTTCTTTTTTTGTAACTCCACATTCACACAGTATTTTGCGATTACTTGTCACATCAATTAGAATTTGCAACATGATAAAAAATATGAAAAAGCTAGAAGGTCTCGACTGAACTCTGCATGACCCACATAGTGAATATTCGCTTCAGTTCCATCTAGTAAACAGCCTTTATAGCCTTACCATGTGCCGTTGGAAGCAGTGTTGCTGGAAGAATACATGCGTCCAGATGGAGAGCGGTGAGTCGGGTCCTGGGCGGACTCTGGGAGGTTGACTTTCCGAACCACTTTGCCCGAAGTGGGTCTGACTTGCCTTCTCAGAGCAGTCACCTGACACACACACATAACACATCTGTAAACTCATGTCTTGTCAGCAAAAGGCAGTACAAAGTACCACCAGCAGGGGCACCGCTTTTGCTCTGGATAAAAACTTGGTGTCTTTACTTCAAAGATTCCAAATAAGATGCACTAAACTGCCTGTGCTTTTTTTTGCATGTGCAATAAGTGGATGTGTTGTAGGGGATCTACATGGGTTGTTGTGTAAATGTTATGCAAACCAGTTTGCCTGGGCCCATTAAAATGAGCAGAGTGTACTAGCAGGTACTATCATGAGGGCGACACTAGCTTGATGGCGGCACTAGCTTGATGGCAGCACTAGCTTGATGGCGGCATTAGCATGATGGCAGCATTAGCTTCTCACCTCCTCCGTCTTTCTCCTCAGAATGAGCTCCTGCTGCTTTTTCTGAGCCTCCAGTAACTTCAGCTGATGCTGAAGAAAGAAAACAGTAATGATGTTAAGATCAACTGAAACTCTTCCATCGTTTTGTGCAGCAGAATTTTAAAAAGTCTGACCTCTTGCTTTCGCTGGTCCTTTTTCAAAGAGGCTATTTCTCTGTTCCTGCGCGACTCATTCAGCCGGTTTTTCTCCTGCTGCTCCTTCATTTGCTTCATAAGACGAACCTGAATCCATAAAAAAAAAAAAAAATAAATAATAAAAAAACACGAAGGGTTTACAGCAATTTCAACAACAAAATCTACACGCACAAAAAACAAGCGGTACCTTTGTTTTCTTCATTTCCGTCACATCCAGCTGCAGCTTCTTCAGCTGTTTCTCATAATGTGATTGGTTCTTCAGCAGGCGGGCGTGTTCCTTCTGAGCAGACTGCAGCTTCTGGAGCTCCTTGTTCATCACGCTCAGCTTCTTTTCATATTCGGCTTTCATTTTACGAGCCTTGTCCTCAGTACCGCTTTCCACAGAACCTTAAAATGCCCAAACAAGAAGGTGAGGAACAAAAAGCAGTCAGCCCTTTTTAAAAAGAGCCATCACTTCTTTCAATCCAGGAATATTTGATCTATTTGTGTTTATAAACCCTAAATATAAACCATCACAGTCCTCTGAAAAAACGAACAGGAGTTATTTAAAACATGAAACATGTCCGGAGGATATAAATTCATCCAAGTAAAACTGTATACATTTTAAATAGACTGCTCTCCATCACTGATAACATACAATTAATTATGTGTGCGCCATCTAGTGGGCGGTTTTAGAAGGACGGCTCTTACTCATGTTGTGAAGCACTCGATCCCTCTCCAGCTGCGTATCCCTGATCTTGCACTGCAGCATCATCAGCTTCTGCTCGTACTGCTGTTTGAGCGTGTGCAGACGCCGCTGGCTGTTCTCCAGCTCGTCGATGAGCTTCTGCTTGATGGCAATCTCACACGTGATGTTGGCCAGATCCGCCTGATAGTTCTCTGTCAGACAGAGGAACGTATTAAGAGTAGTTAGTTTCAATTTTTAAAATGCTGCCCAATGTTTTTTTTTTTCAAAAAGATATCCGCAGCATGGTGTCTCTACTGGTCTTAGGTACAAATCCCAGTCTGGTTTCTCACATAGCACATAAAAATAATAGATGTGCTGCACAGTTCAACGAAATAAAACAAGACAAAAAGGACCACAACAATACATTTAGAGAAATAAATTCAAACTCAAACAAATAAACTCCATATTTATCATTATAACAGAAAATCAAACTATTTTTCAATAGAAGTCTTGACAGTTTCAGCTATTTTTACACAAAACATGTCAATCATCCCAGAGTTTAAGAGCAAAAACCTCAATCAATCACTTCAGAGTTTTAACCTTGATCTTGAAAAAAATCTAAGGTAGAATGAAGCTGTTACTGAAATGTAAAGTTTGAGAAGATCACAGGGATAGGAAAGGGCAAAAAAATGTAAGATTTCAGAAAACAAATAGGAAGCAAAAACCAGAGATATGTGGTCTAGTACTTTAGTACCTGGTAAAAGATAAGCTGCTGCAATAATGGAAGTAAAGAGTGATGGGAATCACGTTAAGGTCTTTGGAAGACATGATTTGAATATTATATTTATCTGCTTGTCAAGTTCAAATGCAAAATCTAAAACAAAACCTACATTTCTGTCCATATAATCAGTATATCTCCCTGCATGAATTATAATAAAGTTATTTACATGCATAAATCAAGCGGAACACTATGGCGATAGAACTACTGCTCCACTTGAGAAAGTAAAATCTGTTAGGCTTTCTTTGGCGTCAAGACAATTATTCTTATTGCCACATCACCAGACAGGACACTGTTAAAAAAAAGAAAAAGTAAAAAATCAAATAAAACCCACATTTCTGACAGTGGTGTGACTGTATGGGGCCAAAGGGACCAAAACTTTCAGGGTTCTACGTCTCCCAAAGCTATTTCCATTTAAATGGAGAAAATAAAATTTCAAATGGATTTTAATACCAGTTCAAGCGTGGTTGAAGAGGACCGACTCTTTCTGCTTAACTGACAGAGAAATTTGAGCATCATCAACAAAACACTGAGGGGGCTATTATGTTTTCTAAAAAAGCAGGAGCCATAGAATAGAGCCTTGAGGGACACAGAAGTGAGGCTGTGGTTAACTGCTCTCTTCTGTATCTGTTCTTCCCTGGCGACCTGTCAGAAGGTTTAACCCTGCCTCTCAACTAAACGACAAGCTGCAAGAAACAAATGATGCACACAGAGTTAAAAAAAAAAAACAATGCAATGTGAATATCACTGCAGGATCATTCATTGTTGTCATAAGTTGGAGAAATTACAAAACAAGTTGATAAGTTTGAAGGATCTATGTTTTCAAATAGCCACATATACATGGAAATCCAAGATTATTGCTGAATATTGCAAAGATATTATTAATAAAAAGATTTTCCTGATTCTTCTCCCTAATCACAGTTTAAGTAAGCTACAGCGTTAGCAACAAGCTTAGAGGGCCATGTGCAGACTTTTGACCAGCTCTTCTAGCAATGGAAAAAGGTAGAATAGTATATTCTGACTGCTGCGTATACATGCTCTGCATAGCTAATATATATTTAGCAAGTTAGATGGACTAAAAGGCCGCATCTCTCAGGAGTTTGGATGGTAAAATGCAGAGAATACAAAGATGTGGGAAATGCATAAAAGGCCAAGAGGGAAATTGGTCAGAAATAATTTTTTAGCAACAGTATGAAAAAATAGACCTGCAGACATTAATATGAAGCATAAATTAAAGTCAGTCTAAAGAAATCACAATAAGATAAAATATAGAATTAACAAAATCAGGGCAAGATAAAGAAAAAAATTAAATTGCAATGAAATCATTAAAAAGTAAAACAGGAAAAATTTCAAGAGCCTGGAGGAGAATGAAATTATTTTCAACTGAGTTTTAAGATTCAGCAAATGAAGCTGCAGTGTTGGACGTTTCCACAGCTTTAGGAGCCGCAGACTCAGACCCCGGCCCCCTTAGTTTCCTACTTTGTAAAAGGAACATTAGGACGTTTAAGCATTGTGATCAAATAATGCTAAAGCAGGATGTTCAGTTAAAAGCTAAGTAGTCAGAAGCCTTACAGCCCTGTAGGTGAGAAGAATTTTAAAGTAAATATAAACATTTCCTAGGAAGAATGGGTGATATCAGAGAATTTACTTTAGTAAACAAGCTGCTATCAAAACTGTATTACAGTAGTTTAGAGAAAACATAATATACACCTGATATTAACAGGGTTTATTCAGAAACGAGTAACTCTAATTTAATGCTTTATAATGCTCTTTCAATGCTCTTAGAAATAATTTTAATGCCATCAACAAGTACCCATGACTCTCCAGCCACTTTTGTTGTTTTGTTTGCATTTTCCCATTCTCTAGCTTTTTCTCCGCCTCAAGCTTCTTTTCCGAACATACGGTTTTACCGGAAGCAGTTCCATGCAAACACGTGGAAACAGTTATATCTGATAAACCTGGCGAAAATAAAGCATTTTAAATGCCACGATAATCACATTTAATGAATTTTAATGCCAATTAAGGCCTTAATTAAAAAAATTATTGAATGACTTTTAATGATTTTTAATGAAACCATGATTGAATATACACAGGAGACAATTGCAATTGTTTTTTTTAAGATGCTTCTTAAATGAAAGAAATGTGTGAAAGAAGGAATAAATTATCTAAAAAAAAAAAAGATCAAATTGTAACTCCTACATTTATTTCATATTCTTTACAGTGGATTTAATTGCAGAGCAGGATGTATAGTATGGTTGTTTTTTCGCTCGTAGGTGGCTAAGAGAAAGACACGCTGTGCAAATGGAAATTTAAAAAAAAATTTAAAAATTTATCCAGAATTAAAATGTTAAAAAAATTCATAATGAAAAAAGTTTTAAGAACAACTTTGCTGTTTTTTTTTTTTTTCAGATTTTATTTTTACACTCAAAGCCTGATGAAGGTCTAGTATTGAATCATTGCTATTAAATGTCTTCTCTTGCAAGTTGGACACTGTCCTCTCTATGTTACGTTTTTTATTAAAAAAAAAAAAAAATGCACTATTTTTTTAAATGATTTAATATTTTATTATTTAAAATGTAATTTTTATTTCTATTCACATTTTTCTTTTTCCATATAGTTTTAAAAATTGTATTCTTTTGAAATTGCGTTTTCCAGATCCCATTCTCTTTGCTTCTGAGGGCGGGCTTTCCTCTTGAGTGGGGAGCGAAGATGCATTTCTATTGGTCGGCTGGAAAACATTTTATTGGTAGAGAGCGAACATTTGTGCTTGGCTTTAAGTAGAGAGAATGTGATCTGAAAAACGCAATTTGAAAAAAGAATGAAATGAGTACACCTCAATATAAAAAAGAAAAATTTGAAAAAAAAAATACTCTTATAACAAGAAATTAGAAAACATAAAAGTTTCCCTTAAAGTTTTTCCTTCATTAAAAAGTTTTAAAAAGTTTCATTTCTTAATTTTTGTACGGATATTCTTTAACAAAACGTGTTCTTTGCTTGCAACAATAATGGAACAAAATCCCTATAGGATGTCATCTGCATAGATGTGACAGGATGTTAGCAAATCCCCAAATAATATTGGCTACAATGTAAGGTAAAAAATAATTACGTGCCTAGAAATGCGCACTGATAAATCCCACAGGGCAGCGGAGCAGAATCAGAAGAGAACTTCTCTGTTCTTTAGCAGAACGCCACATTGAAGAGATGAGAGGTAAACCAATCCAACAGAGAGTGAGAAATGCCCTCCAGAACCATGAGCCTCTTTAACAGGATTAGAGGTTGAGTTTCAAAGGCAGAAATGGGTTCCAGAAGAACCGGCACAGAGCATCTCGTTGCATCCGCAGCCGTTAAAAGATCATGGTGGACTTTCACCAAAGCTGTCTCAGCACAGTTAGAAAGCCAGACTGAAAGGGTCTGAAATCTGGAATTCAGATCGCCAGGATGAGAGCTGGGCATTACTGAGAGGAGGTAGATTTGATAAAGAAGGGAAATGTTTAAACACGGGTCTAGTCTTTTTTAAAACATTCAATTCCTTGCAAGTGAAAACCGTCCCAAACAAAAGAGTGGCCTGAATAAACGCTACCAGACTTGGTCTGGTCTTAGTGAACAGCTCCTCTTTGTGGTAAAAGTTGGAAATAAAATTCCCCCAGCCATTTTTAACCCTTTTGATCTTCCTACCTTTTTCATCCGACTCAGAGTCAGAATCATCAGAGCTCTCCTCCACATCAATCTCCTCTTCCTCTTCTTCCTCCTCCTCCTCTCCGTCCTCATGATCACTGGTGTCTTGCACATCCTGATAGATAATGAATTAAATTTGTTTCCGGCATCATCAATGAGAATATTAAGGACTCTGTGATAAATCTACCTCTTACCATTTCCGTCTCTTCGTTGAGCCCTTCAGCCATTTCTTTCTCACTGGCCTTTTCCTGCTCGTTGTCGGGAAGTTCCTCTTTGTTTGCGCTGAGAAGACACACAGATGACATAAAGACGTTCATTAGAGAACAATGAAACCGCAGAGGAATAAAGAAAATTATCTGCAATCAGGACTTTGCAGATACCTCAACTGAGCAACGATTTTCTGGAAATCAAAGCCTGTAATTATTTCACACAGATGAACAGAAAGGTGGAAGCCACATCCGCCAACTAAGGCTGACACTGTCTTTTAGACAAACAAGCTTCAACAACAAGAACTACAACTGAACGCACTCAGGATTTCAGATTGCATTTTTAAGTTAGCATTGGCTGAGAATGAGCGTGGTTTAGCATTCATCGCTTTATTTGGCTTTCTTGTGGAAAAGACAGTTCAAACTGTTTAAATAAGGAAGGAGGGAGTAAAGAAACGTTTGAGGAAGTGAAGCATAACATAAAATGAGCAAAACAAATCGGTGAACCAGATCAATTGGATAATAATTTTATCCAATTAGATCAAAGGTATGGAAACGACCGATCAGGCAGAATAAAATGAGAATGATAATAATCCTGATGAGCTAAGGATACTGGAAGCAGAGCAGTTTTTAAGCTGATGGTAGAAACCTTAACCAAAGGTGTCTCCATTGCAAGCTGCAGAGAACAAAAGTTATTAAAAAAAATGTATCAATATGGAGCAAATTTGGCGAGTGAAGGGTGAGACCTGAGGAGACATTTGGGTCTGAGCATTATTTAGTAGAGCTGTGTTAACGGGAGCAGCAGGCTTTAACGCAGAAAGGTTAGGTCGGCATTTTGCTGAAGTATTCATCTTCTGTCTCATCACAGCCACAGTTTTCCTTGCTTTCTACGGGGATTTTACAAAAATCAAGAGTTTTTCCTGGTAAAATATAAACAGAAAAACCAAGGCTTTAAAACGTGAGGCAGCAATTCAGTTCCCCGTTTCCGGAGCGGTTTAATTTAAAATTAGCAGTGGTGTAAAAAGTACACACATTTGTTACTTAAGTAGAAGTATAGTTACTGCAGTTTAAATACACTCTGATAAAAGTTGACGTATCAACTTGACCTCTTTACTCAAGTAAAAGTAAAAAAGTATGTGCTCCAAAAACGACTTAAAGTATAAAGTAACCAATTTTTCGACTATTTTGAAAAATACTTTGAGATAGGGCCAAGGATGAGGGAGTTCTTGTTGGTCTCTGTCTCCTGATACGCTCTCGCCTGTGTCCGACCTTTCGGACATTTCAACATCTTTTTCTGAATCCAACATTGTACTGTAGCATGGCATAGACAATTCATGTCTGCAGTTTGAAGAACACCTGCTTGCTTCTGATGATTTCCTTTAGCTAACCAATGAGTGTTTGCATTCTATGACTCATCCAATCACACTAGTTTTCACTAGATGTGGATGGAGCCAATGATCTGCATTTGATGGTGCACATGACATGAAATATTTATTTATAAATATTAAACTGAAGCCAAGAGTGATGAGTAACGTTTGTTTTAAAAATGTAAGGAATAAAAAGTACAGATTCTCTGTCAGAGCGAGAACAACATCCTGGGACTTTGTCCGTTCTCTGTCTTGTGTTCTACTGAATTGGATCCATACTACGGCTGAGGCTGATGACGTTTCACGAGTACACAAGCACATGAGAACGCACAGGTACACATATTGAGAAACTGCCTTTTTATTTTATTTTTTTAAGTTTCAGAACCATGTTTCCTTTTTCTTCCATTTTGCATTAAGCACATTTTAAAGCAATATCTCCTAAAAGCCTCCTCACACATGAATGCTTGCTGTGTGACCAAATGTGACAAATTTGTTCCATTATTCTTGTGAGAAATCTAATTTCTTCTGTGCAATTTTTCTTTCTAATTTTAATTAGAAACATTAGTAACAATAATGGAACAAAACTCTCTCCATATGATATGAATACTTCAGTGAGTGACCAACCAGCTCTGAATAGAGAAGTCTGAGATGAAATGAAGGTGGAAGCAAACAATGAGGGCAGGAAAAGGACGGTGGAAGCTTGAACAAACCTGGCATCCACCTCTTCCACCACCTCCTCCCTTTCCTCCCTGTCTCTCTCCTCCAACAGCAGCTGGAGTCTTCAGGGAGGGGGTGAAGGGTCAAAACGAGGACAGGAAAATAGAGATGGAAGAAGAATGGGAGGAAGAACGGTCAGATGGAGCTCTACACTTTCAGTCGCTGTGGCCCTCTGCAGTTCTTGTTTTTCATTTTTCATCCTCTAACATATCACCAGATTTAGACTTCCCTTAAAATTTTTTAGATATTTAAAGTTCTACTGGCAACAAAACAACTGCGTGCAATGTGAGCCTAAACTTTTACCAGCAAACCAAACCTTTAAAAGGACTGAGGTAAAACCACCCTTTAAATGATTTTAAAGGCTGGAATAAACAGGTTTACTTTCTGTTACCTTTTCTTTTTCTTTTTCTCCCGCTTCTTCAGTTTCTCCAGGTCTTTTTTAGCAAGTTCAATGATGTCTGCCGTCTCCTTCTCAGGGGCCAACAGTGCGTTGGAGAAGGAGCCGGGCCCTCCGTAGAAGGACTGCCGTGTGGAGGCGCGGGACAGGTTCTTCCTCAGATTCTCATTCACAGCTTCGCTCTCCAGCAGTTTGGCCCTGAGGGAACATCCAGGGACACAGACAGGCTTAAAAAACACTTTACAAGTAAGAAAAAAAAAGTATAATTTCATATAATGAAGGCCAGGAAGGACTTTGTTTAAGATACTTGAATGTAAAAAAAAAAAAAAAAAAGAAATAAAAAAAAAACCTTTATAGAGAGCACATAGGCTCTCAGTTGTTCTTTCAAACCCTGCAGGAGACGTGAAAGACTGAGGCTTACAAAACAGAAACCTGGATGTTTAAAAACTACATTAAAAACTCCCAACAGACAAGTCTGTCCAAAGAGGATTCCTTGTGAACCTATTAAAATAAAAAAGCAAAGCCTGGGGCTAATCATTTTTTTAACTGTATATGCCAATAACTCATTCTGGTTGAATTAAACGTTTTTATGAGAAATTACGGCATCCTGCTGTTGTATTAGTTGTTACGTTTTCTTTTAAGCGTTCTTTTTGCTAATTTTGTTAGTAAATATAGCCTTTCCGTGTATTTTTACCATAACAAATGTGATCTCGATTGCATCCCTGTACATGCGTACAAGTGGTTCACAAGCGAGAGGGGTGTAGCGTTGACCATTTATTTTAGTTTCACTTCTATCACCTTCTATTTCACTGCTTGCTAAGTGGCTGTGGGGAGATCTTTAAGCTGCATGGCAAAAAATGCCTCAGAATAGATCTCCTACTGCACCTTTAACCCAGCTGGGTTTGAGCTAATTAGGATTCTGTTAACTTAAAGCAAGAGCTCGCGGTGCCATTGTTTTTTCATACAGTATTAAAAAGGGAAGATCCAGCCTAAATGTTGGGATTGACATCATTCTAATGACCATCTCCAAAACAACATCTTTCTTCTCTAGGGGCTTTCCATTAATAAATAAATTAATGAATGCATGAAAAGTTAAAAAAAATAAAGAAAAATGTTTATGTTTACCTCAGAACCTCTATTTCTTTGATGTAACTCTGAATCATGTTTCCGATTTCCTCTGTGCCTCCTTCACCTGGATAAGAAACAGACTCCAGCTAAGATGTCAGGGATTTGAGATGAGTGCCACAAGAAAAACCCAACCGCCTTACCCGCTCTGGAGAGAGCCTGGTTAGCCTGATCACTGAGCAGCTGGGTGAGGCGGGCCCTCTGAGCATCGATGGTCTCCTGCATGGCTTTGACTCGCACTCTCAGGTTGCTGTTCTCAGTCTGCAGCATCGAGTTCTCGTGGAACATGTCGCTGAAACTCTCGACGCCGTCCTCTCCCACCAGACGTTTCCCCTGCAGGAGATGAATACTTAGATGCTGCAGCAGGAGCTCAGAAAACACAACCCTGGCCCCCCCTCACCGTCTTGTACTCCATCAGCTCCATCTGCAGCCGTGCTATCTCTGTCCTCAGAGCACTGATCTGCTGGCTGGCTTTATCCTGGTTCACCATCACCTTGTTCTTGATGTTTCGGGCTCGATTGGCGTATTTTAATGTGTTCAAGGTTTCCATAAAGTCACGATCAGATGGGCTGATACACGCAATCATTACAGTTTGGCTAAAGTAGAGGAGAAAATATAGGTTTGGACATTTCTGGGCCTTTTTAAAGTTAACAGAAATGAAGAGCTTTCCACTAACCTGTTTCCTCCCAATGAGTCCTGCAGCAGTCGGGTCAGTTTGGAGTCTCGGTAAGGCACATGAGAAGCCCGCTTGCTTCGGTCGCCTAAAGCACTGATTACATTCCCCAGCGCGAGCTTAGCAACAGAGAGGGGAGCAGAGGAACAAAGTTAGCATTGATTTCATTAAAAATGGAAATAACTTAAGCTAAAAAGCCTTTAAGGGCTGGAGGAATGAGTAAAGGTGCAAGCCAGGATGCTAACATTACTGTAGAGCTGCTTTCATACTTTGCATTAGATTTTAACAATGATAGTTACTATAAAGCTCATTAACAGTGTTTTCGCAAATATTGAAAAATTATTCAGAACTAATCAATAGCTTTACACACATTGATGATGCATTACTTAAAATGCATGCATTACATTACTTAAAATCTAATGCAGAGCTCAACTGCAACTAGATCAGTTAAGCTGATCTTTTAGAAAGGCTCTCTCTGCTCTGGGAAGACATTTTTACTGCAGGGAGCAGAGATGGAGGCAGGACTTTATCCACGTTAGTAGGAAGCAGTTCTCATCTAAAGAAGCTAAACAAGGACTGAAAGTTGGATGCACACATCTTGCTCTTCATCCAGATGGTTTATGCTTTTTTTGAAAATGGAAATACATAGATTATAAAATTCTACTGTTTTAATTTTTTTTGGAATAGTATAACTTCTATTAATAATAATATTTTATTGTGCAAACGTGCTTGAAAAATGTTTTTTTATGCTTCATAGCCAGTTGAAGTTTGCAACGTCCAAATATCTAAATTTCTTAAAAATCAAATTTACTTTGTTTTTCTTTTATTATAAACATAATCACTTCTGCAATAATATATTGCAGCTCATGTGTCCCACCACACACGCCTAAATTAGTGCAGATTAGTATAAAATGTTTTTAGACATGCAGAGTTTTCATTGCTACTGAATTCTTTCAAGTTTTTATATTTCATAAGCGAACCTCCAGTTTTATGTAAAGTTCAGAAAACAGAAAAGTTAAATTCTTTGACATTTTAGAACATTAAAAGTAACTGTGTAGCTAGTTACTTTGACTGTGCAGTAACTCAATTATTAACCTAGTTACTTTAATTAGTGACCATTACCTGTTACTTTGAGTAACATAGTAAACACTGCTGATTAAAACTATTCCCAAACATTATAGACAAAAATGTATTAGATCATATCAGATTTTATTTTTATTTAAAAAAAAAAGACAAAAAACTGCTACTATTGTATAAAAATGATTTTCTATAGATACTTCCTTGATATTTATAACTGGTTTAATTCTGTGGTGGAAGAAAAAGAAGGAATTATTTGAGCAGATTCCCACAGGCTTTCATTTTAGGTCTAAGATGATGTTAACATAACCGGCATTAGTCTTCTTACTAACGTCTGTATGAACCAGTGGAGCGATCACACCTTCCTCAGGTCATTCAACACCTTACAAGTAACAGAAGGACTGCATGAAGCCGTTCATTTAAAAACAAGGTGCATCTCGTCTGTAAATAATGACCCAGAATTTCTAAAATAAGTTTTCGTTTAAATTACTTTACATTTGTTTCCATAAGGATTAACTTCAGACCAAAACAGTTTGAGATGTAAATCCTGTTCAGCACTATAAACTGAAGGGATGTGCACACAGACAAGAGGAATTCATATAATTGAAGAATATAAGGCTTAATTTTTAGGATGAAGAGAATATTGATGTTTCAAACAGGCTGAAACAGTTTTAAAAACTAAAAGTTATCCCTTCATGAAGAACTTGTGGTTTTATTTCTTTCAGCTGAAGACAGAGCAAGTTTTTTAATCCAGTTATTTTTTAAGAAGAAGCAGCCTTTCAGGGTAGTAATAATACCCTGAACCACTAGGTGGCAGTCTAATTTAAAACAATAAAAAGACTCCAGCAGAAAGTTGCATGGAAATGGCTCACCAGTCCACAGTTGATGGAGATGCCCTCTTTGGCTCGGTCTCCCGTTGCTCCAGTTCTCTTCAGTCTCTCAGAACCAGCCAGGTCCACAAAGTGGAACTTGGCAGTCAGGGTCTCATATTCATCCATCTCACCGTTTCCATTAGAATCTTTATTATCTTTCTCACTTTCCTGCTGAAATGTGAGGAAAAGCAAAACAGAGTTCCTTCAGCTAAACGTGACCAAAACAAGAAGTTTTTATTTTATTTTATAATGTGCTGTTTGCTTTAGCTCTCACTAACATTGTCAGAGGCACAGACGCGGACTTGGCACAGGTGGATGGTGAAGATGGCGTGGGATCGGGAGCTCTGGACATTCATCTGAGTGCTGGCTGTGGTGCGAGACAGAGCCCCCAGCTTTAGGCACTGCATCATCTGCAGAGGCACACAGAAGGCCGATAAGCACACATGGCAGCATCATCAAAATAAAACAAAGGAAGCACTGGGTCTAATTTCACTAAGCTAAAACTTCTGATGGTAACTAATATATCAGTAATAAATATTGCTTCATGACTGTAGGCCTTGAAGTGTTAACCTTTTATAGAGCACTCAGTGAAATACTTTGAAAACAGAAAATTCAAGCCAATAGTGTTATTGGAATCCAAGACAAGACCTTATTACCTTTATAACATTAAAAAATGGATAACTTGCAAAAACCCTCTGAGAGGGAAAGAAACACATTATTTTTGGTACAACATAACCTTAGAGGCATTAATGCTGATACTGGCACTTACATTTTTTTTGTTTATAAACCTAAATATTATTGTTAAATAGACTTTTGAACTTTACTTTTTAACTTTTCAATTAGCTTTTTCCCTTTTTTTCTTGACTTACCTTTTCTTCAACTTATTTACAGTAGGATATATATAATTCCAGGGCTCATCTAATTGGTCAAATGCCAAAATAAGATGTACAGCCATGTAGCAGTATCTTTGCTGAATGGCTGGACATAGATGTTGTGCTTTTAGACCTCACTGAGGGAGAGGGGGGGGGGGAACTCCATCTGTAAGGGGGGTGTAAGTGATCAAAAACGTTAACTTGCCCAATAAAGGGTTAAACAGGCTCCTTTAAATGAGAGGAAGCAATAGAGGTGGTGTTAAATTTAATGCCACTTAAATGATTACATCTGTCTGGTTGGTTCCCAATTACAGATTATTAAAAAGCCTGACAAGCCAATTATTTTTAGAACTAAGACTTTAAAAAAAACCCTAATGAATAAAACCGCTGCTGCATAATACCCAATGGCTAATAATAAGAATGCCTTGGAAATATTAACTTAAATACATAAATGCTTAACTTACTCATTTTAAAAAGCAAAACATAATTTGTAATCATCTACTTTTTTTTGTTCATCAAAGCTGTTTTATTAAAATTGTTCTTAATGATAAATATAATAAATTTTAAATGATCTATTTGTTAGGAAATGTGAAATAGCAGTTCTGTGTAAAAAGCTGAACTAAAGCAGGTATTTGTTCTGTAATTTATTTTATAACCATTTTTTATGAATAATGAGCGACTCCGCCTGCAGCAGTGCTTGGTGCCATCTAAAGCTGCACAGATCCTCGCCCTGTAGTTGCTTTCTGCCAAGCAGCACCTCTGCTCTTCCTCTTCTGTCTCCTTTCATCGGTTCTCCATTATTCTATGTTGTGTTTCTCGTGTTGCATCAACTTCTCACCGTTTTCCCTTAAAGATCACAGGTCGCGTTTTGGCTTTTTGTGGAGCCCAAATAACTCCTAGACTTCTGTTTTGATCTGCCACAGTTTGTTTGCATCACGCTGTGCTTGGCTTTACATACAGACACGTTAACAGGCAGATGAAAAAGTAGTTGTCATCAAACGCAAGCATTTTCTAGTGAAGATAAACTATCTAAAATGAATGTAGTATCAAAAGAATCAAAATTTGAATCTAAAAAATAAATTTTTGAGCCTATAGTTCTGATATCTATATTTTAGTATCGACCTTCACATCACTCATATGTTTAAGCATTGTTTAGGAGCTGAAATGAGCGTGTGACCAGTGGGTACAGAGTTATAGGTGTGAATATTTCTGTGAATTTAGTTAAAAAATATTTATTGAAACAAAATGGAAATTAAATACAGTATTTGAATTGAATCTAAGCTGAGGCTAGTGGCTAGCAGACTGCTGAGGACAATCTGCATGAAAGTATTCATCCAATGAAATATGCCTTTATAAAAATGCATACATCTTAGAAACAATTCTACATCGAATGGTGGTTTAAACTATTTTTCTTTCTTTTCTCTCTGTAAATAGAATAATTGTATTTGAAAGCTCATTTAGACTTATTTTCTAATCAGAACAATCAGGCCGAAATACAGTATTATGCATTAATCTTCATTTGGCATTGCTTGTGTGTAAACAAATGACGCAAAAACAAAGATGTGGGTCGAGCTGATTTAAGTTTCCTGTTGCGTTACTATATCAGAAAGCTTATTTATCCCGCTAAATGTCCATTTTTTGTTGCAGTGTTATAACATTCCTTCACAGAGATCCAGGCTCTGTTTGGTTTATTACCTCAGCCTCTGAGGACACAGTCCGGGTGGTCACTCCGACTGTGTAGATTCCCCCGTTGGCGTCTTCATGTATCTTAATGTTAGACTTCTGCTTCATGTCGCGTGTGGAGTCAAACAGGTCCAGGACCTCCTCATTATAAAGCTAAGAGCAGAAAACAAACCAGGAACACTTTAATGATCCTTCATAAGCTCTTTTATTTGACATCCACATACAGTCCAAGAAGGAACAGACAGACAGATGTTTTCCCGTGCATCTCTGGTCTTCCAGTTCTACTTGTGCTGCAGTAATTTAACCAAAAGGTTTAGGGTGGTGAAGTTTTTTACTAATCCCTTAAAAACATCTGCTACTCTGGAAAAATTATCTAGAGATGGGTAAAAATTTCTTCAATTAAGTGTATTACGCTTAATTTGAGTAGGTAAAAGAGATGATTTTCCAATGTAATGAGTATTTTTACTCTTAAAATAAGATATTTGGATAAAATGCACTTGAAATAAGACAATGCAATTGTGTTTTCTTATTTTAGATGTAAGTTGCCTTTTTACATGGCAAAATGTCTCTTTTACCTTTCAATCCCAAAACAACTGCACTTATTTTAAGAAAAATATGATTTATCTAGATTTAGATTTTTTCCAGTGTTTTCTTTAACTTCGATGAGTTCTGCTGTTACCGTTGGCTAAACCAGCAGAGCTTCTGTTTAAACCATTTCATCTGCTGTATTTGGTCACCCTTCCCTCTAAGGCTAACAATCCTGTAGAGGCGTGTACCTCGAGGAACTGTGCGTTGATCTTGAACTCCGGTACGGGACGCCCCTGCTCCTGAGCTGCCTGGCGGCGCTCCTCGATGCCCTTATAGAGGTGATGGACAGCATGAGGAATGATGCCCAGCTCCTCCTCTGTGATGTTGACATCGAAGCCGGTCCCCATTGTGTACGTCTTCCCCGATCCTGTCTGGAGGGGAAAGAAGAAACATTAGAGATGGATGTGGACCAGTTCCTGATAAAGGTTCAAAACAACTACTATAAAACATATGAACAATTACCAGATATAGCAATATAATAATAATGTATAGTTCAGGTAATGTATGCATTTATATTTTAGCCCAATAAAACCCATGATGTTTTAACTTAAGGCAGGAAAATCTCATGAAATTTGACTTTAGAGGTGCTGCTAAAATTTGGCTGAATTTTCTTCTAGTGTTGTTTTGTAAATGAAAATCTAACTTAAATTATTATTATTATTATTTTTTTCTGTTTTTCAGATGGAAGTTGTGTTTTGACCGATACACTTTCTCTTGATGCACACATTAACCAAGAAAATCTTGTTGCTAATGTCCATGCAGACCAAGAGAAAATCTTCTTAGCTCCTAATTCAAGCCCCCAGAAGTGAAGAGATTGTGATCTGGAAAACGCAATTTAAAACGATTGAAATTCTGGAGGAAAAAAAATAGAAGAAACTGAAAAAATATAAAATTAGTAAAAAGTAATAATGAAAATTATTTTTTCAAATCTGTTAAATTATTCTGGGAAAAATTTACCAATATAAAATTTAAATAAAACTAAAAAGTTACTCTTAACAGACCCGGCTCCAGAGGAATCTAGATTGCGTTTCGAAACACAATCATTGTTTGGGTTTTTCTATTCACACATCTGTAGCTGAACCTATTTGAGTCTAGAGCGTTACACTCGCTGAAGACATTTTTCAGTGGAAGTGGAGGAGGAGTTGTCACCCTGTGGAAGCTAAAAAGGTTAATGCAGCCTTAAATGCTGTGAGGACACTTTGCTTTGCCTCCAGGGTGCTGTAAAAATTATGAAGCGCTGTTTTTATTGCAAATTTCCCTTCATTTGGTATTGTAAAGGTCTCTGTGGGTTTTAGAATGTGTTGACAAGAAACAGAGAAGCTCAGCTTCATTAATTGGGGTTCCTGTTACAATAAGCAGGGGTTTCATTTTTTTTCAGGGTCCGCGAGGGAGATACTTTCTGAGTTAAGAGAAGCAATAGTTTCTATTGGCGTGCCATTTCGCTCTTCAAAATGGGGTGCAGCAGCATCGATGCAGCTGTAAAATTGCAGTTTTTGCTCTACGATTGCCTGGTTTTCCTGTGCTATTGCTCCTGATCTCTGCTCCACCTAAAACCATCTAGATTTCTGCTAGAACAACACTTTCTCTTCCTCTGATGGTTGACACCGTCAGTAGCCCTTGTTCCACTGCAGCCTCTCCACAACTCTACGAATGCCTCTTTGGTGCGCAGGGCAAAAAATGCACAAGCTGAACAGCTGTTTGGAGATCCATTTCAGCAGAAATGCGATCCAACACTTCAGGTTTCTTTGCTTGCAAAAATAAAAGTCACTGCATAAATAATAAATACCATGTAGAGCTGAAGTTTACAGTTTTTTTATATTACCCTTCTGAGCCTAAAGCCCCACAGTGTCTCTAATGACAAAGTTTTTTTCTAAATCCTGATATAATGGGCAGTAAATCTCTACTTGATTAACAGTGCAAACAGGTTTTTCCATAAATAATTTTTATTTATTTTTTTGGATGCACATATTCAGGCAAACTGAGACTTGAATAGCCAAATAATTAATGGATGAGACGGATTTAGTCTGCTCCACCCATCGTTAATGCCTGTTTATATCAAAACCCAAGCAGGGCTGCAGTCTTGTGATGCAGACAGAGGGAGGGCAAACAGCCATGATCTAGGCCAAGCCATCCTCTCTGAACATGAACTCATAAGTAGGCCAGCCACTGCAGGGATGCAAATGTACGCCTTAACGCTGCCACACATGAAAGATGTATGAATGAGGAGTAAATGTACTCAATCACACAGGTGTCACCCAACTGCTCGCTGTGTCTATGGCAACCTGGAAGGTAGGCTGATGTAGGAGGAGAGGGCTGTCAAACTGAACACATTAAAAGGGTTCTTCTGATATCGGCATCAGCAATACAATTTACAGTGAGAAATGAAACTAAATGTAAACTAAATTGAATTTAGTGTTAAATGCTTTTAAAAGGATAAATAAATATAATTATTTCTATCCAAATTGTTTAATCCAGCTACCACCTGCCAGGTGATTTGTTGGTCCTGTACGAATGTAATACACCACCACTGGAAAAAGCAAATCTCTTCTAAACCAAAGGGTGGCAGCATTGATAGAAAACATCCTTACTAGTTTCACATTTTAACTGTTAGTATATTAAAACCAGAAACTAAAAACTGAATTAGAGTAATTATTTAACCTAACAAAGATGAAAATACAGATGCACTAAGTTTTTTTGGGGAGAAGGAAAATGTATAAGTCTCTGCAGATGACAGTCTCTATTTAGCTAGAGATAAATAACAACCAAACTATGTTAATACTAGACAAGCACTCTGAGAGCTCAGACATTAAGTTTCGCCTCATATTTTTACTCACACCTATAGCTAAAACCTGCACATGATCTGGATCAGTGCCAAATTTAAAATAATTGTTACTTGTTGGCATGAGGCGCAGCTTTGGTAACAATTTCTTTAAAATCCTTTTCTAAGTTTCTAAATAAGGCAAAGTGCGTCTGCAGCCTCTGGTGTCTGTTCTGCTCTCACCTTCATTCACTCTGCACTCAGCTTTCTTGTTTGATCAGCAGATGGAGACTTTGAGTGAGGCACAACTCACCTTTCTATGTTTTGTGTTGAATCCCAAACCAACCTCTAACTACTAACCCTTAACTATCAAGTGTCCCTCGCAATAAAGTCACACGCAGCTGTTGAAGGAGCGTGGATTATATTTGTGGGGGATATCGACTTGAATGGGATGGCCTCTTCCCTCCAATGGAAAAGGAAAGCAATCGTTCCTATGGCAACACAGTGCCAAGCATGTGTGTGGCTGTAGCTCAAACATTTTGAATTTCCTAAAGATAAATCAAACCAGTCGAATCAAACTATTTCAAAGAAGACCTGCTATTTTGGGATTAATTACTCCTTTTTTATGTTTCCTAACTTGTGATTTTCTGTCAGTCTGCCGAAGATGCAGCAAACCAACGGAACTTACATTTGAAATGCACATGTTTGCTCCATAACTAGTCCGCAGTTACACCTGCTGGCAAATTCCAGCGAGCCGATACTGATGTAGACTCACTATTTAAGGGCAGAATGGCCCACTCGCCCTACCCACTATATGGCTTGGTACAGCCCAAATGTGGTGGACCCTCCGCGAGAACACGCAAACAGAGGGTTAGCTTTGAGGGGTTGGTTTGATATTCAGTCTTTTATTTCAATATAAAACTTCTGGACTTATTTTTTTTTTTCCCAGTCCAATGCTGAAGCTGTCAATAGCCCAATGCTGAAGCTGCCAATAGCCACCCTCTGGTTTAGGGGGGAACTGCTCCTTCCGCCAAATAATGTTAAAGAATCTTTTAAATAATTCAGGCATCCAGTTTATGATATTGAACATAACCAAAATTTGTTCCTTTGACTGAGATACACCTCTGGCAAAAATGTCATTAAAATCTTTTCATAGCTTTTCAAATTATTCTGTACACAAACACACAAACTCAACTGAAAACAACCTCCTTGGTGGAGCTATTAATGGTAACTATAATTTATAAAGGTATATTAGGAGATTATTCTAGAAATTGATATACTTACGAATCATAGTAATTTTGAAAGTATACGGTAAGAGATAAGATTACCCCCCAAAATCTATGCTGAAGGAAGATCATCCACTATTCCTTAAATTGTTTTATTTAAAATAATAAAATAAAATTTTAAGATATTGCTTGTATAAAAATAATTAAAATAATGTAAAAAGCATTAAACAAAAGTCTTCCTTCTAGTGATCAGAAATTATTTAAAGTCATAGGGAAGCGGCAGTTCCAACCGTTGCATTTCCGAATTCTCCAGAGTGGTCCATGACTTTACGCGAGTCAATAAAGTGAATGCTATTGGTCGTGTATCAAGGGGGCGGGATTGTTGTGGCGGAAGGTTGGCAAGCAGTTTGGTTGTGGCTGGTTTGTCTGAAGCATCTTGCTAACCAGTTAGCAACTTAGTGCTAGTAGGTTTCCAATGGGAAATTCCATTGGGACAAAGTAGCAATAAATTGGTGACTTAGAAACGACACTGTCAAGGAACGCTATGGACAGCCGAAACATGCAAGAGGAGGAGAGTTTAGAGTCGGAGGTCATGGATGAGTCTCCTCTGTCATCCATTTTTTATTTAGAGGAGGAAAGCGGGGACAAAGATGTTGTGGAAGAGGTCGCCAGGGCGGCAGAAGCTTGGTTTGGTGTAGAAGGCTTACAGCTATATATGTTTGAGCCCTTGCCTCACAACGCTGCCAGTTCTGTTAGCTCTACGCCTGCTGAAGACACAGACGTCCATCCCCGTGAACACTGGGACGGAACTCAATGGGAAAGTCAATGATTCTTATTTCTTATTTCAATTGTTGCGTATATCAGCTGTGACATATGAATCAAGATGCCATGACCGAAAAAATTTGATTGACAGATGACCGTTGATGTATGATTGGCCGAATTTAGGTGAACAGGCTGACGTATAACTAACAGGACTGCATAAGATAATGGAAAAAAACGCCAGATTTTAAGACAGTTTTTTTTAAATAGAAATTTTCTAATATCATCTGATAAAGAGTACATTTATATACATGTTTAAGCCAGAATGATTTAACATTTAAATATGATTTCCCTTCGCCTTTAAGCTAAGAGAGAATAATTATATTTTGTGAGATTTGTTTATATTTGAATGTGCAAAAGAGAGAAGCCAGATAAAGTCTAGATGTGTTTCAGTTATTGGTGTGAAAATGTGGAAAGAATTGAATGATGACTTTAATTTATGTCCTTTCTTTTTGAACTTTAAAATAGCTTTAAAATGTAAAATGATCAAATCTTATGCTGTTATGTAGATTTATATATGTATTGTAAGGATATCCTCGTAGGTTGTAAGGTATAAAAACAGGGTAGGCAAGAATAAGCTTTACTTCAGCCTAATCCTTTTATGTAAAATTTTGGTTTGTTTGTTGTTTTTTTATTATTGTTGTTATACTTTTCTTTTGTTGTTTCCTCTATTAAATGTGGACAATTTACCCAAAAAAATTGATTTAATTCAGAGAGCGTAACTATAGGGGCCTTGCAGCCGACGTCACAGACGTTCGTATCTAGCGGAGGCCATATTGAATACCTGCTCTGGTCCCCTGCACCTCAAATAATGATTCCCTGATAGATGGGTGGATATTTTTCCTTACAGTTCTATCAGTGATTATTACTTTGTTATTATTTCTGGTAAATTTCTCTTCAATAAGAAAAGAAAATGAGTTAATTTCTACCTGGAACTGAGTCATGGTCCTTTGAGGAGCTGAAATGAATAGCTTTTTCTTGCCTAGTAAAGATGAAAACAACATTTAATCACCGTTTAGTAACTTATTGCATTAGAATAGTTACATGCCCGTATGTCTAACTTTTTTTTTTTTTTAACTAAAGGGATATTTAGGACTAGCATATGCATATGCACATCAGCCATCCCTATAAGAATAAGCCTGTCTCCACCAATGTATACAATAGAAAAAAATATGGTTAAAAATGGAGGGAGAATTGCTTCATTATTGTTGCAAAAAACAGGTTTTCTAAATGGAAATTTGAAAAATAAAATGTAATCCAGGAATGAAACATTGAAAATCATCTCAATTAAAGTGTTTGAGAATAATTTTGCTCACATATTTTATTTGTTTGAGTATATTTACATTTTATACAAATTTTTTTCTTTTATTTTCTCAGACCATTATTTTATGTTTTCACTTTTATTGATTTGTTTTTTTTTTCTCTTTGAGTTTTACAAATTGCATTATTTTCAAATCAGTTTTTAAGATCTTTACTTTAAGCCCAATAAAAATGCTTACTTTTGACTGGCCAATTAAAATGTTGTTGCTAGCGTCCATGCAGACCAATGGAAAAAAGAATGGTATCTGGAAAATCTAATTTGAAAAAATTTATTTGATAAAAAAAAAGGAAAAAAAAGCTGATTTGAAAAGCAAAAAAAGATTTGAAAAAATAAGGTCTGAAGTTACTTTTAAAAGCCTTTTATAATTAAAGAGTATCATGCATTTGTTTTATTTCCATTTGCAAAACATGTTTGCATACATAATTGTATAAATAGTATTTTATCAGTCATTAGGATATAGATTTTATATGTAATTTGTCACTTTGAAAACATTTTTCCTTAATCAGTGATTTCTATTGTGTAAACTCTGTGCTGTTGTTCTAATGTTGGGCCTTATGTCAGTTTTCCAAAGCGACATTCATCTTTCTTAAAAGTGGCGAAGGATGTGTTTTCATGCAGGTGATTGTGGGCAAAGACAAGCACACCTTTGAATAACGTCTTTTGCACTGCAGGTAATAATGTTAACCAGCTGGGCAGGGTGCAAAAACCCCAAAAGGTAAACATTCTTGTAAAAATGTATACGTTTCGTCCCGAGGGAGTAATTTACAGCTTCACTGGAGGAGAGAATTTTTTTTTGTTTTGTTCTTTCGTGTGTGTCATGTTTTGCTTATATAGCTTGAGGAATAGAGTTAGCTGACAGCCCAACGGCTTTGCTTTCACAAGCAGACCATTATGACTGTTGCCACAAGGTTCAACTACTTATACATTTGATACTTGTACATCAAGCTTTATTGAAAATGATTTTGGGATTATTTTTTGTTTTCTAATCAAATCTGTAAACACAGTTAAAAAACAATAACAATAACCAGAAACAATAATAACAGCTTGTCTCTGTCATGATGGGTTCACTGAAAGCGACCCAAGAATGCAGAACACCACTGACGGACACAAGGAAGAAAGTTTAACAGTTTTATTTTGCACAAGCACATTGAATATTCTGGTTCAGGTTCGGGGCCTGGATTCTGGTTCACCGGAGTCTGCGTGAGAGACAGTTCAGTTAGCGTTGCCAACAGAGGTGTGATTTCCAGAAGTCTACTGATTGTACCTTGAGGGTTCTTGAGGTTAGCTTTGGGAGAGTCACTGTTGGTTCTGGAGAAGAGTTCATCAGCAGAGTCCGTAGCTGCTTCAGCGTCTCACGTCTACTTAGAACAGACCTTGGCTTTGGGTTACCCAGCTCAAGTCCAGAGCTGCTTGGAGGTTCTCTGTGAATCTTCAGGTTTGGCTCAGAGGGTCGCCTCGGCAGGTTAGCTCTTCCAGAGCTTTCACAGAGGAGGCACAGGTTTCCTGGAAAACAGACACAGGGGTTAGAATCCAAGCTGGATTCGAAAGTCATAGATTTACTCTGAGGATCTAGGCTTAAGCGCTGACCAACTGGAACAACACTGCGGCGTTGAGGCAAGGTCTGAAGACAGCTTAAGTAGTGGATCTCAAGGGGGCAGCAGAACGAAGGCATGTTTCGTGGCATGAGATGGACCATGATTCCAGGTGACGCTTGGTCCAGTTAATGTGAGGATTATGCTTCTCCAACCATTCGAAACCGAGCACCAACGGGGAACATGCAGAGGGAAAAACAAAAAATGTTATCGTCTCTCGGTGGTTACCTGACAGAAGTAGCTCGAGGGGCTGAGTTTGATGGGTAACTTGATGGAGTCTTCTTCCGTCAATAGCGGATACACTGAGAGGCTGGGTCAGAGGAATAGTTTCAATTTGGAGTTGCTGGACGAGGTTAGAATCGATTAGGTTACATTCACAGCCTGAGTCGATGAATGCAGAGAAAGAAAGGCTCTGGTTAGCACAGAAAAGTGTGGCAGGCAGCAACAGTCGAGGAGATTTCTTAGTGTTTATTTGGCCCGCCAGACTCCTCAGATCCTCTGGCGGGCCCTGGCTTTTGATTTAGCCGGGCAGGCAGCAATGAAGTGTCCACTCTCACCACAGTAGATACATAGCTTGCTTAACAAACGCCTTTGTCTCTCCTCTGGTGTGAGCCTGGTGTGTCCCACCTGCATGGGTTCGACATCTCTTTCGCCCGAATGAGAGGCTTGAACGGGCAACGGTAGAGACTGGGGCTTAGGCCTCTGTACGGGCAGCTACTCTGTAGAGGGAGAACAAACAGTCACGTTATGTGAGGCAGAATAAAGTGTACTCTGCTTCTTAGAACTGTTTCTGGCTCGTATTCTATTATCTAATCTGATGGAGAGGCGGATTAAATCTTCGAGGGTAGCAGGTTCGTCGAGCGTTGCGAGTTCATCTTTAATGTGCTCGTTTAATGCCATGAAAAAGGCTCCTTTCAAGGCACTTTGGTTCCATCCGGAAGCTGCCGCTTTAACCCGGAAGTTAATAGAAAATTCAGCCACCGAAGAGTTTCCCTGTTTAAGATTGAAAAGAGCTCTAGAATCAATAGTTTGGTCAGTTTCTTGGTTGAATACCTGGGTAAATTCAGAAATGAAGTCAGAGTAGTAGCTATTTAAACTGTCGTCAGCGGCAAATCTTGCCTGAGCCCATTCCAAGGCTCTTCCTGTTAACTGAGAGAGAATGAAAGTTATCTTCTTGAGATCCGTGGAAAAACAGCCAGGGGAGTTCTGAAAAATTAACCGACATTGAAATAAAAATCCCTTGCAATCTTAATGTTGCCAGAAAATCTTTCTGGGAGACTAGGACGGAACTCTGATGACGTCACTGCTGGTGACCTCGGAGGAGGGACAGGACCCGGAAATGGTTGTTGAACCGACGCAGCATTAGCGCTGTTCACGTAGTTAGCATAGCCTTGAATGGCTTGATTCTGTCTTTCAATGTGGGTGTTTAACTCACGTAGAGCCAGCCCGTGTCCATGAATTTGAGCAGCCTGTTCCTCTAGACGACGGATGTAGTGATCTGCTGGGCCTTGAGTTTGGCCGCAGTGTTCTGTCATGATGGGTTCACTGAAAGCGACCCAAGAATGCAGAACACCACTGACGGACACAAGGATGAAAGTTTAACAGTTTTATTTTGCACAAGCACACTGAATATTCTGGTTCAGGTTCGGGGCCTGGATTCTGGTTCACCGGAGTCTGCGTGAGAGACAGTTCAGTTAGCGTTGCCAACAGAGGTTTGATTTCCAGAAGTCTACTGATTGTACCTTGAGGGTTCTTGAGGTTAGCTTTGGGAGAGTCACTGTTGGTTCTGGAGAAGAGTTCATCAGCAGAGTCCGTAGCTGCTTCAGCGTCTCACGTCTACTTAGAACAGACCTTGGCTTTGGGTTACCCAGCTCAAGTCCAGAGCTGCTTGGAGGTTCTCTGTGAATCTTAAGGTTTGGCTCAGAGGGTCGGCTCGGCAGGTTAGCTCTTCCAGAGCTTTCACAGAGGAGGCACAGGTTTCCTGGAAAACAGACACAGGGGTTAGAATCCAAGGTGGATTCGAAAGTCATAGATTTACTCTGAGGATCTAGGCTTAAGCGCTGACCAACTGGAACAACACTGCGGCGTTGAGGCAAGGTCTGAAGACAGCTTAAGTAGTGGATCCTCTGATGATCTAGACGAGCTGCAGCTGTGCAGGAGGCTCCCTCAGAGGATCCACGGCGGACTCTGCTGGAGAAAGGTGGAACTTCTCCAGCTCCCAACAGTACCCCCCCCTCAACGACCGCCCCTTGGCGGTCCGGAAGAGGTTGATGGGCAGGAGCGCTCGTACTCCTCGATAAGGGCTGGATCGAGGATGTACGAGCCCGGAACCCACTGGCGATCCTCCGGTCCGTAGCCCTCCCAGTCGACGAGGTACTGCCATCCGCGACCTCGTCGACGGGAGTCCACGATGCGGCGAACCGTGAAGGCCGGATGTCCATCGACCTCCAGGGTGGGTGGTGGGGAGTCGGACGGAGGGCACAGAGGGCTCGAGGAGACAGGCTTGATCTGGGACACGTGGAAGGTGGGGTGGATCCGGAGGGACTGAGGTAACTGGAGACGGCCGGCTGAGGGGTTGATGACTCGAGTGATCCTGTAGGGTCCGATGAATCTAGGGGAGAGTTTTCGAGACATCCCCTTGAGGGGGATGTCTCGAGTGGACAGCCATACCTCCTGGCCTTCGGTGTACTCGGGGGCGGGACGTCTCCGGGCGTCGGCGAAGCGCTTAGTCGCTTCTGAAGACTGGTTGAGAGTGGCGATGGTTTCCCTCCAGATCCTTTGGCAACGGCGGATATGATGGTTGACGGACTGCACCGAAATCTCTCTCTCGTCTGTGGGAAAAAGAGGTGGTTGATAGCCGAGACTGACCTGAAATGGGGATTGTCCAGTGGATGCAGATCTGAGGGAGTTATGGGCGTATTCTATCCATGGCAGAAATTGGCTCCAATCCACGGGGTTGTTGGACGTGAGGCAGCGAAGGGTGGATTCCAATTGCTGATTCATGCGTTCAGTCTGACCATTCGATTGGGGGTGGTAACCAGAGGTGAGAGAGGGTTTGCAGCCGAGAGCAGAACAGAAAGCCTTCCAGACCTGGGAGATGAACTGCGGGCCTCTGTCCGAGAGGATCTCTTGGGGAATGCCGTGTAACCGAAATACATGCTTGATGAGAAGCTGGGCGGTCTGGAAGGCCGTGGGAAGTTTTCTGAGGGGAATAAGATGGCAGGACTTCGAGAAGCGGTCAACAATAGTGAATATGGTGGACATACCTCGGGAGACAGGGAGACCGGTGACGAAATCTATGGCGATATGGGACCAGGGACGCGAGGGAACAGGAAGTGGTTGAAGCAGGCCAGAGGGAGGTTGGTGTGAGGCTTTGTTACGGGCACATGTGGGACAAGCCAACACATACTCCTTTACGTCCCTGTGGAGAGTGGGCCACCAGAAGCGTCTGGAGATGAGAGCTACTGTTCTACTTACTCCTGGATGAGCTGAGAATTTGGCGGCATGCATCCACTGGATGAGACGAGACCTGACAGAAGATGGAACATATGTACGATTAGATGGACCGTTACCTGGATCGGGTTCAGTGGCCAGGGCTGAGTTGATGAGGTCAGTTATCTCCCAGTTGACCATTCCCACTGTACATGAAGCCGGAAGGACAGGTTCAGGAGTCTCGGGATGATCGACGGAGTAGAGACGAGAGAGAGAATCGGGCTTCACGTTCTTGGATCCGGGTCTGTAGGAGATGATTAGATTGAACCGAGAAAAGAAGATTGACCACCTGGATTGGCGAGGATTAGCTTGTTTTGTTGACTGGATGTAAGCCAGGTTCTTGTGGTCAGTCCAAACAAGAACCGGGTGCTCAGCTCCCTGCAGCCAATGCCTCCATTCCTCCAGTGCCAGTTTAATGGCCAGGAGTTCTCGGTCACCCACATCATAGTTCTGCTCAGCGGAGGAAAGCCTACGGGAGAAGAAAGCACAGGGGTGTATCTTCTGATCAGATTCTAGTCTCTGGGAAAGGACTGCTCCAACACCGGAATCTGAAGCATCCACCTCTAGGATGAATAGCTTAGCTGGATCAGGTTGCATGAGGACTGGTGCTCTGGAAAACAATGACTTTAATTTTTCAAATGCTGCTTGAGCCTCGGGAGTCCACTGAAAACTGCGTTTTACAGAGGTCAGAGAAGTTAAAGGAAGGGCGGTCTGGCTGTAGTTTCTGATAAACCGACGATAGAAGTTAGCAAAACCCAAAAACCTTTGAAGTTGTTTGCGGTTCTCTGGAACTGGCCAGTCTAAAACTGCCTTGATCTTGTCCTCAGATGGTTTAACCTGGCCGCCCTCGAGCACAAACCCCAAAAAGGTGACTGATGGTTGATGAAATTCGCACTTTTCGGCTTTCACGAACAGTTTATTCTCCAGCAGTCTCTGTAAAACAAGACGGACATGTCTTTTATGTTCATCGAGGTCCTTGGAGTAAATGAGAATGTCATCAATGTACACAAAAACAAATACGTTGAGAAAGTCTCTTAGAACATCGTTAACGAGGGCCTGGAAGCAAGCTGGAGCGTTGGTTAGACCAAAGGGCATAACCAGGTATTCGAATTGGCCCAAGGGTGTTTTGAAGGCAGTTTTCCACTCGTCGCCTTTTTTCCACTCGTCATCCTTTTTTCCCACGAAGAAGAACCCGGCGCCCAATGGAGAAGATGAAGGGCGAATTATTCCAGCAGCTAGTGATTCGTTGATGTACTTTTCCATTGTTTCTCTCTCGGGCTTAGAAATGTTATACAATCTACTGCTAGGTAAAGGAGCACCAGGTAGAAGCTCAATGGCACAATCGTATGGTCTGTGTGGAGGTAGGGACGTCGCACTGACCTTACTGAAGACAGGGGCAAGATCATGGTACTCAGAGGGAACTGAAGAAAGGTCAGGAGAGTCCATCTCCCCCCAACCTCTAGGAGACCCCACCAAGGGGGCAGCAGAACGAAGGCATGTTTCGTGGCATGAGATGGACCATGATTCCAGGTGACGCTTGGTCCAGTTAATGTGAGGATTATGCTTCTCCAACCATTCGAAACCGATCGCCAGCGGGGAACATGCAGAGGGAAAAACAAAAAATGTTATCGTCTCTCGGTGGTTACCTGACAGAAGTAGCTCGAGGGGCTGAGTTTGATGGGTAACTTGATGGAGTCTTCTTCCGTCAATAGCGGATACACTGAGAGGCTGGGTCAGAGGAATAGTTTCAATTTGGAGTTGCTGGACGAGGTTAGAATCGATTAGGTTACATTCACAGCCTGAGTCGATGAATGCAGAGAAAGAAAGGCTCTGGTTAGCACAGAAAAGTGTGGCAGGCAGCAACAGTCGAGGAGATTTCTTAGTGTTTATTTGGCCCGCCAGACTCCTCAGATCCTCTGGCGGGCCCTGGCTTTTGATTTAGCCGGGCAGGCAGCAATGAAGTGTCCACTCTCACCACAGTAGATACATAGCTTGCTTAACAAACGCCTTTGTCTCTCCTCTGGTGTGAGCCTGGTGTGTCCCACCTGCATGGGTTCGACATCTCTTTCGCCCGAATGAGAGGCTTGAACGGGCAACGGTAGAGACTGGGGCTTAGGCCTCTGTACGGGCAGCTGCTCTGTAGAGGGAGAACAAACAGTCACGTTATGTGAGGCAGAATAAAGTGTACTCTGCTTATTAGAACTGTTTCTGGCTCGTATTCTATTATCTAATCTGATGGAGAGGCGGATTAAATCTTCGAGGGTAGCAGGTTCGTCGAGCGTTGCGAGTTCATCTTTAATGTGCTCGTTTAATGCCATGAAAAAGGCTCCTTTCAAGGCACTTTGGTTCCATCCGGAAGCTGCCGCTTTAACCCGGAAGTTAATAGAAAATTCAGCCACCGAAGAGTTTCCCTGTTTAAGATTGAAAAGAGCTCTAGAATCAATAGTTTGGTCAGTTTCTTGGTTGAATACCTGGGTAAATTCAGAAATGAAGTCAGAGTAGTAGCTATTTAAACTGTCGTCAGCGGCAAATCTTGCCTGAGCCCATTCCAGGGCTCTTCCTGTTAACTGAGAGAGAATGAAAGTTATCTTCTTGAGATCCGTGGAAAAACAGCCAGGGGAGTTCTGAAAAATTAACCGACATTGAAATAAAAATCCCTTGCAATCTTTCATGTTGCCAGAAAATCTTTCTGGGAGACTAGGACGGAACTCTGATGACGTCACTGCTGGTGACCTCGGAGGAGGGACAGGACCCGGAAATGGTTGTTGAACCGACGCAGCATTAGCGCTGTTCACGTAGTTAGCATAGCCTTGAATGGCTTGATTCTGTCTTTCAATGTGGGTGTTTAACTCACGTAGAGCCAGGCCGTGTCCATGAATTTGAGCAGCCTGTTCCTCTAGACGACGGATGTAGTGATCTGCTGGGCCTTGAGTTTGGCCGCAGTGTTCTGTCATGATGGGTTCACTGAAAGCGACCCAAGAATGCAGAACACCACTGACGGACACAAGGATGAAAGTTTAACAGTTTTATTTTGCACAAGCACACTGAATATTCTGGTTCAGGTTCGGGGCCTGGATTCTGGTTCACCGGAGTCTGCGTGAGAGACAGTTCAGTTAGCGTTGCCAACAGAGGTTTGATTTCCAGAAGTCTACTGATTGTACCTTGAGGGTACTTGAGGTTAGCTTTGGGAGAGTCACTGTTGGTTCTGGAGAAGAGTTCATCAGCAGAGTCCGTAGCTGCTTCAGCGTCTCACGTCTACTTAGAACAGACCTTGGCTTTGGGTTACCCAGCTCAAGTCCAGAGCTGCTTGGAGGTTCTCTGTGAATCTTCAGGTTTGGCTCAGAGGGTCGGCTCGGCAGGTTAGCTCTTCCAGAGCTTTCACAGAGGAGGCACAGGTTTCCTGGAAAACAGACACAGGGGTTAGAATCCAAGCTGGATTCGAAAGTCATAGATTTACTCTGAGGATCTAGGCTTAAGCGCTGACCAACTGGAACAACACTGCGGCGTTGAGGCAAGGTCTGAAGACAGCTTAAGTAGTGGATCCTCTGATGATCTAGACGAGCTGCAGCTGTGCAGGAGGCTCCCTCAGAGGATCCACGGCGGACTCTGCTGGAGAAAGGTGGAACTTCTCCAGCTCCCAACAGTCTCTAGTTTTAATCACTTCTTTCTTTCTGTTTCAAGTTTAAGGGGATAAAACGCTGCTGCGCTCTGGCACTGGGGATCAAATCTGCAGCTGGATGGAGTGTGTGTGTACTATTAAAAGCAGAATTAGGATTGGTTTATTTCTTTTTGTTGTGGGCTGCGTTTTAGCCTGTCCCTGTCCAACCTGCATTTATTGCTTTCCTATTACTTAGATAACGGTGGTTCAGTGTGCGCCGCTCTCTGCAGTTTAGGCATTATCCTGCAATTGTCTGACGTATAGCTGCATGGTGACAAACACATTTCACTCAAATCTGTTGTCTTCTGCTGCTGTGTAGTCATTGATGTTCCATGTTTATATATTTCTTCATTGATTACTACTACTGCTTCCATTTCAGGCAGCCTAAAACCTTCTTCTGCATGTTTCTGCCGTCTTTTGTTCACTACTGTCTGCATTCAACGCTCTACACTTGCTCCAGTCACATTGGAGCATAATGTTGATTTCTACAATCACTAGTTTATCAGCTGCAAAGATGTCTGCCTCCATAGATGAGAGCAATGGCGTAACGACTAGGACTGGGTAAAAAAATCGATTCCTTTAAATTTTTGCAAAATCGATGTCTAGGAAATGAGATCGATTAGTTTCAAATGAGCAGGAAAGATACACTTAAAGATGACTTCAAGCCAGACAGCTGGAAATATAGCCAATAGGTTGATTGAAGACATTAACAAATGGAGGCTGACCAGAAAAAACCCTTTAGTTGTTACATACAACGCTGCACATACGGTTTATGCAGTGAAGATAATGCAGCAGATGCATGTCTGCTGTGTCCCCGCTGTGTCACGTCTGCTTGCTCGAGTGAGGCTTCACTTTTTCACTTTTTACAAACAAGTTTGCACTTTTGAGACAGTTTTGTTCACATCTCAAGTTTAAACTGTCTGATTTACAAGTTTGCACTTTGTGTTTAATGTGACAGGAAAAAATAGAATAAATGAGTCTTTTGAAACACTGTTGAACCACTTTCATTATTCTAGAAACAGATCGAATCGAAATTAATCGATATAGAACTGTATGAATCAAAATCAATTCGATTCAGGACTATGGTGAAAATACCCAGTCCTAGTAACGATACAACAATAGGCCGGTAAGCAACATAATCTGGCTGGGCCCCATATAAAGTACAATACGTGATAAAGGTTCAGGATAGGGTGACAGTTTCATAAATCAGCCAAAAAGATACAATTATGCAATTCTCAGTAGTATATGATCACACACGGAAAAATAGTGACTACGCACCTAGAATTTAACCAATGGAGACAGCGCACCACAACATGTTGCAGACATCCCAAGTTCCAAAAACTCATTTCAGGCAGATGCTTATCGATGCTTATCATGTTGAAATCTGGCATGTGTTGCGGTATAAATACGGTCCCGTGCGGTCCGTCACTTCAGTATCAGGTGGTTTTAAGAGGACTTTTTTTGCACCCTTACATCTGCAAAGAGACGTCCTAGTCTACAATTGCACAGATGGCCCACCAGGTGTCAGTGATGGGACCCCTAAGAGGTCATGGTGTCAAAAGTACACACATTTGTTACTTAAGTAGAAGTATAGATACTGAGGTTTAAAAACACTCTGGTAAAAGTTGAAGTATCAACTTGACCTCTTTACTCAAGCAAAAGTGAAAAAGTATGTGCTCCAGAAACTACTTAAAGTATAAAAGTATAAAGTAACCTTTAAGAAAAAGGCCAGATGCCACTATATGAATTAAAAGCTTAATTTTTCGTCTATTTCAAAAAATTCTTTGAGATAGGTCCAAGGAAGAGGGAGGTCTTGTTGGTCTCTGTCTCCCGATACGCTCTCGCCTGTGTCCATCCTTTCAGACATGTTTTTCTGAATCCGACATTTTAGCATGGCATAGACAATTCACGTTGGCAGTTTGAAGAACACCTGCTTGCTTCTAATGATTTCCTTTAGCTAACCAATGTGTGTTTGCGTTCTATGACTCATCCAATCACACTAGTTTTCACTAGATGTGGATGGCACCAATGATCTGCATTGGATGGCGCACATGACGTGAAATATATATTTAGAAACATTAAACCACGGGTAACTAATAAAAAATCAGTGGGGTCAGAATAAAGAAAATCAACCAGTAAATGTCAGGAGACATTTTAATGATCTGTTACTTTAAACAGAATTTAACACTCAAATAAAATGACGTATTTATGCATTCATGTTACACTGAATTAAAAAAAAAAGATGAAAAAATAAAAATAAAAATTGCCAAATATTGCATCCTGTTCTATCTGAGAGGAGTTTACACTTGTATGACTATATTCCTGTATATCCATCAGTAGTTAAAAGACAAGATTCAGCAAATGCTAATTCTGCCCTGTAAAACAATGACAGCGCAATTGTCGCTGTACGATCTGAAGCCTCATTTGGAGCTCTTAAACAGGCTTTTGAAAAACTTTGATAATTTGCTGCTGTAATATTATAGATTTTTTAGAATTAAAAAGATAGCAGATGTGCATAATCAAAAAATAACAGAAATACAGTTATAGAGCATTCAGTATTGTAAGAAAGCCCACACTGTTTCTGAATAAATACATTATTGTATGAGTTAAGTTCTGTTCCGTTTTTGTCTCTTTCCTTGTAAGTATGAAATGTCCCATGCTCCTGAATGCACCATAGCTGTCTGATGCTCGCGAATGCATCACACTGGTCTGTGTAGATGCGCGTTTGATTTTCAGCTGAAGACAAAGCTTTGCAGTTTTAAAACCCACGTCGGCTAATTGCTGTTTATTGTTGTGTGTGAATAACAAGAGACTTCAACAAATAAATCAGCTTTACCTCGGACAAAATCTTTGGATTTAATGTTGTTCATAACATCGCAGTCCGCTAGTCGGTGACCTGTGCTTTAAACCGAAGCCAAGAGTAACGAGTTACGTTTGTTTTAAAAATGTAAGTAATAGAAAGTAAAGATACTTGTGTGAAAATGTAATGAGTAGAAGTCAAAAGTAGGAGGAAAAATAAGTAATGGAGTAAAGTATAGATACCTAAAAAGTGTACTTAATGCTACAGTGTGTAATTTTTAGCGACATCTTACGTCCAGACTGCAGACTGCAGCAACATGAACATCTCTCCCCCACCGCTTCTCCCCCCCAACAGTACGGCGAGCGTTACGGGACAAAATGTCTTCCACGACGTCCGCATCACCAACCTTCTCAAGTGATGAGGTTTGTTTACATAGATAATTTTACAGATAGTATTCTCAATCATAATACTGCCATCTATTGTTCAGTACCGTCTCAGTTCATCTCTCTCAACTTGCCGTAGTTACTTTCGAGTGTAATGGGCGATCTCGCAATCGCTAGTTTGTTGGCTCTGCGCTGCCGTAGCGCAAAGATGTCTGCCTCCATGGCTGCGAGACCGGCTCCTATGTAATTATAAATAACGAATTCTAAGGCAACGCAAATATTAAGGTTAAGAGGCTGAGCTAGTAGATGATGATAAATAACATAGTGATGTATAATATATTACATTTCTGACTGTATATCCCTGTCATTATTACACACTGTAGCTTTAAGTACAGTAACGAAGTATTTGTACTTCGTTACTTGACACCTGTGATATTTACGCCATTGGATGAGAGACCTGCTCCTATGTAACTATAAACAGCAGCTTCTAAGGATAAACATAAAGATTGTTTTATTCTTTTAGTTTGTAGATTATAAAATACTTATATATAAAATAGTACATTTAAATCAGGAAATGTCTAATTATTACACACTGAAGCTTTTAGCCTGAACTCCCCAATGGTTTAACAGGATTGTTTCCATAGCAACAAACATCACTTAAACTAAGACCGTTTTAAAACCAGCCTAATTAATTTTTTCTATTTTTTTCTTCATCAGAATTTCAGAAAATAATTTAAAATACTGCCATGACAACCAAAATAAACACTGACAGTTTTACAGCTTAAAATGTCAAAAAAAGAAGAGAAAAAAAAAAAAAAATCTATCACCCTCTTCTCTGCGCGTTTTTTTCAAATTACAAACGTAGACAGCTATCCTTCATCAGCTCGGCTAAAAGCACCGTCAGCACTGCAGCTGTGATGGCGGAAACACAAAGGCTTGCCTGTCCGTATGCAAACACGGTGGCGTTGTAACCCTCGAAGCAGCCCTCGATCAGCTTCTCTGTGCAGGTGGAATAGATGGCCTCCTGCTGGGAGTCCATGTCGAACATAAAGTCGTAGGTGAAGGCTTTGTCCTTCCCCAGGATGACCTGTGGCTCTCCAGGCATCACATATGTGCAGATGTGACATCCCTCGATCTTCTCCCTGGGCAGCTGAGGACGGATCCTACAGAACAGACAGTCGGAAAAAAAGGCTTGTTTTCATGTGGATGGAAGGTGGAAGCATATGCTACAATCATGCTAAACAAACATCAGTTCAAATTTTGATTAATAGCTGTAATAAAAACTCAATTCTACTCTGGTCATGCAAAACTTTTTTTCTTTTAAATCATAACCCACAAATAATGATGCATTTTAATGCCGTTTACCTAAAACTGCTTTACGAACTCCTGGAGCTACATCCAAATGGCTGTATTATTTTGGGAGCCTTTATTTTTAAAACTAGAATGTGTGAAACCAAAAAAACAATAATTCAGTCTATTTGGACTGGAATTTGGCAACAGAAGCCATCGTTTGACCATCTACTCATAGTACTTTAAAGCAGTTCTAAAGAACTTTCAATTTTGGCCAATTATTTTTTTTTGCCTATAGGAAGACTCCATTTCCCAGCATGAGAAAGACAATAGTGTGGTAAAATCCTGATCTCTCAGTCACCTGCATTTGGCTTAAACTACATTTCTGTTTTCAGTTGCTGTGTGAAAGATGACTAGTGATGAGGTAATGAATATTACTGTGGGAAAAACAATGTCATATGACCATGCTGAGAATAAGAAACATTTAGGGGAATTGTGGAGGATTTTTGAGAATTTCTGAAAAGACCCACCCTCTCCACTTTATAAAAAAAAATGCACATGCACAACCCTGTACCTGCTCCTGAAAGGGAATGCCTATTTAACACGTGCGAGAGCGTGCACAAGCCCATTTCTCCTTGTGCACGCTCCATTTAAAAGTTGCTGTTTACATCGCTCATACAAGCTTTGCAAAAGAAGATTTGCAATTTTTCACTTTGTCAGACTCACCACCGGTAAGTGAAAATGGGGATGAGGATGTAGGACGGCCTTAAGTAAATACATCACCAGAATGATTGACAATTAGGAGGACCACTGATTTAGATGATCCATCCTGAAAAAGAAAATCCTCGACTATACCTTTAACTTTGAAAGTTTTACTCCCAACCTCCACTCATCCAATGAGTTTAGAGCCTTGAAAAAGATAAATATAATGTTAAATATATGTTTGATAATTTCACAGTAAACAACCCAGATCCCGGCAGGAAGGAGCCGTATTGCCTAAATATCAACTCTGCGCTCTTTGCGTGAATATGGAGACTCTCAGGGAAATTTAACTGCATTCACTTCTCTCTTTATAACGAAGACAAGGGTCAAGACCAGGGGGAAGTGATATATGCGATAAAGCAGTCCGCACATTTGTTTAGCGTGACGGGATTACTGCCAGCCTCTTCACAGTTAGTGCCAATGAAAGTGATACAGACCCCCTAGGACCATAACAGAGGTGCCATTCCACTAGTTGTAAGTAGGCGTATAATCACAAAAGTTCTGAAAATATTTTATGAAGGTTGAAAAGTTACTGCTGTCCAGAAACGGCACCCATGTTAGATGATCCCTCACACCATTACTGGAAGCTTGTTTCTGAAAGGAGCAGAACATCAGTCAGACATGTTAGCGAACCGATCTATATTTAAAATCATGCCCGTCTTATTCATTAAACACACCCCACATCTAATGATTATCTACACTCAGTTTTTCCGCAGCTAACTCTTATTTTGAGTTTTTTTTTCCTGAACAAATTCACTTCAAAGTTCAGCTGCCAAACCCTCTGAGAAGAAAGGCACCTGACAGCGCGTCTCTCCAGGCCGTGTGGATAAGGACCTCATTGTGCCTCCAAATGCAGGGAAGAACAATGCGGTGAGCAGAAAACAGAGCAACCATTGTGTCCAGCTGGGCTGTACTGGATCCCAGCACCGCGGCTGTGGGATTACAGGACCGTGTCGGAGGCGAGGGAGGCCTGCTAGCAGGTTGTTACTTCATGTGGTCACAGACGCTTTTATCAACACAGAATTTTATGTTTTAATTTCATGTTAATTAAAGTACAGGTGGTTTGCTTCTCACTCATTCTGGTTAAATTCACTTCCTGAAAACTCTCAGAGATGTTAGTCAGGAGAAACCAACCATGAACCCCATATTCCAGTTATCTTCTATGGAAATTTAGCACACTTAAGCAGCAACATGTTTCCTTTCCCTCTTTGGGAATGTAATCCCATGCAGCAGCCACACAGGCCTACGGGGAAGACTTTGTTTCACACCATTTAACTCACTAATTGGGTTTGTAATCCGTTTTTCTGCGTCTCCCAGAGTGTTTTTACACCCGGGAATCTGACAGCGTTTCCTACATTTATTGCTCTTCATCTCCACAAAAACTCTTTAGACGTATGTTGCACGGCTGGCCTTTTTTACCTCTCTTTAATCACTCAGAGGCTCAATTAAGAGCCAGATGATTGGAAAACTACTAGCTGGATGTTTATGGAGTCAATTATTGGAGCAAGAAAAGAACAATTTCTAATGGAAAAAGAAAAAAAAAAAAAACAGAATAAACGCAGAAATGAAACGTGAAAAAATGTATTATAAAAACAAAGGTTTTTGAGATCAACTGTGAAACTTGATTTTTTTCTAATTCATTTTTTTATACATTTTTACATCTTTTTTTATACATTTTATATTTTCAAACATTCCTATTAGAATTGAAGTGAGAAGAAAGTGATCAACGAAACCCAATTTGAAAAGAAAGCAATTTCTAAAACCCAGAATATGAAAATATGCAAGAAAAAAAAATTATGAAAAATAAAACAACATTTTTGAAAACAAAAACTAGCACAATCTGATGGAAAACAGCACTATTACTCTCAAAATCTTTTATTATAATGTTTTTCCACTGTTTCATGTCTGGATTGCATTTTATTATTTTTTTTAATTTCCATTTATAAAATGTTTTCATTGATGAAGCAAAACTAACTCAATACTTGTTTAGGAGATTCTTTAACAATTAATTTTAGAGTCCTCTTGGTAAACAACAAAAAACAAACAAAGGTAAACTGATCCCGACTGGATCAATAAGGGCCTTTAAAAAGAGTTTTGGATGATGTCTATTTTCGAGTTAAGGGCGAAGAGGTCAGAGGTCAGCTGGGGGTCAGGGTCCGATTGCTCTGCTGTAGAGACATCCTGTCTGGTTAATAATAACCTAAGATTGAATTTAAAATCATAAAGTGATAATAAAAAGAAAAATACAGACTTTAATGGTTTCTAAATGGTTTACAAATTTTCACCTAAATTTACCAGCTAAAATCAAAATGTTAATCATTTAATTTCCTTCTTGAAGCTGTTTAACTTTTGTTTAGTGCTTTTTTTTTTATTTTTTCCCCCATCTTGTTTGTTAGTGTTAATTAAGCCAGAAAACCAATTTAAGGTTAATCTAACAAAGATAGAACCATAAATTAAAAGCTGTGGAACAGGAACAGAGTCCTCCATCATGTGTATTTAAATGTCCATAAATACACATTAACATGAATATAAAGCACTGATATTTGATATTTTATATCTTTTTATTCATAATGTATCTATACCGCGTATATCTATCTATTGATCTATACATCTGTGTGACGTCCAGCAGTACGGAGATCTGTAGGGGTTAGAAAAAAGGAGGAGAAAACGGTTCCTGTACTCAGAGCCAACAAATCCTCAGCTAGCATGCAAACGCTGCACCTCTGCTCCCTGCAGACTGTGAGTTAACAGGCCTGTTCTTAAAAAAAACTGCTGTACTCTGTAAAAGCACTGAGTCACCCCGTCCTTCAGTTAGATTCCCTCTCTAGACATAAACACTTAGCCAAAGGTAGTTTGCTTTAGATCAGGTGACTGAGCCGAAAATCATTCTTAGCTGGATGTCTGCCAAGAGGAACGAGTTTAACTTTATATGCAACGTATTAAAAAAACGTAAAAAGTCCCAACCTGTTTAGCAGGATGTTAATTATGGAAAAACAAAGTGAAACATCTTAGCAGTCTTTCACTGCTATTTGTACAGAGCTCGTAGTCAGGTAATCAAAGATGGAAAATTTCCCTCTGTCATGTTTTAAAGACGATTTAAAAGGTGCTGCAGGAGATCTTGGAAAAACAGTTCCAGTGAGCTATATTTTTGAACATACACAACCATGCTTCTCCTTTCAGGCCAGCCCTCTAAACCACACCTTCAAAACACATGCTGTCTGCAGCGTGTATAGAGCAGCTGAAGCAGAGTGTCGTTGATTTCAGAGCTGACAGGGAGACAGACAGTACTGATGATGCAGAGCACTATGATCATTCCTCTGAAACAGTTGATTAACACCTAAATTAACTTAAAAATCTGGGGAAATCTGCCGCCAAACATGTTTGCTTTTTTTATCCTGGTGCCTGCAGTTTGGATTACGTACATGAAAAACACCTTTCAGGCGGCGGCCAAACCGCGAGGATTCGACCGGGCCAGAGGCTGCTGTTTAATGGGATTTCCAGTGACAGCCCACCGCCGGTATGTGGGGGTCTGAGCGGCTCCGACAGAAATAATATTTGAAGGCAGGTTTGTAATCTGGACGAACTGACTGCACTGACTATGTTTTAGGGTGGACTTTCACACTGAAAAATAGATTGAAATTACTTTTGACCACTGATCACAAGAAAATATAGCTGCCATTGTTACAGGCAAAGAAAGGATAGGGTAGCTCCGCCCAACGCACATCAGACCCACTTTTTCCACCGCGCAGCAAGAGCAGCTAAGATGCTTCAGCTGCGCATAAGTACTAAACTTGTATAAGCATCAAAAATGAAGCAGCACGCATGTTGTTGCTGCTCTTGCTGCTTTAGGTGTGAACATAGCATAACAGCGGCTAGCTTCCAGCCATGCCATCCAGCACGAGTATACGGGGTGGGGGGTGGGGGCGGTTGATTTGTTCATGTGTCAGGGTAAGCGCACGGGGGGAGGGACAAGCAGACGACCGTGATTGACGTGTCATGAGACCAATTGAGTACAACGGACCATATTTTGTGATTGGTTGGGATTAGTCATTGATTTCTCACTGTAGCGGGGACCATTTATTTTAGTTTCACTTCCAGACCTTCTATTTTACTGCTTTATAAGCGGCTGTGGGGAGATCTTAAAGCCACATGGTACCAAATTCGGCAGAAAAGATCTCTTATTGCACCTTTAATCCTTGACTGGGAAAGGAGAGCCTCTGAGGGGATTGGTGAGACAATGTACGAGGGGCGTTCAAAAAGTAATGCCAACTTCCAGATGTTTGAGCTGAAATTGTGCATGTGAAGCATTTTAAATCTCTATAGATTAAATAGCAAATTACAGCTCTGAACGAATTGTGGTTTCTGATTTACTAGTGTTAAAACTGAGTCAAGTCTGAGTTTTTGCTTTTGAAAGGACGCACACAATGGGACTGATCAAATGAAAGTAACTTATAGTGATAATATCCCATAATATAACCTTGTAAAACATTTTGCAAGGTCATAAAACGGCCATCATCACCATAAGTTACTTTAATTTAATCAAAAGTCTCCCGTGGTGTGAGTCCTTTACAATAGAAAACTCACTGCTCGACACTCAAGAGGCTCCATTTCAGACTTTACCCAGTTCAAACACCTGTAAGTGAGAAACCACAAATAGTTCAGAGCTGTAATTTGCTACTTGATCTATAGAGATTTAAATAACGACATATGCAAAATTTCAGCTCGATCAAACATCTGGAAGTGGATCAGGGGAATTACTTATTACTTATTGAACGCCCCTCGTAGAGCTGTAGGATCAAATGAGTGAATGACGGTGGTCCTCCTTACAACCCCCCCCCCCAAAAAAAAAATAACAGATCAATACTTTTTATTGGGCTACAGGTCTGAGTCATGTTGGATCTGGTTGCTCATCCTTCTACAGGAACTTCATACATTCAGCTGAAATCAGCAGGTCAGTGAAGAGTTAACTTCTGTGGAACCGAATCACAGGACAAACGGCATTTCTTTGAAAACCTCAGAGGTTTAACGGGGCAGTGAGGAACAAATAATGGAGAAATTTAGTCCTTGAAAACATAAACGATCAGACACGCATCAAACCGGTTGGGGGATGAAGAGAAGAGTTCATTATAAACCCAACTAGGAGGGTCACAATACTACATTTAAAAATGAATATCGATATATGGGGAAATATTCAATACTCAAAACCACTTTTGATACCGCTAGGATAGAAATTGACAAATGAAGGCATTAAAAAAAGAAAACAAACATGGAGAAACTCTTCTATTTTAACCTCACCATGGAATATGCTTTCTCATATTAGCAAGGCTATGCACACAGCAGTTTTAGTATTAATACCATGTATTCAGATACTTTTAATGACGACCCTAAAACAATAATTTGGAGCATCTGTTCTTTCCACCATCTACTACGTTCTCCAGTACGTTCAACACATTTGGAGTCACATAAAGACCATGAATATGAGGGAAGCTGCTCAGTCTGATGGGGAGGATCGACGAAAAACACACAGAATGGCTGAAAACACATGCAAGCCACACTTTTCAGATCAAGCACCATGTGTTGATTTATTAAACAACATCCCAATAAAATATGATGGAGGCTCTTTGGTGGTGCTGTGACACTTCTTTAGATGAACGTCCATTTGCATTACTACTGTAACACACTGATGGATCTAGCAGTCAGAAAACTAAACTGATAGAAGAAACATAAATCTGTAGATTAAACAAAACTGAACAACGAAAGGAAAGTAAAACAGCTTTAGGTTGATGCAGGCAGCATGGCCGCCTCAGCAGACAAAGAACTGGGACTACAAGCTAAAAAAGAAAAAATAAACAATAAAACACGCGCATAGCCAGAATCGGTGCGTCTCTGTGAGTGCACATTTACTGAGTGTGTGACACAAAAGATGGGGACGCCATGGCAACCCGTAAGTGAAGCAGTGAATTAGTGTTAATCCGCCCCCAGCAGGATATAAAGCTGGAGCGGCGGTCTGTGAGAGGCTGAGGGGAAGGGCAACAGGAGGAGAGAAGCTGGCAGCATTCTGCCACCAATCAGGGATTTCATCGCCCTTAAAGGCCTATTTCTACTTTAAATTGTCCCAAAATAAAAAGACTTTCAATAATCCAAATTAAAATCATCACATTCTGCTTTGCAAGTTTGCTAAAATTTGTCACATTTACCAGCATCAAATTTTAATTTAAAAGATAAACTACTTGATCCTTTCATTTTCAACTAAGGCTGTGATGAACCGTTCCTGTTCTCTCATGGAAAGTGGAACATATTGTGGGGATGTGGCTTGAAGTAGCATCAACATAAATCAGATTTCCGACAGAAAAAAAATAGTAGAAATTAAGAGAAAGAACTTTGCATTTAAAATGCAAAGCTGCATATTAACAGGTCTTGGTATGGGATATCAGAATCACACTCCAACAACTAAACTTGAAGAAATGTATCTAACCCAAACAAAAATTTCAGATTAACTTTGCAGTTTTTTCAGTTTTTATTTAAAAAAAAAAATCATTTTATTGTTTTGCTTTTTTATTTTTAGTTTTTATAAGTTCGCCCTTTTAAATTGTCTTTTTTCCAGATAGAGCTTTTTAATAAATTGCTTTCTTTTTAAATTGCAAATTTAAATTTCACTTCTGGGGGGCTTTCATCTGGAAAGAAAAGCTAAGACACATCTATTGGTCTGCTGGACGTTAGCAACAACGTCTTTATGGATCAAATTAAGCAAACGTTTCTATTGGGCTTTAAGTTCTGGTATTAGTGATGCCTGAAGACCACAGAGGGCATCTACTCTCATCGTGCATTCAAGGTACCGCCAGCGGAAAGGGTCAGTCAGTCATGTAATGTAAAATTTCGCTCCATCAGACAAATATGTCTCCATCTTCACTTTAGTGCATTTACTCTTGTTTTCAAAATAGTCAAAAACCACCTCAAGGGAGCATTAAAACAATCTTGCAAAAATTTCTAAGTTGATTTGAATTTTGCAGTTTCCATCCAGCTCTTCTAATGCGATCCAACAAAAGGCGACGATGTAAACGAGCTCAATGACGGCCAAGGAGAAGTGGCAGGCTGATCGTCTTCACCTGCCACATGAAGTACGTGTCATGTTAAGGTGCAACGGAGATTGTAGTCTAGAAATAGAGAAGTTAACAGGCATTGGGACTTAAATTAACTGAAAATGTTGGGTCAGAAATGGAAGGAAAAAAGGGATATTAATGGAGTCGAAGGCAAAAAAGAAAAGACGGGAAAAACAAACAACAGTTTTTCATCATAACAGATTTTTGTAGTCTAATAGACTGAATGTCCTCTGAATGGTGAGGCCATATTTTCTGAAAGGAGAGATAAAGAATCTTCTGTTTTAATAAAACTTAAATTCATGTTAATTCACCCATCATTGCAGGACAGGAAGAGCGAAAAAAATGCAACTATTTTTTTGTTTCCTAAATGGGCAGAGCTTAGAATAACAAAACACACCCAGGCCTTTGCATGGCCCTTCACGAAGGTCAACATCATCCTGACCTCAGATTTGGTCTTTTTTTCCCATTAGGCCTCAAATACACAGATATGCCTCACAGACTGTAAGCTTTAGAAATGCCCTTCTAAAAACAAATGGGGGGGGGGGCATTGCTGCAGCCTTTTGATTACAATTTCTCTACTTCCTGTGGGTCAGGGGGCCCAGGACACAAGCTGTCAGAGCAGCTTGGTTCCAGATAGAGAGGACATGAACTAAAGGTCATCTAAAAATTATACCATCATCAGCAAATTGGTTTATTTTGACAATTTATTTCCGAAAGAAACATCAAGCATCCCTACAACAAGTGATTTTTTTTTTCTCCAATATTTCGTTACATGCAACTGTTTTTTCTTATTTTAAAGGTAATCTGCCTGGATCCATTGGCAAAAAAACACTTATTTAAATTTTCTATTTTTGGCAGCACAAGCCTGGCTTACAGGTTTTGGAAAACAGCACAATAAATGGGCTCAATGCATTCAGTTAGGAGTTACTTTACCGTTTGATGGCCTTTTTGGATTAAAACATGTCATAGCACTTGAAACCTGATCCATCCAACATATTTATGCATTCAAGTCTCATACAATCACAGATTATTCTTCATATTGCCTTATCACAATAAGGTAATGATTCCAAAGGGCTAATTTAAAGCCTCCTTTTCTTGGCCCTGATGATCCACTTCTTATAGGCACACCCGATAGCCAGCAATGATGCATCCTTTTCAGGAGTGGAAATGCTAAACCAAACACTTGGGCCTATTATGAGAAGTGTTTAGTTACATTTGGATCATCTAACTGTGAGTCCTAGCTTGTGGTTTGTCCTGCCTGGGGGTGGGGGTCGAACACAGGGTGCATGGGGTCGCCACCACACAGCTGGCCTTCAATTTAGATATGAACATGCAGAGAGTAACAAAGCTACTGGACTATCAAATGTCCAGACGAGCATCTATGATCACATCACAATCACATCAAGTCTGTGTAAATTATAGAAGAAAGCTATAATTATGATGCCATTTTCTTTAAACACCCTTATTATGAGACCAACAGGCCGCCACAGAACCCTTAAACATGACGTTTCTGAGTCAGCATTTAGAAACACAATCAGTTTGAGCTCCTTTATTACGTGGAGTCCCACAGGGCTCAATTGTAGGACCACTGCTCATTTCAGTATGTTGTATCATTTCTTTTACGTGTTTTTATGAATGATCTTTTTTTTTTACTGTAAGTCTGTAGCTACAGTGCCCTTTGTGTTAACCCATTGTGGTATAATATGATTTCCACCACATTTTTAAGGAAAAATCAAAATGTGTCCAGGTCCTTTTTTTTTTTTTTTAACCAATGAGGGACTCCAAATCCTGACTTAAAGCTACAGTGTGTAATTTTCAGCGACATCTAACGTCCAGACTGCAGACCGCAGCAACATGAACATCTCCCCCCCACCGCTTCTCCCCCCCAACAGTACGGCGAGCGTTATGCGACAAAATATCTTCCACAACGTCCGCATCACCTACCTTCTCAAGTGATGAGGTTTGTTTACATAGATAATTTTACAGATAGTATTTGATTAGTCTGTGTAGGGTATAGATTTCAGTACCGTCTCAGTTGATCTCTCTCAACTTGCCGTAGTTACTTTCGAGTGTAATGGGCGATCTCGCAATCGCTAGTTTGTTGGCTCTGCGCTGCCGTAGCGCAAAGATGTCTGCCTCCATGGCTGCGAGACCCGCTCCTATGTAATTATAAATAACAAATTCTAAGGCAACGCAAATATTAAGGTTAAGAGGCTGAGCTCGTAGATGATGATAAATATTATGAGATTATTATGTCAATAGCTCATGACAATGACCCAGGAGAAGTTTCTCTCTTAAATGGAAAATGTTGACATACCACCAGCAGGGCAACATTTGTAAATGTGAATGTTCCGATTTCATTTAAAGATGTAAATGTGCAATGGATGAATAAAAACAAAAATAAACTCTCCGTTAATGCACAGTGTTGTGGCCTTTTATGTTAATTGTAAATTTTAAGTAAATTTTTTTTTTCTACAGACGCATTATTGAATTTGGAACCAAAACCTAAAATGAATATATTTTTTAGTTGTAGTTTGTTTTCTTTGATAACTTTTAGACCCTCCAATAATTTAAGAGGTTAAGAACACACTGGAGGACGTACTGGAAATGGTTTTTGTTTTTTAAAAATCTCTTGATGACGGAAGGTTTAGTACATCAATAAACTAATCTTTGGAGCTCAGAAGGTAGCAACATACTACCTGTGATTTATAATCAGCAGAATAAAATCTCTGAAGGTCCTTCATTGAGTAATTAATGAATCAGCAATTATCAAATCTTGTTCGTTCTGCTATTGCAGATTTACCTTTTGTTGGATGCTAGCAATGTAAAGATACAGTGTACATCTTAAGGAGGAGGGGGCTGAAAATGAAAAGAAGGTCTAAGGGTAATTTCCTTGTTATCATATCCCTCATATGAACCCTAGTCGGCCTCGGCAGATGGACGCTGACACTGAGCCTGGTTCTGCTGGAGGTTTCTTCCTGTTAAAAGGGAGTTTTTCCTCTCCACTGCCGCTACAAGCATGCTAAGTGTAAGGAATTGCATTTGAGTCCATGAACCAATGCAATCAATTGGTTTTCCTTAGATAGAAAACTTTGAATCAATTTGACTGTATGATCTGGTGAACTGTAAAGCGCCTTGAGATGACGTGTTGTGAATTGGCCCAATAGAAATAAACTGAATTGAATATAAGCCTAAACTGAGTCATATTGAATAATTCTTCTCATAAGCCACACAGCCATTTATTGTGTATAAAGCTTTTCTTCTCTCTGACTAATTATCCAATAGTTATGTAGCATACTGCCCCCTCTGTTTTGGGACATTACTGCAGCAATGTCAGAATCTATTATGCTTGTTGAAGCTCACTTGGAGTCCTGAACCCAAAGTGTTCCCATATCTGAGCCTTTGAATCAGTGATGCATCAAGAAACCAGCTAAGCTTTTGAAGGAAAAGATTGGCGATCCTGAATGTATTATTCAGGACATAAAATCGTTACTCTTCTGTTATGTGAATACATTTCCAAGAAGATGAATACTGGTGCTGGGTTGAAGGCGGCAGGGGATGTTTATGACTACAGCTAAGTTCAGAGTAAAACGGTGACTGGCTCGTCACTGAACCATGTCCTGTTGACACAGGGCATATCTCTGTGTCAACTATGGGGCAGAGACACAAAGGCCAGCCCTAAAAACACAGAGCATGTGGATGTGTGTGCCTGTAAGTTTTGAGTGGACAGAGTAACATTGGCCATCTGCAGCTCTATGCCAGATTGGAGGTAAGAGGAACAGTCAGGCAGGAATGTAGTTTTCTATCAAAAATTTGTTTTTGAGCAGGAGTCCAAATCACAGAAGCTTTATCAAAACATCCAATCCAAACAGACTGTTCACACCTGGCTGAAAAACAGCAACAACTGATAAACATGCAGAATCAGATTCAGGCAGGTCTGTTCACCAAGGTGATCTGGGCTTTTCACTTAGAATTAAACATAAAGAGTAAAGTTGTGCTGAGATTTTATGTTATCATTAAACATGGTTCCCATGCATTATAGCAAATCATATATACTTTTGTCTCATCACCTCAGCTACGTTCTTACAGAGGTCTGAGCATTAGTTTTAGATGCATCTTTGTAGGACTTTTAATTTGCAGCCATTTAGCTTTTTGCACTGCACTGTTCTTGCATATTAACCTGCTCCTTTTTAGCCAGGCATAAAGTCCTTGGTGATCTGCAATTTGATACCAAGTTTAATTTATGACCTACATTCAAATGAAGAGAGCATTCTGCCAAAAGTGAACACGAGTGTTATCTAATCAAATGAGAGGTTTTATTTTGAATGTTTTTTTGCACATGCAGATTAAACACCATAAAAACCTTGATATCACAACCACCAGTCTTTGCTTTTATGCTAATCTAGATATTAAAGACAACTTTGGTCACTTTTGGCTACATTTTTAAGGAAATCCTGCCTCTAGAGACAATGTTTTCTTCCTAGTTGCAGCTGGTTATGTCAGCAAAGCATCTTCAGGCTAATAGCTGTTGTCTTAAAGACTTAAAACGGGTTAAGTGAACTCTTCATTTGATAACGTAGTTTAACACAGTTAGGAATCTTGTCTGACAGCAGTAGCAATATAGCCTAGTAAACTAGCCCCACCCGCCAGCGGCCGAAATTATGTTTTGCCTTTGAGTGGCTCAGCCTTGATCAATGTCTCAGGCCCTAGAACTGGTGGGCCAATCACAACGCAGAGATCTGTTTTGAATTTTTGGATGCAAAGAGGGCGGGGTTTTGAGGGCATGACGACAAATCTGCACGACACTGGAGAAAGCACAACAGGGAAAATGGCAACAACTACTGAACAGTTCTCGTTTGACTCAGCTTTGGAATCAGCTTAGAAGGATTAGACTTGGGGTTTTCGTTGAAACATGAGCAGGAATAGGCTCTACGGTCATTGATATTTAAGAAGGATGTATTCGCAGCTTTACCGACAGGCTGTTTGTTTACACTCCCCGACCAGCTTTCTGTTGTGCTCACTGGCCAGAGCGTTGGCCAATAGGCACAGACATGGTTTAAAAAAAAAGAGTTGTTCTCATCAACAATCTACAGATATCTCATTCATCTGGGCCAGACTAAATTACACATTTAATCTCACATTTAGTCTGGCTTATCAGGCTATAAAGCAATGGTTTTTGGACCTGGTAAAACAAGTGGCCCATTACTGGAACTTCTATTGTTGTGACCATGAACAGAATTACTAAAAACAATTTATGAATGTATAAACGCTGGAACATTACTACTCATGACTGACTTGCAGTCATGAGTAGTAAACTGTGCTGCCTTGTTCTGAACAACCTGGAGCTTTTTAAGGTCACCCCCTGCAGCATTTGTCCACAATGGGGCACAATAATCAAGATGACATAAGCAGCCTACCACTGGATGTTCTAGGGGTTGGCGTTTATTCTATCGTTTTCGTGATAAATCAAAATCTTAACATGGCGAGAAATTTACCAAGCGATAAATTAGAATTAATGTTTAAAAACTCCATAGAAGTTGGTGAACTCTCAAAATATGTTTTTTATCTTTTTTTTCATTGGGAGATTTACATTACATTAACACCTTTGTAGATCGGAAGTGCGACAAATTAACTGCATTTGGTCAGGATCACATGGTCTAGGGCAGGGGTCTCAAACTGGTTCCAGAAAAGGCCAAGTGGCTGCAGGTTTTCTTTCCAACCAAGCATTAGCACACCAGACTCCAGTCATCTCATCAAGTGAGTCCAATCTGATCATGATGACTTGATGAGATGACTGGAGTCTGGTGTGCTAATGCTTGGTTGTAAGGAAAACCTGCAGCCACTTGGACCTTTCTGGAACCAGTTTGAGATCCCTGGTCTAGGGCATGTCACGGACATGGATCCGGACCCAACCTGATTGAAAACATTCTTAAATTACCGCATGCTGTCCGACAACAGTGTCTAACTTCACTTGCACTGCTTCTCATGTTAATATTGTAAAGCTGTCCAGAGCGCCGCGACCAGGCCACATGTGATACAAATTAGCCAATGAGCTGCTGTCAGTCTGGGTTGCTGCTGCAAGCCATTTGTAGACACAGCAGGCAAACCTGTGGCAAGCCAGGGAAAGAAGGAGAAGATGATGAAAAAAAGAGCAGAAAAAGTGTGGACCGCTGGAAAAACTGCGGTGAACTGGTGAAAAAAAAGTGAAATGGTGCTCAAAGATGACCCTGCACATTTTGAGTATGTTTGGCTCAACCTGCTACTGTGAAGCAGGATTCTCCACCATGACCATAATAAAAAAAAATATGTATCTAGGCTCAAAATGAGCTCCTTGATATGTGCTCTAGAATGGCTTTGTTCAAACCCAGGTTTTTAGCCTTCCAGGGCAGCCTAAGGCCCACTGCTCTCATTAAGCCATAGAAAAAAGAAAAAAAAAAAAACGCCAGTTCAGGTTTTATAAAATATGTGTATGTGAATCAGGAAATTGTCTATACACCAAACTAACGATTTTTGTTCTCTATCTAAAAAAACTTTAGATTTTAAAATGGAAAGATGTTCTTTTTTTAAATATTTTTTTTTATTTAAAAAGTCAATGTATAACATGGATGCATAAGCAACTCATTTTATTTCAGTGTTAAATTCTGTTTAAAGTAACAGAATATAATTAAAAATGTCTCCGGACCTTTAATGGTTGAGGTTTTTCTTTACTCGGACCCCTCTGATTTTTAATTGGTGACCTCTGGTCTAGGTTTGACCATAGGTCCATTTTATTCCACCACATGTCCACTTTTCCCACTGGTAAAAATCTACACATATCTCATCCCAGCAATAGTTTGAACATTTGAACAACAGAATCATTAAAAGGAAGAACCTCTTGGAAGGAATTAGGATATAGTGACTAAAATGCAATTTTGCTAAGAAAAAAAAACTTAAGGAGGTTATTTTCAAGGATTTTGTGTTTGTGTTGTAGCTGGTTTGTAGTAAAAATCGTTTATTCCAGCAGAAGGCATGCTCAACTGACCATGTAAGAATCCTTAAAAGTGCATTTCTTTATAATAAGATGATTTTATTAAAGGGTGGGTTGATCCTGACACCATTGTATTTCTGCTTGCAAAGCTGAGGAATGTTCTCTAGCAGAATATTTTTCTTTGGTTCCTTAACTTTAACTACTGAGGTTTTATAGTCTAAAGCTGCCTTGCAAGACAGTAATTTGAGTGCAACCCAAAAACATTTCCAGTGTTTAGTCACCATGACCTCCTTCCATAAAGAAGGTTCTTCCCTTGATTCTAAGCATAGCCTACACTTAAAGTCAACGCACCCCAAAATAGACTCCCGACCGGCCGCAGCATTGCTGAAGGACCTTAGTTATCTATATCACCACCTAAGGAGTCAGCACATTTCTGCCTGTTGCATCTGCACCAGTGCAGGGACTCTATGGCAGTGCAGACCATAGGTACTGAATGTGGACACGGGATTGGGAGGGGGATAAATTTCACACTCCCTTTTTTCCCAAAAATCATGAACCACTTAAAGACAAAACAACTGATGCTGAATAAATTGGATATAATTACAGAGCAGCTCCACGTACACCACACCCTTCAAAATAAGCCGTTTCTCTGCCGTTAAGGTTAATTTAAGTTTTATGCATCCCCCCCAGCTGATTTACACCGATACATTCTCCTCACTACCCAAATTGATCCAGTTAAAATCAAACAGATCTAGAAGTAGAACCGTTACCACAAATAGGACATGGATGCAACTTCACATCCATCATCAAACCATTAAAACACAGGCAGCCACAAATAGCTCCATTTTCAAACTAAGCAGCCACTTAATGCGTATCAGGGCAGCTTCTATAAACTGACGCCCTTTTTTAATCCACCCTGTGTCATATTTATAAACTCACCCTAAGGTTAACAGGGGTACTTTCCTATCTCATAGTCTGTTTTTATATGTGTAGCTCAGTTTTATTGACAGGAGCATTATTGTCCAAAAATCTAATTTAAAAATCATATATATATATTATTACTACAAAATCCTAGCCAATGCCCCAAATTAGAGAAAAGATAAACAGAACATCTGCACAAGAAAGGGTACATTATAAAAGTATTCACACCTCTTGCACCCTTTAAAATCGTTGCATTAAAATTAAAAACTTTCCTTGGATGGGCTGAAATGTCTGGTTAAGACCTTCCTTATACACAAGGTCAGAACAATCAGTTGCTTTTGTATGATATCCAACAGAGTTTGCCAGTGTGTGTTAATGTCAGATATATTAAAGGTACAAAGTCACATTGTTTTTATAATGAATGATGGCGTTCTGATGGTGTACCATTTGGCCCTTTAAGCTTGATGTAAGCAGAATTACATCACTGAGCATGCACACATAGTCAGCAAGCCAAAGCTATGGAGGACAGCAAGTATTAAACTCCCAGGGTCATGAAAAAGGAAAGATGTCAAAAGATGTTACACAAGATGTTTGATAAAAGTGGAGTTGCTGGAAGTGTTCTGATGTCGCTGTGAAGTTTATAAACGGTCGAGCACATGTTTTAGCTTGTGCTACTGGTGTTAGCAATGCTTTAAAGTCATACCCTCATAGTTGGCCACCATCTGGCTTTCTGGTAGTTCAGTGGTTCTGTCAGTAGATGGCGCCAATCCAGGCATGTCTATGGCTCTGTTCGAAAACCTAGGACGCATCCTTAGAAGACCGGATTCGAAGGCCGATTACGTCATAGCGCGGCGCCGAGGTCTGGTCGGATTCCAAGAGTCCTCGTTATGCGGCCTTAAAATGCGTCCTTCTTTTTGCCCGATTTGAAGGACGGGTCTGATGTATCCTTGGTATTCTTGGATATCCCAGGATTCATTGCGAGACCAAGCAAGCTGTGATCAGAGTAAAGGTTACTTGGCGCCGAACAGTGGTGAAAATTGGAAGTTCAGTTTAATATAATACAAGTAATTTAATAGTTCCGTCTGAGATTAATGAAAATAGTTGTTTTAATGGTTATTGAGTCAGATACAGTATGTGGCGGTAATGTTTGGTTTATCTAAAGGTTTTAATCTGTTACTGTGTAAATGAGTTTGGCTGTAATTTAAGGACAGATTCTAATATATCTGCAGAGTGGGGACTATAAATCTGATAGGATTTTTATCTTTTTATTGCTGTTTTGCACAATATGCTTAACTACGTATTTTTTGTTGTTGAATATTAGAGATTTTGCAGATATATTTTTTATACATACATAATTTAGATTTACTTATATCTTTCTACCCCTTTTATAGAATAGAAAATTCCTTTATTGTCCCACAATGGGGAAATTTACAGCAGCAGAAAGATTATTGAAAATTGTCACACAAATGAGGACCTTAGAAAAATGTATAAGAATAACATAATAGGGAAGAGTTAAAATATAAACAATACAATTCTGTAAAGTGTTTTAACAATATAAAACTGGGGAATAAATAACCAATATGCAGCTATGGACATTTTTACAGTAATGGATATTTGAAAATAGCAGCAATATCAGAGATGTGCAGAATGACAGCAGCATGTTATTTAACTGACTAAGGTTTCTATCATTACATTTGATTTTAATTTGTTCCTGCTCCAGGTGGTTGGAACCTTTATTCCACTCTGGATTCTTGTGAGTGTAGTCTTTGTTCACTTCACAATAAAAAAGAAATAAACAGTTTTGAAAACTTCTGTATTCATTCTTTTCCTGCTTTGTGTGTCAACGTTTACGGTTGCTAAGCAACAGAGCCTACGGCGGTAAAACCCGCCGAAGGGTAGACCTGATCGGATTCACAGCCAAAACTCTTCCGGTCTCCTTATTTTCAAGGACTTCGAAGGATCCAGTCTAGGTAGACCGCAACCTTGGAGGACACGTCCTAGGTTTTCGAACAGAGCCTATAGCTGCGTCTCAATTCGCAGGCTGCGTACTTCCGAGGACGCAGCCTACCTAGCCTCCGGAGGACCCAGACTTGGTAGGCTGCTTCTGAGGATCCTCAGCCGTTGGTAAATGGGACGGTCTAGCCTTTGGAGCACTTCCTGATTGCGACACGACGTCATCACGTTTACCCCAAACACAGCGCGAAACAAAATCCGACAGCTCGAGAAATACGGAAAGAAACAACAAAAAAATAGATATGGAAATTTTTATTTTTTTTATTTACTTGTTATTGGAGGAGGAGACTCGCTTTGACGGCTTCGGCGGCAGCAAAACCTGCGACGGATTTTTCTCAGGCTGGCAGTGCGCAGTGGAGAGGTAAGATTTACCTGCTATTATTCTAACCCACAGGGGCCTGCTAATGATCAGAATATACCAGCTATTAAATAAACACTTGTCAGCAGATTGATGAATATGTTTAAATATCAAGTTTTATATTTATTTGTAAGTTTGTGATTTATTTGTTTGTAACTTTAGTAATTTGAATTGAATAGTTAAATGTGTACAAACCCTGTAAATAACTGACTTAAATCACTACTTTCACTATCACTAATGTTGTGTTGAGAAGCCAAACTGTTGAGAAATAAATCATTTTTGTCTAAATTGTTATCCCCTTACTGCCTGATTTTATTTGCAATTATATATACATAAACATAATACAGGGGGAAAAAAATCAAAATATAAAAACGAAAAAACTAAGTTAAATAGTGGATCTAGATGAAGTAAAATTTAATTTCTAATAAATCATGTAATAAAGATAAGGAAAAAAAAGATAGACGACTGAATAAAAATAAATATTTTTGTCTTTTTTTTTCTACAGGTCATAACAGCCCCAGAGGATGAATAGCAGGACGACATGCCAGAGGATGAGGAGAACGTGTAGGAGGCAGTCAGTGGTGCTCCATGGGGGGACCAGCTGTCTGCTGAGGTGTCTGCCCCTGGAGGAGGGTCTACCTGACCACCGTTACATTTAGATGGCAAGTAGAATCACATTTTAGCTGTTCTCATTTCAGGGTTATAAAAACCGTTTTTAGTAAAGTCATTATTTTCTGCGTCTTTTTGAACATTTTTAGTAACATGGCAGCCATCGATTGGATCAGCAGTGGAGGGAGGCAACCCCCACCCCCCAGATGATGTCCCACTCGCAGTCAGAAGACTCCAAGCTCATCTGTGTGGCATCCCATCCAGTCCAGCAGCCCCACCAGGGACTCCTGCTCAGTCACAATTGTATATATATGTTCTTTAGTAATATTTACTGTATATCTTCTGTAAATAGTTGTAGTAGTTAATTTTAAAATCTAATGTCAATAGTTAAAAATGTTTAATAGTTTATTGTAAATACTTGCTTCTCTAAAAATAAACTGTCACTGAGAAGTTGTTCTAAGTTTGCTTAAATTACAAAGTGATGAAACAGATACAGGTGCTGGTCATAAAATTAGAATATCATGAAAAAGTAGATTGATTTCAGTAATTCCATTTAAAAAGTGAAACTTGTATATTATATTCATACATTACATACAAACTCATATATTTCAGATGTTTATTTTGTTTAATTTTGATGATTACAAATGACAACAAATGAAAATCTCAAATTCATCATATCAGAAAATTAGAATATTACTGAAGACCAATAAAAACAAAGGATTTATAGAAATGTTGGCCAACTGAAAAGTATGAACATGAAAAGTATGAGCATGTACAGCACTCAGTATTTAGTTGGGCCTCCTTTGGCCTGTATTACTGCAGCAATGCGGCGTGGCATGGAGTCGATCAGTCTGTGGCACTGCTCAGGTGTTATGATAGCCCAGGTTGCTCTAATAGTGGCTTTTAGCTCTTCTGAATTGTTGGGTCTGGTGTATTGCATCTTCTTCTTCACAATACCCCATAGATTTTCTATGGGGTTAAGGTCAGGAGAGTTTGCTGGCCAATTAAGAACAGGGATACCATGGTCCTTCAACCAGGTACTGGTAGCTTTGGCACTGTGTGCAGGTGCCAAGTCCTGTTGGAAAATGAAATCTGCATCTCCAAAAAGTTGGTCAGCTGCAGGAAGCATGAAGTGCTCTAAAACTTCCTGGTATGTGGCTGCGTTGACCCTGGACCTCAGAAAACACAATGGACCAACACCAGCAGATGACATGGCACCCCAAACCATCACTGACTGTGGAAACTTTACACTGGACTTCAAGCAACGTGGATGAAGTGCCTCTCTTCTTTTCCTCCAGACTCTGGGACCTTGATTTCCAAAGGAAATGCAAAATTTACTTTCATCAGAGAACATGACTTTGGACCACTCACCAGCAGTCCAGTCCTGTTTCTCTTTAGCCCAGGCAAGACGCTTCTGACGCTGTCTGTGGTTCAAGAGTGGCTTGACACAAGGAATGCGACAGCAGAAACCCATGTCTTTCATACGTCTGTGTGTGGTGGTTCTTGAAGCACTCACTCCAGCTGCAGTCCACTCTTTGTGAATCTCCCCCACATTTTTGAATGGGTTTTGTTTCACAATCCTCTCCAGGGTGCGGTTATCTCTCTTGCTTGTACACTTTTTTCGACCACATCTTTTCCTTCCCTTCGCCTCTCTATTAATGTGCTTGGACACTGAGCTCTGTGAACAGCCAGCCTCTTTAGCGATGACCTTTTGTGTCTTGCCCTCCTTGTGCAAGGTGTCGATGGTCGTCTTTTGGACAACTGTCAAGTCAGCAGTCTTCCCCATGATTGTGTAGCCTATAGAACTAGACTGAAAGACCATTTAAAGGCTTTTGCAGGTGGTTTGAGTTAATTAGCTGATTAGAGTGTGGCACCAGGGGCCATCAATTTTGAACCTTTTCACAATATTCTAATTTTCTGATATGATGAATTTGAGATTTTCATTTGTTGTCATTTGTAATCATCAAAATTAAACAAAATAAACATCTGAAATATATGAGTTTGTATGTAATGTATGAATATAATATACAAGTTTCACTTTTTAAATGGAATTACTGAAATCAATCTACTTTTTCATGATATTCTAATTTTATGACCAGCACCTGTAATGTAAAAAGGTTAAAAGACTTTAAGAACACACCGACAGCAATAACTTTTATAAACAATTTAATAATTTTATTTAATAACAGCAACACAGAACTTCAACTTGTTAAAAAAAAACACCAAAAAAATAATAACATCTGTCCACCATCCTCTCCAATAACTGAAATAATCTGTCCATCCTTTCCCACCTCCCTCTGCCATCTCATCTCCTCCCTGATTAAATCCACCAACTCGTCACTCCTTCTTCTCTTCCTCCTTTCCCTCCTCTCTCATCCTCATTCTCTTCCTCATCGTCACCCTGATGCTGCCCAGCCTCTGCAGCACCTGGCCCTGGTGTGTCCTCAGGGATGGAGGCAATTAGGACAGGTGGGGTAATAGAGGGCCTCTGTACTAATACCTCCTCCATGAGGACAAACCAGGGCCAGGTGGCAGCAGTAGGATTCCCACTGACCCCCCCCGCTGCCCTGTCCAAGGATCTTTGCATTCCTAAAGTAGAGGAAAACTATTTGTATCAACAGATGCTATTTTCTGTAGTGTTTCTTTAAAGCTCGAAAAAAGGAATGTTTCATGATTTGGATGGATTAATGAAATTCTACAGAAAAAGACTTTGGAATGGTAACCTGGAGATTACTTTTTCAAGCTTACTCAAAGTGTAAATTAACATGAATATAATAAATGAAAGATGTAATTTCCCTACACACACACATACATACATACATACACATATATATATATATATATATATATATATATATATATATAGGTGTGTGTGTGTGTGTGTGTGTTTCATTACATTATCCAAACCTGAACATACTTTGTATTTTTTTTTTTTTTAAGTTGTCCCACACAAGGATCACTTCTATCACAAATATGAGATTTACAAAAAGTGGCATCTGGGCATCATTTGATGTGATCAAAAGATTAGATTTGTACGTTGGTGTTTGAACAGGACTTCTTTTAACTTGTGTGACTTTTACATAGAAATGCAACATGTAGATGGAATTCTGCCTCAACTCTTCCCTCCATCCGCCTGCAGCAGTATTTTTGGCCCCGATGATAAGGTGGTCATTTTATCCACTCCTCTGTCTGCTCCCTGGAACAAAATGACATGTAAAACATATTTCTGTTATGTTAACAGGCAAAATGACTGTTCTGTATAATTATGCCTGTATTGTTCTTCAAGCGAATTATACTTTAAACCTTATTATACTGTACTGTAAATAAACTATACGTTATTGAGTATTAAAACAAAACGTTTACAGTATTAAAAGCCCAGTACAGCTGGACTAATGTTATTTCTTCAGCTGCATTAAGCTTTAACAGCTCTAATCCTTTGTAATAAACTGTTTGGGAATAAAATGATCTGATTAGTGAGGGATACGGCTATCAGTACAGTAAGATGTAGGTGAAAATAAAAAATAGTGACATTTGTATGAAGGCTTTTAATTGTTGATGAGCATCACGTATCAACAGGTTAGCTCTTAGCTTTAGCTGGTCCTACACATTCCGGTGGCTCCGTTACCGTCATGTATTTTAATAGATGTTCATAAAAAAAAAAATTAAAAAAAAATACTTACATTTAAAGGTGTTCTCCGCACTACTGCCGGCGCTGCTGCTGCTTTCGGTTGTCAGTAACTTGAAGAAAATCCGACTTTCTTCTTCTTCTTCTTCAACTACACAAAGCACCTCGGGAAATCTAGTGGGAGGGGAGGCCACTAAGGACGGTAGCGATGCGTCCTCAGAATTCGGGGAAAAGGAAGACGCATTTTGAGGCTGCATTTTAAGCGTCCTCAGAATTTTTGCCAAATGGGACGGCCTCCGCGCAGCGTTGGGACGTCACCGGCCTCAAAATGCGTACTACCAAGGACGCAGCCTGCGAATTGAGACGCAGCCTATATGTCTACGGACCTATCAGAGCTTGCAGGTGGTAGTGGTTAAACTGGTCCTGAAGGAAACTCTTGCAAAATAACAGTTCCGTGTCCAGATCAATATTAAAATTCCATAACGTGTGTATTCTGCGTGGCAATGCGCGTGCGTACGAATACATACACCGTGCTGGCCCTAATTTTTTATATACGGCTGCTTGGTTTGACCCATATTAAATGGACGCACTTGACCTCACATCCAAAGGAACAGCGTGGGAACTCCCAACCACAGTAAATTCAGGAGTTCAGCATCGACAATGAACTACTGAGGTGTCAGTCTGCTTATCAAACAATGAGAGTGAAAGAAAAAGGAGAATTTGAAGATTTTTCCAGTAAAAAACTTACTAAATGTCTCTTTAAAGAACATTCATGAACACAACAAGTTTAAAGCAGGGTAAGGTTATAAAACATCTCAAGCTTTGAACATCCCAAAGCAATTCTTAACTGAAAATAAAGAGTATGGCATCAAAAAAACACAACAAAACATGACATTCTAACTAAATCAAGGGCTTAATTTAAACAATTGAATCATTTTATTAACGCAGTGTTTGTGTGCAAATCTGATCTACAGTACTATCAGCTTGTCACCAGCTGAAGCTCCAAGTCTCATCTATGCAGACGAGTGTAGCGCATACCCAGCTACAACAATAGGCTGGGCAAAAGGAGCATTAATCAAAGAAGAAGCCAGGAGGTCCTTTATTACTATGGAGGAGCTTTAAAAAATGTACAGCTCAGTAGGGATGGGCGATATGGACTAAAAAATTTATCACGATAACTTCTAGGTTTTACCACAATAACGATAAGTGACGATAAAAAACAAAACAAAAACACAATATTAGCCTAATATATCAAACCAATCAAACAAGCCTGAAATATGAGAACACATTTCACATTTATTTAAATGCTACACAGCAAATACAACTTGGCTTATAAAAGTTTCAAAGTAGTGCAACTGTAAATACAACCTGATAAATTGAGAAACAGAACTTAAAAGTATTTCACTGAAAATTAAAACTAAAAAATGTGCAAATGGCATGATAAATAAAGGGGAAAAAAACAGAAAAATCTAAATACTAAAATAGAAATAATGTCAATAAATTCCAACAAACATGTAAAACCTGAAATACTTTGTGCAAGAATGTAAACTACACAGCAAATACAACTTGGCTTATAAAAGTTTCAAAGTAGTGCAACTGTAAATACAACCTGATAAATTGAGAAACAGAACTTAAAAGTATTTCACTGAAAATTAAAACTAAAAAATGTGCAAATGGCATGATAAATAAAGGGGAAAAAAACAGAAAAATCTAAATACTAAAATAGAAATAATGTCAATAAATTCCAACAAACATGTAAAACCTGAAATACTTTGTGCAAGAATGTAAACTACACAGCAAATACAACTTGGTTTATAAAAGTTTCAAAGTAGTGCAACTGTAAATACAACCTGATAAATTGAGAAACAGAACTTAAAAGTATTTCACTGAAAATTAAAACTAAAAAATTTGCAAATGGCAGGATAAATAAAGGGGGAAAAAACTGAAAAGTCTAAATACTAAAATAGAAATAATTTCCAATACAATAAAACAACAATAAAATCCAACAAACATGTAAAACCTGAAATACTTTGTGCAAAAATGTAAAAATAAGACTAGCAGCATCGTCAGCATGCTAAACAATGAAATAAAAATAAATAATTTAAATAAACTTAAAAATAATATAAAAACTGAAATACCTCTCTGTGCAACAGTGTATAAATAAGGCTGACAGGAGCATCTGTATGTGCCTTACACCTTTAGATTTTTGGTTAGAAAGACCAGCATATCAACTGTGGCTGGTTTCAGAAGAGATCGCTGGCAAGTTACCACATTACCTCCAGCACTGAAGACCCTTTCTGAGGCTGTACTTGTTGCAAAGATGCACAGGTACTTCTTTGCTAACTGACTCATCAGAGGGAAATTCACCTCATGCACTTTCCCCCATGCAAGTGGATCGCTCTCACTGTCTGCCAGTTGTCCAAATAAATAACTGCTTAGTTCGGCCTCAACTCTGTCACTGTAGGAGACACTGGTGGAGACTTCAGCAGCAGCTGCTTGTTTCATAAAGCTTCCCAGACTCTTCCTCTGTTTCTTCCTCTGTTGTTTGTCCTCAGTTTCTTGACCCTGGCCTGTTTCAGCAGACTGAGGTGATGTTTCAGAGGCGGCAGCAGCAGCAGGGCCACTTGGCATGGCAGACACAGGTTCCCCCTCTGTGACCACTTTGGCTTTGATGACCTGGATCTCTTCCTGACTTAGGTGCTGTGTACGAAAGCGTGGATCCAGAAATGATGCCATGTTGATCAGCTCCACAACATCTGGGTCACTGTATTTTGTTGTCAGATAGTCCAGTACTGACTTTTTGATGGTTTTGGTGAGATCAGAATCTTCATCCTTCTCCTGTAGAAGCTTGCTACTGAAAAGGTGAAGAATAGGCTTCAGGAATGACACTGTCACATAACTCTCTGAAGAGAGGGCATCTGTGAAATCAAGCAGAGGTCCTAATGCCTTGCTGACAGCATCAAGAACGTCAACATCTTGCCACTTCAGCACCAGATGCCTGGTTGACCGTTCAGCAGCCAGGACTTGTGTGATGGCCTTTTCTTGTTCAAGAAGCCGCTGAATCATCCTCTGCCTGGAGCCCCATCGTGTTGGAGATTCGGTCACCAGTTTATGTTGAGGAAGTCCAAGCTCCTCTTGTGCAGCTTTAAGAGCTTTGCCTTTTCCAGCTATGTGAAAACAAGCTGACTATCTTCTTGCTGACTCCCACAGCTCTGTCAATCCTGCTGTCCCTCATGCTTCTCTCTGGGGGAAAACACACACACACAAAAACCAAAACAATGAATGATAATTCATACATGCTTCCAGAATTGTGAGATATTAATCATGTCTGTCAGTAAATTGATTTCCTAATTTCTGATTGGGCGATATGTTGTTAAACATGGTAATATTACACATCACGATTGTAAAAAGAAATGTAAAAAGGGCAGGCAGAAATGTAAAAAAAAATAAATAAAGGACAAAAAAATAAATAAGGTAAATATTACAAAGGCAAATAAATAAAGAAGCTAATTAAAAGAGTTATATACATTTATGTCTCACTGTATAATTTAATTTCTACTTATATTTATTTGTTGATTGTGTTTTTGTTGGCAATTTATTGTATGCTTATATATTTATTGAGCATTTATTTCTGTATTTATTTTTAAATATGGCAGAGTTGGTCCTCCATATATACCAGCGTCCCAGTGCAATGGAATTCTGCTCATGAGGACACAGGTTACAAGAAAAAAACTTTTAGCTTCAGCAAAAATGCTCTTAACAGAGGCTTTGTTAAACCTCTCATCTTGCTGTTGTTTAGCAACGGTAGATGCCAAGACTAGTGCGCAGGAAGAATGAAAAAAGAAAACATAAGCTGTGACCTTAAACGCAATTAATTGCAAGTAGTACTGTTGAAAAAAATAATGCAAGCACACAAATTAGAACACTCAGAAATAAGAAGAAAGGAGACATTACGAGATTTACTCACCAACAGCAATGTGCAGATTATGTCCGAAGCAGGACAGCCTTGTCCACTTGTTCAACGCCACTGCCTTGACAACGTTGGCCCCACTGTCCGTGGTCAGGCACACCTGTTTGGCCTCGTCAAGTTTCCATTCTTGTAAAAATTGTTTCAAACCACTCGCAATATTTTCACCAGTGTGGTCCTCCGGGAAAAAACTCGTCTGTAGGCAGCTGCTATTTAAACTCCAGTCATCCGTTATGTAGTGCACCGTAAGACTGATGTATGGCTCAGTCGCTCGGCTGCTCCACATGTCTGTGGTTGAAGAAAAAAACGTCACTGTTGATAGCTTCGCTTGTAGCCCATCACGGCAATCGTCATACATCTTAGGCAAGGCTGTCTTGGAAAAATATTTCCGTGAAGGCATCTTATATCGTGCGTCCATTTTGTGGACCATACGCCTGAAACCCTCCTTCTCCACAGATTGAAGCGGCAACATATCTTTAGCCAGGCAAAACGCAACGGCCTCTGTTAACTCTTTCCATCGCTTGCTTTGGCTATCATACGGTGTGGAATGAGAAAACGCGTCGGCAAGTTTTGTTTGAGTTGAAGTTGGTTTCTTAAAAGAGGTTTTCGTCGAGGCTTCTGTTGCATCGCAGCGCATCTTCTGACTAGCTTCATATTCCGGTTTGTGTTTGTGTTTTAGGTGGTGAAATAAATTTGTAGTGTTGCTGTCCTTTGTCGTCACAGGTTGTCTGCAAACTTTGCATAATACGACCTTCTGCTCCGTATCAGACTTTTTGAATCCAAACCAGTTCCAGATAACGGAGCTGGAGCCTCTTTTAGGAACCAGGTCTTGCGGCACTTCTCCTCCACCTTCCGCCATGCTTGTTGTTTGCGCATGGCTCGCACGTGGGTTGGACTGCAGGTGTGTCACGCCCAGTACACGTCACCGGCGGGAGTTTATCGTTCTTATCGCGAGATGACAAATTCTTACCATGAGGAATTTCTTTGACGATATATCGCCCATCCCTACAGCTCAGGTGGTAGAACCTCTAAACAGAATGACCAGCAGTGGATCAGTCCACAAAAATGGCCACTGTTGCACAGCAAACACGTGGAGCAAGCTGTTAATGCCTTGTTTGCACCATCACCATGGAGACAGACTAGTGGCATCATCTTCCTTCGGGGATGTCTTTTAACTACCAACTAATTCTCCTAAAACTTTATCTCAAACCCTTTCAGACTCCAAGCCATTGGGCTTAAATACAGCTGCACTAGCAGGGAGCCTCTTCACTGTAAACGCTTTTACAGAATCCTGACACACTGCTTCAGCTCAATGGACAGGAACAAAACACCATCCAAGGAGACACTTTAAGGCCATGTGGAGTTTTTGTGTTTGAGTGGGGCTGCCATGGGTGACCAACACACATCCAAAAGTCCTGCAGTGAAGCTCAAACTGATCTTTTGTCTGCTTTGGATTAATTTGTTGTACTCATTTGCCTTCTCAGATTCAAGAAGCGCCAACAGGACTCCTTCAAGTTCTTAACAGTCAAAACTAAATGATCCATTAATAAATTAATACAAATTTTTTTTATCTTATTGCTGGACGAACAATTATTTGATTAGCAGCAATTTACATTACTAAAGAAATAAACAAAATAAAAAATAAATAAATTTAAATAAAAGTAAAAATAAAATCTCAGAAAACAGCAGAACTCTAAAAACCTTTTTTATTAAGAAGTTTTTGAAAGTTTAGCTTCTGAAATGCATTTTTTTCGTAAAATTTCAATTTACAAAATGTTGCAACAACAATGGGAAAAAATTCGCACCATTCCTCCACCTAGCCTTACTTTTCTTGCAAATACCAATGAGGCTCAGCGTAAGAACGAACAGCAGCGCCTTTAAGGGCGGATTATACTTCTGCAACCGCACACATCAAATGTCGCCTTGGTTTTGCTGGTATGCTACAGCATCGTCGGTCTGGAATATCTAGGGACGCACAGCAGTTTCCCGCCAAAGCGCAACGGGGAGACTATTCAAGAACTCGCAAGAACTTTGGTGGATGGTCACGAGAACTTTGGCGCCGCCGGCAGGAGTATTTATCTTCCAAAACAACAATGGAATGTCTGCAAGATATCACAGTCGTGGGGATAGATCTAGAGTTGCTAGACATCAAAGAAGAACAGGTTCTGTTAATGGAGTTGGCAAAAAGAATGATTAACTTTTAGTTGTAGTTGCCCATTGTAGTTGTTTCTCTGTTTTTAAAAAAGGCGCACCCTGGCAACAAATTGAAACACAGACAGCTGGAAAGGCATACCAAGGGCCAATCACAGCTGCTTTTTGTCTGTGCACTTCCGCTTGAGGTCTGCGTGGGTTTGTGACCGTCCAATGTGTAGTCAGGATTTTTTTTGAGGTGCGCAAGGACGGTTGCAGAACCTCTGCCCTGGGGGCTTGGTCGGGTACAGAGACAGATTTGGCGGTTACAGAGGCTATGAGTCAGAAGCATAAATTGGCCTTTAGGAGAGCCAGGTTCAACTACACCAGCATACGGTCTCACAAGGGGTCTGAGGATCTCATCTAGGTAAATAAAGGACCTCTGCGGGGCTGATTTGACGGTTTCAGAGGCTATGCGTCAGAAGCATAAATTGCCCTTTAGTGGACTGTGGTAGAATAACACCACTGAGATTCTTTAAGTAGGCTTGAACAGTCGGATTAAATCATTACAATCTAATAAACCATTAACCAACAAGTAATGGATGAATTATTTATATCCCCTCACGTCTAAACAAGCAAACTAAAAGAACTCTGCTTACATTAGATAAACATGGTGCAGCACAGGTGAGAGGAATTCTGAAAAACAGCAAAACAAAACAATAAAGGCGGGGGTTAGAAGCAATGCAGGGTTGGACCCAAGCTTCTTTGCCAATGCAGTCATATAGCCTTTGTTAGTGGGTCGACCCATGCTTGAAAAACCTGGGTTTATCCACTAATTTTAGTGGGAAAGACGCTTTATTTACATCCGAAGTCAAAACTATTTAAGTACAATAACTTCTTTCCAAGTACTTTACAACTTGCAGCTCACTTAGGGACACAAGGAGTCCCAAATCTTAGTCCCTAATCTTAGCTTACTGTACATCCACTCTCATGACTGGGTATGAGCCAATATTAGATTAATCTACAGGAGCTCATTTTAATGAGGTTTTCCTCTACCAGTTGTCTCCACTGTTGGCTTATCCTGAGCCACTTAAACCAGTTGCTGCATGTCTCTGCATCATTACATTTAAGCACGTCTGACCTAAGCCTTAAGAGGGTTAAGGATCTATTTAATTTCATTGTCGTAAATCTTATTCCCTACAGCAGAGCATCAACAAGCCCAAACACAGTGGAATAAAAGAGAGATGTTTTGTTAAATCTTGTGGGTTGCTTAATATCGGCGAGTGGATAATGAGCTTGGCAACAGAAGCGCACCAAGTAGTTCCACCACATATTAACAAAGCTGAAGTTACTCCCTTTCACTTTGATCTATGCTGCTCCTGTCACCGCAAGGAAAAGAAATGAAGGTACGCTTCTTGTTTGTTCAGTAGTAGCCGCCCAGCAGGCAGGTTTAACAAGGCTTCATCCCTCCAGGTACACCTCCTATTGGAACGTAGAGGTGTGAGCAAACAAGCAGACTAAGAATCCATTTCTAATGGCTTCAGTTTCACGAGGATTTGTTTTATGATGTACATGCAGTTTCAAATTCTTCTGTACAGGCTTGAAGCAACTTCTTTGTTTAGGTAAGCTAGGGTCTTAAAGACTTACAAACCAACAAGTAGACCCATATTCATGGAAACCAACCTTTTAATTCTAATAAAGTCTGAAAGTAAACAGTAACTTTTCAGTGTTCATTCAAATCAAAGACCTCCAAGCTTCAAACTTTCTGCATGTAATGCTGGTGGATAAACATAACAAAGCCTGATACAGTCAGAGTAAAAGGTAAAAGCACACCACCTAAGGCTGTAGCACAGAAATGACTTTGTCCTTATCAGGATATTATACTCCCAACTTTTGAGTGAGAAAACTTTGCATTTTTGTAAATCTTAATTTATTTTTATCCTCCCCCCAGGTTTAACTTTTTTTCCCTTTAAAAAAAAAACAATGTACCTTAAATGTCCTCTCTGACCACTTTCTAATAACCTTCAGGATTACTTTAACAGAGTTCTCCTCCCCCAAAAGAAGGTTCAATTTTAGTAGATCTTTATCAGATAGTGCAGTTATAAATTTTAAAGAATCTGCTTCACTTTCTCTCTGCTCTGTGTCACTGAGCAGTGCTGCAGAGTGCAAAAGCTTAGCTTATTCCCCTTCACAGGTTGATGATTTTGTTGATGGGGTTGCTAGTTCTCTGCGTATTGCCTTAGACAACGCAGCTCCTTTGAAAATGAAAACCGTTAAAAATAGAAAGCTTGCTCCTTGGTTTAATGCAGAGCTGCGTACTTTGAAGCAAAATGCTAGGAAACTGGAGAGAAAATATCGCTCCACAGGCCTGCGAGAGTCCTTCCTAGTCTGGAAAAATGGTTTACTGCTGTATAAGAGGACCCTTTGTAAAGCAAGAGCAGCATACTTCTCCTCATTAATAGAGGAGAATAAGAATAATCCTAGATTTCTTTTTAATACAGTTGCCAAACTCACCCAGAGCCATAGCTCTGTTGAACCGTCCATTCCACCTGCTCTTAGCAGCAATGATTTTATGGGATTCTTTATAAATAAGATTGATCTTATTAAAAATAAGATCATAAGCACTCCTCTATCCGCGATTGTACCTGAGGTAGTCATGGAATCTGAACCGGGTTTAGACTGCTTTGATCCAGTTGAACTCTCTGAATTAGCAAAATTATTGTCTTCATCTAAGCCTTCAACTTGTATGTTAGATCCAGTTCCAACCAGGTTATTTAAGGAGGTATTCCCTTTGATCTCCTCCTCCATTTTAGATGTGATTAATCTATCTCTGTTACAGGGATATGTACCTAAAGCTTTTAAGATTGCTGTAATTAAACCTCTGCTTAAGAAACCGTCTCTTGACCCAGATGACTTGGTCAATTATAGACCTATATCCAATCTTCCTTTCTTATCCAAAATTCTTGAGAAAGTAGTTGCCAAACAAGTTTGCGATCACTTCCACCATAATGAACTTTTTGAAGAGTTTCAGTCTGGCTTTAGAGCTCATCATAGCACTGAAACAGCTCTGGTGAAAGTCACTAATGATATTCTCATGGCCTCAGATAATGGACTTGTATCTGTGCTCGTCCTGTTGGATCTTAGTGCTGCATTTGATACAGTTGACCATAATATTCTTTTAGAAAGACTTGAATATTTTGTTGGAATTAAAGGAACAGCACTAGACTGGTTTAAATCTTATCTATCTGATCGAATTCAGTTTGTTCATGTTAATGATAGATCTTCAACACGCTCAAAGGTTACCTGTGGAGTACCACAGGGATCAGTGCTAGGACCAATTCTCTTTACTTTATACATGCTCCCAATTGGTAGAATTATTAGACAGCATGGGATTAATTTCCACTGTTATGCTGATGATACCCAGCTATATCTGTCTATAAATCCAGATGAAGCTAACCCATTACATAGATTACAGGCATGTCTTGAAGACATAAAAACCTGGATGACTCTTAACTTTCTGCTTCTGAATGCAGACAAAACAGAAGTTATAGTCTTTGGACCAGAGTCTCTGAAAAAGAAACTGATTAGCCAGTCACTTCATTTGGATGGGATTAAACTGATTTCAGATAATAAAGTAAAAAATCTTGGTGTTATTTTTGATCAGGACCTGTCATTTAAATCCCATATCAAAGAGGTTTCTAGAATTTCCTTCTTTCATCTGAGGAACATTGCAAAAATTAGAAATATCCTGTCCAGGGGTGATGCTGAGAAACTAGTCCATGCATTTGTTACTTCAAGGCTGGACTATTGTAATTCTTTACTATCAGGAAGTCCACAAACTGTAGTTAAAAGCCTTCAGCTGATCCAAAATGCTGCAGCCAGAGTTCTAATGAAAATGAAAAAGAGAGATCATATCTCTCCTATCCTGGCTTCTCTTCATTGGCTTCCTGTTAAATCAAGAATAGAATTTAAAATCCTCCTTCTCACATATAAAGCCTTAAATGGCCAAGCTCCATCTTATATCAGAGATCTGATTGTTCCTTATGTTCCTAACAGAGCACTTCGCTCTCAATCTGCAGGTTTACTAGTGGTTCCTAGAATTTCTAAAAGTAGAATGGGAGGCAGATCTTTTAGTTATCAGGCTCCTCTCCTGTGGAACCAACTACCAGTTTTAGTCCGTGAGGCAGACACCCTGTCTACTTTTAAGGCTAGGCTTAAAACTTTCATTTTTGATAAAGCTTATAGTTAGGGTGGCTCAGGTTATCCTGAGCTATCTCTATAGTTATGCTGCTATAGGCTTAGACTTTTGGAGGACATAGGGACCCCCATTTCATCATTCTGCTTCATTCTCTCTCTGTTCTCCTATTCTGCAGAATCTGTTAGTTCAATCTCTAACCTTCTGCTCTCTCTGCTTTTCCTCAGAGTAGCTTTGCCTCGTCTGTTCCTGTTTGGCTGTGACGTCATCCTGGAAAAAAACATCAGCTGTGCTGCTTCTATCAACACCCTTGTTAATAGATGTTGGAGATCGGCCTGTTTTCCAGTGTGGTCCTGTTTCTCTGACCGTGACTGAGTGGATGTGCTCTCTTCGTCCTCTGGCATGGGAGCTGCCTTGGAGCTCGTCTGCCTGGCTGTGTGTTTCCTGGACGGGGCCGCCTTTTACAGCTGCTTTTTGTATCTCTGCTTCTGTCTCCTTGAACCCCAGTCGGCCTCGGCAGATGGCCGCTCACACTGAGCCTGGTTCTGCTGGAGGTTTCTTCCTGTTAAAAGGGAGTTTTTCCTCTCCACTGTCGCTACAAGCATGCTTAGTGTGGGGGATTGTATTTGAGTCAATGAGTCAATGCAATCAACTGGTTTTCCTTAGATAGAAAACTTTGTATCAATTTGACTGTATGATCTGGTTGAACTGTAAAGTGCCTTGAGATGACATGTGTTGTGAATTTGGCGCTATATAAATAAACTGAATTGAATTGAATTGAATTCTTTCGAAACTTGTTTTTCAGAGCAAATGCATTTGACAGATCAGCTAGTCTAGTTTAAACACTCGCTGTTAACGCTCACATTGAATTCGTAAAAAAAATAAAAGTTAGTTAAAAAAAAATACACATGTATATGTATATATATATATATATATATATATATATATATATATATATATATATATATATATATATGCATACATACATATATACACACACACACACACACACACACACACACACACACACTGCAAAAAAAAAAAAAAAAAAAAAGCTAAAACTTGAATCAAATCAAACTTCTGTGGAATCAAACTGTCCAGCAACACTAAGTGACAATTATTTTCAAAGGCTGTTGTGCAAATGGAAAAGACAACAGGTGGAAATTATTAGCAATTAGCAAAATACACTCAAAGGAGTGGTTCTGTGGGTGGGGACCACAGAACACGTCTCAGGACCTATGCTTTCTGGCGGATGTTTTGGTCACCATTGAAAGCTGGTGGTGCTTTCACACTTGTGGCAGCATGAGGGGTGATTCTACAAGCGACACAAGTGGCTCAGGTAGTGCAGTTTATCCAGAATGTGAAATATTTGTGCAAGGAGAAAAAGAAGGAGCACTGCCAGAGGCATGCAAAATTACCTCCAAGCAGGCCACAAATATGGATGTGTCTGCACAAATAGTTAGAAACCGACTCCATGAGAAAGGTATGAGGGCCCAGCGTCCACAGATGGGGATGGTGCTCACAGGCCAACACTGTACAGGATGCTAGGCATTTGACAGAAAACAGCAGGATTGGCAAAATTGTCATTGGCTTCCTGTGCTGTCCACAGATGAAAGCAGGCTCACACTGAGCATGTGAGTCTGGAGAAACAACGGAGAATAATCTGTTGTCTGCGGGTCAGTAATGGCGTGGGGTGGTATTTCGTTGGAAGGCGGCACAGCCCTCGATATGCCAGAGGTAGCACGATTGCCTTTATGTAGCTAGATGAGATCCTCAGACCCCTTTTGAGACCGTATGCTGGTGAGGTTGACCCTGGCTCGCCTAAAGGCCAATTTATGCTTCTGACTCATAGCCTCTGCAACCACCAAATCTGTCTCTGTGCGCGACCACACCCCCCACACAGAGGTTCTGCAACCGTCCTCGCGCACCTCAAAAAAATCCTGACTATGCGTTGGACGATTGCAAACCTGCGCAGACCTCAAGTGGAAGTGCGCAGACAAAACGCAGCTGTGATTATTCCTTGGTGTGCCTTTTCAGGGGCCCGGGTGGTCTTCCTTCTCGATTCAGTGCTGGGGGGTGCCATTTTTAAAAACCGAGGAACAACTACAATGGAAAACCTACGACGAAAGGTTAATTGGTCTTTTTGCCAACTCCATTAACAGAACCTGTTCCTCTTCGATATCAGGCAATTCTAGATCCATCTCCGTGATATCTTGCAGACGCGCCATGGTTGTTTTGGAAGATAAAAACTCCCGCCGGCGCCGTCCAAGTTCTTGTGAGTTCTCGAATAGGCTCCCCCTTGCGCTTTGGCGGGAAACTGCTGTAAGTCCCTAGAAAGTCCAGACCGACGGTCAGAAACATTCTAGCAAAGCTGGTTCGTGACCAGAACCAAGCAACATTTGATGTGTGCTGTTGCAGAAGTATAATCTGCCCTTTAGGCAGGAAAATGCTAGACCTCATGTCTGGAAAGAGTGTCAGCAGTTCTTGCAAAATGAAGGCATGGACTGGCCTACCCAATCCCACCAGACCTTAAACCGGATGTGCACATCACATTGCACCACAGACTGCCTAGGAGTTGGTGGATACTTTAGTCCAGGTCTGGGAGGAGATCCCTTAGGAAAGCATTTTTCAACCAGGGTCCTCAAGGCACACTACCGTGCATGGTTTAGGTGTTCCCCTGCTTCAACACTCCTGATTCAGATGACTGGAGTTCAGAACACCCTGTTAATCTGCTAGCCTGGAAACTTTCAAGACATGCAAGGCAGTGTTCCTTGATGACCAGGGTTGAAAAAACACTGCCTTGGGAGAGAATCCACCACCTTATTAGGAGCATGCCCAGGCGTAGGGAGGTCATGCAGGCACGTGGAGGCCCCACACAATACTGAGCCTTACTTTGACCCTTTCTAAAAACATTACATCAAAGTTGGATCAAACTGTAGTTCGTTTTTCCACAATAATTTAGAGTGTGACTCAAAATCCAGGCCTCTTTTGGTTAATACATTTGATTTTCATATATTTGTGTTATGTCCTCAGCACACTTTGTACAGAACAAAGAAATGAGAATATTTTTGTCATTCCGAATTAGGATATGTTATTTGAGTGTTCCCTTTATTTTTTGGAGCAGTGTGTGTATATATATATATATTTGGTAAAAATAAAAGAATACATTTGGGGGAAAAAGAAAGCAAAGTTACACTTTGGGGCTGTTTGACAGGGTTCCTACAGCATAAGGCAAGTTAAATTCAAGATTTTTTAAGACTTTTTAATGCCACTTGAAATAAAAAATTAAGACCAAATTCACAAGAAACACAAGAAAAATCTGCTTGCAACAACTTAACCCAAAGGTTTATTTTAACATAAACCACTGCACTAATGTTTCAAATTTTTAAAAGCTTCCCATACAGAAAAAGAAAGCTAAAAACACACAAATGACAGATATATTTTAACAATTATTTAACTGAATTTGCAAACTTTGTTTTAGCAGGGAACAAACCAAATCAGTTTTAAAGCCACAACATAACCAGTGCTAAGTCTTTTTTGCAGCCATTTTTCTTTGTATCGTTTTCTTAGTATGTTTGATTTGGTGATAAGTGGAGGCATTGCAGAGACAAGGGTGGAACCAAACAGAGAACTACTGGCTGTTTCTCCGTAATTCGATTTTGACGCTTTGTGTTTCGTGCTTCGCATGTGCAACTCCACTGCCTTAATTCCCATCGTTCCGAGGTTCAATCGCTTCTTGCACAAAATAAACCGTGCCTCATGTATGTTCCCTGGTACTGGTTTTAGCCATGGAGAAAACTGTTGGCTGGAGCCAATTTACAATTGCTCATATTTTTCAGACAAAAAGTTAATGGCACATCTCCCAAATGTCCTGGCCGTAACAAAGCTTTTATTGGTTCAGCTTTCGGGACAGAACCAATAATGGCGAGCGGATATTTTTTTTAATAAAAAAAAAAGGTCAATTTTAATGTTTTATTTAGATTACAAAAATAAATCATAATATAAATAATACTTTTCATGAGGTTTTAAAAATTAAGACCTACGAAAGACTGATTTAAGAAATTTTAATACCTATTAAGGCCTTAGTTTTATTTTGAAGAATTCAATGCCTTTTAAGACTTTTTAAGGACCCGCGGGAACCCTGGGTTGACCATTGATGTCCTCTGGAAACATTTCTTTATATCCTTAAAATGATAGTGGCACAAACGAACATTTTTGCTGCACAACTAAGCTCAAATGTAGCACAAAGGTTTGACACCAATTTTGGCTGTATTCACACTGCAGGCCTTGATGCTCAATACCGATTTAGTGAAATCCAAGTTTTTTGCTCTGCCGTTGACATTTCCAAATATATGTGACCTGTATGTGATCTTCTGTGTAAACTGCATTCACACAGCTCATGTGTCCTGCATGCGCAGTAGAGGACGCAATGACGTCACAGCCCAGGGTGCTTCATGTTTACGGAAGCAAATATGGATGGTGGTGACCGAGCGCATCTAGCAAACTTTCCAAACCTTAAAACCTAAATCTTTTTTTAAGATTGTAAAAAAAAAAAAAAATACAGCTCTCCGCATCATCGTCCGTCATGATGTTTGTTTTTCTTGCCACTTCTTCATAGCAAGACGCAGTATAGTAATCTTTGTCGGTTACTAATGGCGTTCAGGTCGAATTAATGAAATCTGGCCGTTCAGACACAGATCGCATTTGAAAACATCAGATTCGAATCAATTCCAGGACCACATAACCAAGTGGTGTGGGTCGTAGTGGAAAAAATCGGATCTTTGTTGTTCAGACTGACAGGAAAAGATCAGATCCAGGTCGCATATGGGCCAAAATCGGATTTGGGTCACTTCAGGTTGCAGTGTGAACATAGCCTTTGTCTGATTAGAAAGAGGTGGGAGGGCAACTTCCCTCAAGTTGCCCCTCCCTCTAATAATAATAATAATATTGGAACGAACTCCACTCCATATATTTTGAGCAATGACGAAGCACTTTTAAAAAAAAAATCCCAATAGGGGGAAAAGTGATCAAACTCCTCTGTGCAAACCTGGTAATGATTATAATGAAGCAACAAAGCAAAAAAAAAAAAAAAAAAAAAAAAAAACAATCAATAATGAATAATTATTTAATGATGGACAAAAACCTGATGGGTGGGAGTGGCCCTCTTCAGTGGGACAGCACAGTCATTCAGAGGAAATCATCCTCTAATTTCTACATATCCTGGTAAAGCTGACTTTACTCACTTTAAATGACAAAATTTCTGACTGGATCCCTACTTCCAGTGTGGAAACCAAAAGCAGATTTTAGAGGAGCTTATCTGAACCGTCCAGCTGCCCTGCCTGTCCGTTCAGCTCTTCTTTCATCGATTATCCGCCAGTCTCCTTGCAAGACTAACCCTCCTTTGTCTCACCTCCAGCGGAGAGCATCACCCCTCCCAGCGCATGAAGCAGCATGCAGGGATGGAGGATGATGCACCTGAGCTTCACCTACAAGCAGGAGGTCTGCTGCTGATGACCTGCAGGTGTTTGCTAGGCCCAAGGGCGCTGACTGACAGGTGGCACCGACGCGTTCAAGAAATGATGGAGACTCACCTCAGCGCCACGCGGACTGAACTTTCATCCTGTCCCGTCGTCATGGCTCCTTTAAAGTAATCCCCAAAAAACCAGAATATAATATCACTGCAGCAATTGAAAAAAAAAATATCTTGGCGCTTTGCCCTTTGGGTAAAAAAATAAAAAATAAAGGCCAGAAAAGAGTGCGCACTCTCCTCGGTGCAGGCGGACGGACCGCGAGAACGGGGTGCGGCTCACGTCGGCCTCGTCATTTTGAAACTAAAACAAAAAAAAGGTGTTAGAAGTCATGATATGAGCGAGGGGTAGGGTGTTGCGCTGCATCTCGGGCCCTGCGGATCTTCAGCTGGAGCTGAGAGCCAGAGAGTGGGCCGCCTGCTGCTGCTGCCGCTCCGCCTACCTTCTCCTGAGCCGTGCGCGCGCGCAGACACATAGAAAGCTGTCCGCGCGCGCAGCCGTGCGTCCTTCTGCTGCTCGGTACGCACCGGGAGGGAGCCGCAATGCGTCAGCAAGCCACGCCCACTCTAAGGGAAAACCGGTGGCGGAATTACATCATAAATTGCTGATTTCTTTTTTGTTTTGTTTTTATTTTTTTTAGACAAAAGGTAAAATTGAATGACTGCGCAACGTCACTACTAACCAAAAGGTAGTCCGCTTTCACAAAAACTGTATTGTTATAAATTTATTTTTTTTACAGCAGTGGTCAGTGTTTTAAACCTTGAATATAACAAAGATTAATCTGTTCTCTGTTTTACTTCCCTGGAATCAAGAAAAGTATACTTTAATCCATCAGGGTCACAATTAAACCTTTAAAAACAATATTCCACTCTACCTTAATAATTTATATTCTTATTAAAGATTATTGCAAAAAATTCAGTTCAATTCAGTTTATTTATATAGCTCCAATTCACAACACATGTCAACAGTTCACCAGATCATACAGTCAAATTTTATATCTAAGGAAAACCAGTTGATTGCATCGACTCATTGACTCGAAGGCAATCCCTCACACTAAGCATGCTTGTAGCGACAGTGGAGAGGAAAAACTCCCTTTTAACAGGAAGAAACCTCCATCAGAACCAGGCTTGGTGTGAGCGGCTATGTGCCGAGGCCGACTGGGGTTCAAGGAGACAGAAGCAGAGATACAAAAGGCAACTGTACACAGCCAGGCAGACGAGCTCTGAGCCAGCTCCCATGTCAGAGGATGAAGAGAGCACATCCAGCCAGTCACACTCAGAGAAACAGGACCACATTGGAAAAACGGGCCTATCTCCAGCATCCATAAACGAAAGTGTTGATGGCAGCAGCAAAGCTGATATTTCTCTCCAGGATGGTTTCACAGCCAAACAGGAAGAGACGTGAGAAAAAGCATAGAGAGCATAACGTTAGAGACTGAAGTAACAGATTCTGCAGAGTAGGAGAATAGAGATAGAATGAAGCAGAATGATGAAAAAGGGGTCCCTATTGTAAACAAGCGGTTCTTTGAAATCATATTGAAAAAGAAATGACAAAATTAATAATAAAAAAACGAATGTTGGTTAGATTTTTGTAGAATCATTAAATCAATATACTGACAAAAATATATTTTTTTATTTTACTAAATAATCTTACTCATAAAAGCGTTCAATTTCTGTTTCTTTTGGTCAAGGACTTTCTAAATGTTTTTAGTACTTTAAAACCAAACTTGGAAACAAAGTCCATTGGATTGCTTTTTTTTTACTTTTTGGAACATATTGCATATAAAACATTCATGGTGATTATTTTTTTATTTTTAGGGTCAGCTTCTCAGATTTTAAATATTTAATTTTACTGAATAAATGTAAGCTGTCACATTTCCTCAGCTAAACAGTATCAGCAGATGTGGCAGTCATCAACAAACGTGGCCAATAGTGCCATCTGGTGGCTGTAGAGGGATAAAACCGTCACCAACCTTTTTTACTTCAGCGTGCATCATAATAGCGCCTCTGATATTGTAGCCAAAAGAAAGCAGGTCATTGTGAACATGTTGGGTTGGTTGAATATAAAGGAATCAGAAACTCAAACATAAGGCTGAAATCTTCTTCTCTAATTTCTGATTATTTTTAACCATTATTGTGATTTTATTTCAGGGTTTATACAGGAATGAGTAATGCTGCGTTCACACCGGGGGCAGCAAAAGCAGCAAAATCGCGTCTGCTGCTTCATTTTTGCTGCTTGTACCAGTGAATTCTGACGCGCGTCTGAAGCAGCTTTGCTGCTCTCGCTGCGCGGTCCAAAAGTGGCTCTGACGCGCGTTGGGCGGAGCTTCACTATCCTTTCTCTGCCTTGCAGCTATATTTGCTGTGATCAGTGGGAATAAAGTAGTTTTAATATGTTTTTAAGTGAGAAAATACACCTGAAAACTTCATCAGTGGAGTCAGTTCATCCAGATTACAATCCTGCCTCCCACTGTTATTTCTGTCGGAGCCGCTCAGACCCCCACATACCGGCGGTTCGCCGACAGAAGGAATCCATTAATCAGCAGCCTCTGGTCGGGTCGCCTCCTCGCGGTTTACCGCGGTGGCTGGTAGGTGTTTTTCATCTAAATAATCCGATCTGCAGGCACCAGAATAATAAAAGCGAACATATTCTGCCGGCAGATGTATATATTTTAAATTAATTATGCTTTAATAAACTGTTTAAGAGAAGTGATCAGAGCAGTCTGTGTCATCAGCGCTGTGTCTCTCTCCCAGCCAGCTCCCAGATCAGCTTCTCTGATTGGTTGACGCGGCGCGTCGAGCAGCAAAAATTCAATTTTTCCATCTCGAGCAGCAACGCGTTTGCGGCGCGTCACGCGCGTCAGATGCCAAAACGCGCCCGACGCGCTGCTTCAGCTGCTCAGACGCGCTGCGCTTGCTGCTCGAAACGCGCCGCGGGACCTTTTGCTGCGCCTTGACGTGCGTCAACCATTGACTTTGCATGTAAACTCGCTGCTTCTGTCGCGCCAGCTGCCCCCGGTGTGAACGCAGCATAACTCTAATTTAATGCTCTTTTAATGCTCTCAGAAATAATTATCGTAATAATACCATCAACAAGTACCCATGACTCTCTCTCTCTCTCTTTCTCTCTCTCTCTCTCTCTCTCTCTCTCTCTCTCTCTCTATATATATATATATATATATATATATATATAAATAAATAAAAGATACGAAGAAATCTTTCATCATCTTTACTGTCGTCAGGCTGCAGCCATGTCCCGAATTCCTGGTTTTCCAACCACTTTTGTTGAAATTAGCATTTTTTTCCCGCATTCTCTAGCTTTTTCTCTGCCTCAAACTTTTTTTCCGAACAAACGGCTTTACGATCAAGCAGTTCCGTGCAAATTATCACGATATAATATATCTGAGGAAAAGTTTTTTATAATTTTCTTTTTCTTTTTTTTTATAACGCATTATAAATGCCGAAATAATAACATTTAATCAATTTTAATGCCAATTAAGGCCTTAATTTAAAAAATAATAATTTAATGACTTTTAATGTTTTAAAAACCCTGTACTTGCATTATCCTTTGCACTAACCACAAACCTGTAGATGTTTCTCTCCCGGGTTTATTTTTTATGACCTTTAAACCTTGCTTGTCCAGAGTCCTTTGTTGCAGGATTGTATTGTAACCTTTGTGTCAAAAGATGCTTGATTCTATTTACATTCCACCTGTTTGTTTTTTTTCCAAATAAAAAAAAACATTTTAATTTTTACTTCAGACAGAAATTGACTCAAGTAGAAAAAGGACTTTATCAACATCTGTTAGTAAAACATTTTTATTTTGCACTTGGAATGATTTGATTGGTTGTACATTGTAGAGTGTTTAAAGGAATGCCTGATGACCTGAACAGCATTAGAAAACAAGATAACAACCGTCACCATTAAACATTATACAGACACTAATTTGCAAACACTGCAAGGCCTGTAATGGATATATAAAATCCCAACATGAGAAACATTATAATAGTAAATTTCAAAGGGCCCACAGTACCATGAAGTAAAACAGGCACATATCAAAGTGAACAAGTGCAAAAAAAGGGCTTTGCGTATAAAAAAAAATTCTTTTTAATCAGGGTTGCTTGACCTCGCTTATCTGAGCTGCAAGAACAAGGACATATGATTGGACGTTAGAAGGTGGGATTTGGCATTGTTTACAGAAGGCCTTCACCTTGAGGCTGTACTTACAGAGATATAGGCTATGGCACAGTCAGAGTCCACTGCTCCATAGTGTGCCGCGCTGAAATCTGGAGACTGCTAAAAAAAAATAATGTGGGAAAAACTTACACTTTCTAAAAAGTAATACCGTAAAAATATATTTGGATGTATAAAAAGGCATTTGGCTTACAGAGATTATGGATAAGAGCAAACCACAATCAACAGTTTCTTTCCCACCAAGTGCAGATTTAGAGAACAAACCCCTGTTAGTGAACTTTACAAGAATGTGTTTTGCAGAGAGTCCAAAGGAGCCGGAAATAATTGGGAATCCTCTGTGATTTTAAGAGCAAAGTGTGCAAACACATTCTTGCTGGTTTCCAATGTTTGAACTCTGCAAAGAAGAATACTGAAGGCGGAGGGTCAGACTGAAATCATGCAGAGATCCTCAGCGGAGCTGGCAATGGGAAATCCCAATATGGCCGAAGGAATCAGTCCTTTTCAAAAGGACTCTGATTGGTCATATCATAGGAAAAAGGGGCGTGTCTTTGGCTTGCGTTCTTGAATGTTGTCTGAGACACAATAGAATAGAATAGTCAGTCTGTTAACATTAGGGCTGAAGAGACTTGTTTCCCTTTTGAGGTGCAAAACAACGACTGACATATTCATCGTCTAAGCAGAGAGAAATAGTTACAGTCAGTGTTTTCTCATCACAGTCAGAAGGCGACATGATTATCTTTCTTCCCCGCATGAGCAGAAAAGGAAAGCAGAATCAAGAGAGAGCATAAAGAGAGAAGAAATAGAACCAGCCCGGTCTACTCTACATCTGAGGCCTCATCGTCAGACTGGAGGTAGTTGTTGCCTTTTACCCGGATGTATTGGACGTGGCGACTGGTGTTGGTCGGCAGGTCCCCGCAAGAGCACAGCTGCCTGGTGAACAGGTTCTCTATGTCCTCAAGCTGTAAACCCTTTGTTTCTGGGAGGCAGCTAAAGATGAAGAGGAGGCCGAGCACCGTCAGGCCAGCGTAGAGGAAGAACGCACCTGGGAGGCAGAAAACAGAGCAAACATATCAGAGGACAAACAGCAGCTGAAGCAGCATCTCTGTGTGAGCTCATAGTTTATTACAATATTATAATATTTAAACCACTTTACTGACTGTGAAAAGGCAGCCCTCCCTTTTCACAAATGCCACAGAACAGCACGCTACAATGTAGCTGGCTAACGTCACACACACCTGCACACACCTCCATACACAAGCGCGCACACACGAATCTGAGACTTTCACTCGCGGAGCCGGCAACCGCATATGAGAGCTCTTTGTCACGCCAACACTCCAAAAACTTTCAGTACTTACCTGAGTGACCAGCCATCGCAGCGTTCGGTGAGGTACCCGCCGATATCGCTCCATAATCCCATACCGCTCCAGTTTCCACACATTGCACACACAAACACAAACGCGCGCACACACACTTCCTGGTCCGACAACTTCTCCTCCCCTGGGAAACACGAACTGTGGGTAGGGGAATAATTTATGTCTCATTCAGCCAATCAGAGGCTTTGATTACCTGACGGGGTGAAACTGAGTGTTTGATGCATTTAAAATGCTATTTTTAGGTGTAATGTTGATGTAATGAGAAATGTGTTTTATTGAATGTATGCATACAGTAATGTGGTTAATGTAGATTGCTTAGGCATGTAATTTAACAGTGAAAATGAAGTAGTGCATTGTTTCAGCTGTACCTTTTTTTTTCTTGCATAGTGGTCTCATCCAATCAGTCAGTGATTTAGTCCAGTAGGCATGCAATTTGCCAATTATGTCTGTTTGTATAAAAACCCTACTTTTTCCTCAGTTTGTGGGTTGGATGCTAGGAGAAAGGTTGGTGCCTGAGACTGTCGTGTTCAAAAGAGGTATTGCTCTCTGTGCTTAGATTTATTATTAGTTATTATTTTGAACAACCATCGTGTTGATTTTGTTTATGTTTTGGAAAGTCTTTTTGTTACTGCACTTTTTGGTTAGAGCACTGTAAATAAATATACACCACGTCATTTGCACTGGACCTCCTTGTTGAGTGCTTTCATTCCATTTGGGTGGCCATCCTGCAGTGAAACCTGAGCCAGAGGGCTCACCAGTTTCACATTTGGTGTCAGAAGTGGGATCGTGGCGCCGACACGAAAGTCAACAAGAAAGAAGTGCAAGCAGAGTGAGATGGCTTACAGGAAGTTGAAGAAGACCAACCCCCTGGGTCCAGGTGAGGAAGAGGTCGAAGGAGCCATAGGAGGAGAGCAACAGACACAACCTGATGACGACGACAGGCCGCAAGAAGCACTCAACCTTTCAGACCTGTACAGCCTACTGCAACGGTCCATGCGGACGCAGGAGAAAGAGAGGGAGAAACAAGAGCAGCGGTGGCGCAACATTCAAGTTCAACTGGGTAACGTCCGTGATGAGCTGGAGGACCATCGCAGGAGTTCCAGGGGAGGGCAGCAGCAGCAGCAGCCAGATGGAGCAAAGCCAGCAACCCTCCCAGCGGCAGTGACCCTCCCAGCAGCAGCGGCGCATCCAGCGGCAGCGACCCTCCCAGCAGCAGCGGCGCATCCAGCGGCAGCGACCCTCCCAGCAGTGGCGGCACATCCAGCGGCAGCAGCCCTCATGACAGTAGCAGCAGCACCGGCACATCCAGTGGCAGCAACCCTCCAAGCAGCACCGGCAGCAGGGTATCCAGCACCACCACCAGCCCCATGGATGCCAGCGGCAGGCCCATCGATCCTGTTTCCTGATCCAGCAGCACCAGCGCCAGCAACATGGACCAGAGCAGCAGTGCCGAAGCTAGAGGACAGCGATGATGTGGAGCAATACATGACCACCTTTGAACGTCTAGCCACAGCCTACAGGTGGCCCTTAGCCCAGTGGGCTACATTCCTTGTACCGTACCTGTCTGGCAAAGCTCGGGCTGCATACGTCGCCATGGATCCTTATGAAGCCGTGGACTACTTCAAGGTGAAGAATGCCATCTTAGCCAAATATGAGATAAACGCCGAAAGCTACCGAACACGGTTCAGGGAGCCGAACATTCAATCTGGTGAGACGCCGAAAGAATTCTACAACCGGCTGAAGGACTTGTACCAAAAATGGATTCGCCCAGCGGAGCACACTGTGGAAGAAATCGGTGAAGTGCTCATTCTGGAACAATTCTTGCGCTCACTCTCCCCGGAGGTAAGAGTGTGGGTCAAAGAGCACAACCCCAGCACAGGCCTGAAGGCCGCAGAGCTCGTGGATGGTTACCTGTCAGCCCGCCGCGGACCGAAGGACTTCAGATTCCAAGGCCCCAACAGAGCACCTCAACCGCCGAAGGGCAAGTCTGTGGGATATGGGAGTGGAGTTGGTCCTGGTCCGGGGAGTGGTACACAGAGTAGGGGCCCAAGCACTAGACATTACATGCCTCAACACCCCTCTCAGCCTAGACCTACTGACACATCCACAACACACAATACACCTGCTAACACACAGGCTGTATGTCATTATTGTGGTAAGCCAGGTCACTGGGCTAGAGTTTGTCCTCTGAAGAAGGTTAGGGGTGCTACTTGCAGTATGGTTTCTGTGCCTAGACCTATGACTGATGCTGTGTATGCTGACAGTGTGCCAGTAATGGGTGTGATTGTGAATGATAAACCGGCAAGGGCTCTCCTGGACACAGGCAGCACCCACACTTTGGTGCAACCTCACCTGGTTCAGCAGCCTGAAGCTTTGACTGGCGAGAAACTGCGAGTAGTGTGTGTGAATGGTGATGTCCATGAATACCCCATAGCACTTGTGTCTGTTAAAGTGCAAGATCAGATGTTCAGGTTAGAAGCCGGGGTTGTTAAAGGCTTGAATTATCCTGTGGTCTTAGGTCAGGATGTGGGGATTCTGCCAGACCTGGTGCAGGCTTCTCTCCCAATGAGTTGCGTTGCAACCAGGGCACAGGCTAAAAAGGCGCAGGAGTTGTTACGTGAAATGCCATACAGTGGAGAACATTTTGGTTCCCCTGTAAAAATGAGAGACAGGAAGACACGCCGACAGCGTAGGCATGACAAACTAGTTGGCACCGTCAAAGTCATGTCTGGTGAAGAGCTAGCGGCAGTTCCTGATGCAGGGAAGGAGATGTGGCAAGTTCCTGATGATCTGAAAGAATTGCAAAACCAAGATGTTTCACTGAAGGAGCTGTTTGACCAAGTTGTTGAAGTGGATGGTGTGGGCACAGGCCAGGAAAAGACATTGCTGGGTGAATTTTACTTTGTGCGTGATGGCTTGCTGTATCATCAGCCTGAAGGTGGCAGTGCAGAGCAGCTAGTAATACCGACCTGTCTAAGACAGAAGATTTTGTGTTTGGGTCATGACATTCCTTGGTCGGCACATTTGGGAAGTGTGAAAACTTTGCAGAGGATTTCAGACAGATTCTTCTGGCCCGGGTTGTATACTGATGTGCAAAAACACTGCAAAACATGCCCCACCTGCCAGCTTTACAGCAAACACAAAGTCAGGCCATATCCACTTCAGCCGTTGCCAGTGATAGATGTCCCATTCACCCGAATAGGTATGGACATTGTAGGACCTTTAGAGCGCACACAATCAGGCCACCAGTACATTTTGGTAATCTGTGATTACGCCACACGTTATCCTGAAGTGTTTCCCTTACGCAAGGTTACGGCTAGAGCCATTGCCCCTGCACTATTACAGTTATTCTCAAGGGTGGGAATTCCCCGGGAAATACTGACGGATCAGGGAACAGCTTTCCTTTCAAACACCTTAAAGCAGGCTTATGGGTTGTTGGGTATTAGTGCGATCAGGACCACTCCCTACCATCCCCAGACAGATGGACTTGTTGAGAGGTACAATCAGACACTGAAAGGTATGCTGAGGAAATTTGTGTCTGCCAACGGCAGAGATTGGGACCGCTGGCTGCCGTACCTGATGTTTGCCTACCGTGAGGTACCTCAAGCATCCACGGGGTTCTCGCCGTTCGAACTCCTGTACGGCAGACATGTGCGCGGACCCCTTGACCTGCTGAAGGATGCCTGGGAGTCGCCCAAGGCCACCACCTCCAACGTGATCTCCTACGTCATTGCCATGAGGGACAGGATGGAGGAGATGGCCAGCCTCGTTCGAGACAACCTCCAGAGTGCCCAGGTGACCCAGACCACCTGGTACGACCGGAGTGCACGACAGAGAACCTTCCAGCCTGGCCAGAAAGTCCTCCTTCTCCTGCCCACTGAAGAGAATAAGTTGCTGGCGAGGTGGCAGGGTCCTTACAGCATCAGCAGACAGTTGGGGCCTACCACCTATGAGCTGGAGATGCCAGAGAGGAGGAAGAAGCGGCAAGCGTTCCACGTCAACCTCCTGAAAGAGTGGAATGAAAGGGAGGCACCACCTAGTCCACAGCTGTTGGTGCAGGCCGTGAAGGAAGAGGAGGACACCCCTGAGCAATTCTTCCCGACCGAACAGCCAGCTGGGACATTGGACTTGTCCCATCTAACCCGTCAGCAGCAGCAAGAGATACAGGCCATTGTTCCTGAAGGCCTGCTCAGTGACCAGCCGGGGTACACACCGGTGGCAGAGCACCCCATCCGTCTGAAAGACTCTACACCCGCCAGACAACGGATGTACAGAGTTCCAGAGCGCCTGTTACCTGCTCTCCGGGAGGAGCTTCAGGTCATGCAGAGACTGGGGCTGATTGAGCGTTCGGAGAGTGCCTGGAGCAGCCCAGTGGTCCTTGTGCCGAAGAAGGACGGCACAATGCGCTTCTGCATTGACTTCCGCCAGGTGAACGCTCAGTCACACTTCGACGCCTACCCCATGCCCCGACTTGAAGACCTCATCGAGCGTCTGGGAGGCGCCCAGTACATTACCACGCTGGACCTTAGCAAGGGGTACTGGCAGGTGCCCCTGGCAAAAGAAGCAAGACCCTACACCGCCTTCAGGACACCCCAGGGCCTCTTTCAATTCACGGTGATGCCCTTCGGCCTGCAGGGGGCGCCTGCAACATTCCAGCGCCTGATGGACCGGGTGCTGGACGGCACCGGCGCCTTCGCGGGTGCTTATCTTGATGACATCATCATCTACAGCAGCAGTTGGGCGGAGCATGTGCAGCACCTGGCCGAGGTGTTGCACCGCATTCACCAAGCGGGGTTGACCATCCAGCCCAACAAGTGTGCCTTTGTTCAGCAAGAGGTGCGCTACCTGGGGCACATTGTTGGACGCGGAGTCATCAAGCCTCAACAAGACAAGCTCCAGGCAATCCGGGACTGCCCGCGGCCAGAGACCAAGAAGGGGGTCCGCTCTTTCTTGGGGCTCGCAGGGTGGTACCGGAGGTTCGTCCCCAACTTTGCCACCAGAGCAGCCCCTCTCACCAATCTCACCAGGAAGTCTGGCTCAGTCCGAGTCAGGTGGGAGGACCAGCATGAAACGGCCTTCAACGACCTGAAGGAGGCCCTCTGCAGCGGGCCAGTACTGCAGAGTCCAGACTTCAAGCAGCCGATGACCGTCCAGACTGACGCCTCCGGTGTTGGTCTGGGGGCCGTGCTCCTTCAAGGTGAAGGAGATCAGCAGCGACCTGTGGCTTACATAAGCCGCAAACTTTTTCCAAGAGAGACAAGGTACTCTGCTGTTGAATTGGAGTGCCTTGCTGTGAAATGGGCCCTGGACTCCTTTCGTTACTATCTCTTGGGTCGACAGTTTGTTTTAGAGACTGACCACCGGGCCTTGAAGTGGCTCGGGCAGATGAAAGACACAAATACCCGCATCACCCGTTGGTTTTTGGCCTTGCAGCCATACAGTTTCCAGGTCCGCTATCGGGCGGGCACGCAGAATGCAGTGGCGGATTATCTGTCTCGCCACCCAAGTGGCGAGCCTCCAGAGGAAGGGGGAAATGTGAAAAGGCAGCCCTCCCTTTTCACAAATGCCACAGAACAGCACGCTACAATGTAGCTGGCTAACGTCACACACACCTGCACACACCTCCATACACAAGCGCGCACACACGAATCTGAGACTTTCACTCGCGGAGCCGGCAACCGCATATGAGAGCTCTTTGTCACGCCAACACTCCAAAAACTTTCAGTACTTACCTGAGTGACCAGCCATCGCAGCGTTCGGTGAGGTACCCGCCGATATCGCTCCATAATCCCATACCGCTCCAGTTTCCACACATTGCACACACAAACACAAACGCGCGCACACACACTTCCTGGTCCGACAACTTCTCCTCCCCTGGGAAACACGAACTGTGGGTAGGGGAATAATTTATGTCTCATTCAGCCAATCAGAGGCTTTGATTACCTGACGGGGTGAAACTGAGTGTTTGATGCATTTAAAATGCTATTTTTAGGTGTAATGTTGATGTAATGAGAAATGTGTTTTATTGAATGTATGCATACAGTAATGTGGTTAATGTAGATTGCTTAGGCATGTAATTTAACAGTGAAAATGAAGTAGTGCATTGTTTCAGCTGTACCTTTTTTTTTCTTGCATAGTGGTCTCATCCAATCAGTCAGTGATTTAGTCCAGTAGGCATGCAATTTGCCAATTATGTCTGTTTGTATAAAAACCCTACTTTTTCCTCAGTTTGTGGGTTGGATGCTAGGAGAAAGGTTGGTGCCTGAGACTGTCGTGTTCAAAAGAGGTATTGCTCTCTGTGCTTAGATTTATTATTAGTTATTATTTTGAACAACCATCGTGTTGATTTTGTTTATGTTTTGGAAAGTCGTTTTGTTACTGCACTTTTTGGTTAGAGCACTGTAAATAAATATACACCACGTCATTTGCACTGGACCTCCTTGTTGAGTGCTTTCATTCCATTTGGGTGGCCATCCTGCAGTGAAACCTGAGCCAGAGGGCTCACCAGTTTCACACTGACAAACAAGGTTTTTCATCCTAAATGCAAATTTTATATAGTTTTAGCCTCATTACTGCTCTTCCCCTCCCAGGGGGAGGGGGCTATTTCTGTGAATCCCATGTTATTGGTTATTTAGTTACTAAATGAATAAACAATGTTAATCAGGGTTTATACAGGAAGGAGGAACTCTAATTTAATGCTTTTTGATGCTCTTTTAATGCTCTTAGAAATAATTTAAATGCCATCAATAAGGACCCATTACTCTCATATATATGTATATATATATATATCCTTCATTCTCTATCTTTTTCTGTGCCTCGAGCTTCTGTTCCGAACATATAGCTTTAGGATCAACCAGGAGCAGTTCCACGCAAACACGTGGAACCAGTTGAATCTGATATATTTGACAAATTTTTTACATATATATATATATATATATATATATATATATATATATATAAAGCATTTTATATAAAATTTTACACCAACTTGGATATACGCACCAACAGGAACAATAATGCCGTCAGTCAAAGGTTAGTGCTGGATATAAAGGAAATAACAGGAAATAACAGATCAAATAAATACCAAGCTTCTCTCTATAGGTGTATATATATATATATATATATATATTTTTTTTTTTTTTAAGCTTTATTTATAGGCCGTGTCAACCTGTTGATTAGCTTCATTTATTAACTGCTAAATATCGCTTTTTTGGTTAGTAAGCTTTATTGCAAGGATAAGCACAGTTGACTGCCAACAAAAATAACTCAGACGTTTAGGCCACAAAAAAATAATGTTCCTCTTGATTTCTTTGACATTTGTAATATATTGTCATACAGAATTGAGAACATGTATCAGATAAAAGCAGAGGAAAAGGAAATATCCATCTACCTTTGAATTAGCCCATAAACAAAAGAGCAGAGAGAGAAAACAGCTATCATTGCAGATGGAAAGGTTATAGTTTTACCATAATAGGTCAGATACTCTGCAACATGAAGAAATGTCAAAGACACCAGGACATTGAAGATCCAGTTAACACCAGCGGAGCAGGCGTTTCCAGTGCTGCGTGCCCACAGGGGGTAGATCTCCGAGTTCACAGTCCAGGGCATTGTGCCCATACCTAGAATATTGGTGACATATATAATCAAATATTGATCCATTTGTTTCCCTTAGATATCTAACTGCGGATAAGAATGTAATTTGGACTGATTTCCAACTCAGTTAATGTTCTAATAGTCTATTCTAGCTTCAACTCAAATTTTTATGAACAATTTCCACTTATGATGTAGAGATGAGGTTTGTTTTTTTTCTCCATGCATGGGAGGCTGATGAAAAGACTGATCTCTTAATAATAAGCTGGTTGTTTAGAGAGTGAAATGAAGTGATTTTGACCTGGAGCGAACGATGCGAGGTAGAGGATGAGGCCCAAAAGGACAATCCAGGAGTACGGTGTAGGACAGTAATTATAAGCCCAGAATAGTCCGCCGGATTCTTCCGTCTTGTTAAAACATCTGGGTGAAAAACATATGGAACAAAGATTATCAGTTTGAGACTGTAACAAACTGATCTGCCTTATATCTAACAAAAGACAATGGTCTGACCTTCCCCACGCCGCATTGTCAGTAGATGCTGGATTAACAGGGACGCAGGAAGAGTTGAACGCTCCATTGCCGTTGTCAAGGTAACAAAATCCACAGCCTGGATCCAGCATGCAAGGGTCACAGGACCTGTAGAAAGATGCAGCGTGTAAAAGACTCACCAAAGGCTCAGTTTTCTTAGCTGGAGAAGGTCTTCAATTATAAGGCCAAAATGGATCAAAACTTCTAAACTTCGATGGAAAAATAATGTTTTTTTGTATTGTTTTTTTCACTGAAGACGATCAAATAAAATTAAGTCTGGTCGGGTTAAAGATGGGAACCATCGACTCATGCTTGAGAAAATGGCGACTTTTGGTTTTGTTAGAGCCTGAAGTCAGGTTGGCAGTGGAACGGCACAGATTTATCTTGCTCTGCTGCAGGATGGAAGGAATTTTGGTCCATCAATGTTGCAAAGACCACGTTTTGAACAAAAGAAATTTTAAATCAGAACTAAAACTATGAAAAAAATTTTGCTCTTAAACGGGCTTTAAGAGTAACTTTGCTGTTTTCTATTTTGTTTTTTTATATTTTATTTTTTCAGATTTTTTTCAGATTCACAGATAGTTGATAGGCGCCAGAACCTCAGGGTCAAATCAAAGATAAAACAAACTATACTTTCCTACAGCCTTTCCCAACAAATTGACGCATATATTTAAACATCTGTGCTTTCTAGATAGAAGGTGTAGTGGATAACCTTTTTCAGTTTTGGGTTCTTCAATCTTTTCCATACTTACCTACCTGTATCGATAATCATTTTTCCATAAATTTACAATTTACATAATTTACATGTACTAATATCTACATAAATTGATTCTTTAATACGTTTTGATAAAAATACTTATTCAGCTATGACTCAACTGAAGACTCCTAGATGACTTGCACAGATGCATTATTTTCTCTTTACCCAATAAAACACTAAATCTAGTTCTGAAAAGAGCATTAATTGTGTACTTATAATTTTTAATGTTAGTGTATTGATATGTATAATTAACCACAGTATTTTTGTTGTCAAGCAATGCAGTTCATAAAACTGAATATAAAGAAGCAAAATTAAAAAGAAAAGATTGAAAAAAAATTATGTTTGAAAAAGATACTGAAAGATAACATCTGTGAAAAAGATATTGTTTCAAAATATATACATATAAACTAAAATATGATAAGTATTAGAATTAAAAAAAAAAACTACAAGCTAAGGGAACAGCTAAGGTACTTTCCAAAAAAAAATTCCAGTTTCATGTCTTCTTTCTTTTTTGAAACTCCCATTTACATGTCCATTTCTTGCATCTGTATTGGAACAAATTCCACTCCATATTGCAACGGCTAGTTTGTGTTTATGTCCTGAGACCAGCTAAATCAAACGCGTATTTTTGAGATTGTAACTTCATTTCTAAGAGAGCAAACTTGGAAAATGATCAGGGGAATCAAACATTTGCATATCCTCTCACCGGTTCTATCATCTGTAGCAACTACCTGTTACAAGTAGTTTCACAACCTGCTAATAATGCAGAACTATCATTTTTATTTAATCACACAGCCATAGTTTTATAATTCTGCATGTATCATAAATTTTGAATCTGTACTTTTATGATACATACTGTGTGAGTTTTTTTTATCAGATTGTGAGTCTCTGGTGTTTGTAACTTAATTTCAATTTAATTTCAATATAAACAAGATTTTTAATCACAAAGGGGAAATTAAATACTAGTGTGTCGATGTGTAAGTTTGAGCATTGCTCTTGAGATGAAATGTGCTGCATACATACATATACTATCTGCTTTATTTGCCTTTTTAAAGTGAGGATGCCATTGAATATATATAAGGAACATGATGTTCCATAGAAGCAGATAGGAGGGATTATAATCTCCACTTTGGAATCCTTCCCCAGAAGCACAGCTTGGGTTTGCTTTTCCTCCCAATAAATAAGAAATTTTAAATAACAGATGATAAGGATTTCTGGGTAGAGAAGCATTAGAAATAAAGAAAAGTAAAGATTGTGTGAAGAAGAGCACAAGAATGAGGGAGACTCTGCTTCTGAGCAGCTGGTTTCTGTCTGAAATTAAAATGAAGTCATACTTCCTGATTTTTTTTTTTTTTTTTTTTTTTTTTTTTTACCCATAAAGCCTGCAGGTTGAATTTCCAGAGTCGACAGGATGGAGGGTAACAGGAGGAGAGTTTTGGGCTGAAAGCAGGAATCCGACTGCCAGCACCGTCAGACTCAGTCCGGTACCTGCAATGGAGCGAACAGACAGATAAATAATGACGCCACAGGTTTAATTGCCTTTCCGTTAAAGTTAGATCATCAGAGCATGAAAGTTTCAGGAATTCCAGACCTAGAAGACTGCCCAGGGTCAGTTTCCGGCGGCCGACTCTCTCCACCAGCCATACCCCCACTAATGTGAAAGCAAAGTTGGTTGCTGAAGTTGCTGCAGCCAGCCAGATCGCCTGTTTGTCTTCCCGTACTCCTGCCATCTGCAGAATGGTGGCGCTGTAGTACCTTAACACCAAAGCAAACAGAACAATGAGGTCAAACAAACTGCACGCTCTGACAAAAGCCCCTGCAGATAAATAAGAGGCAGTTAGGCCTACATCATTGTGTTAATCCCAGATATCTGCTGAAACATCTGCAGACCACAACCGACGATGAGCGCCCTGCGAGTTGGGCCGTAGCTGAGGATGCGTAAAATGACCACGCCTCCTGCAAATGGACGATAGGCTGAATTTCAAACTTTGCCTTTTAATAAAGTTCTGCAGAATGAGACTGGTTCCCCAAAAGGCTCTCAGACCTGATCCCGATTCCTTCTCCTCTTCCTCGATGCCGTCCCTGATGGCGTTGTACTCCTCCTCGATATTCTGCTCCCCCCGGATCCGGCCCAGGACTTGACGAGCCTCCTGATGCCGGCCTTTTTGCAGGAGCCAGCGGGGGCTCTCTGGGAGGAAGATGAAGCCGAAGAACTGCAGCACGGCAGGAAGGACAGACAGGCCCAGCATGTACCTGGGGGAGGAGGAAGGCCATTTAAGTCTCCCTTTGAATCAGGAGCTAAATACGTTCAATTGATTTTCGTGAACCGAAATTAAAAAAAGAAATCCAGAGATGATACAGTGGAATATATTTTAATTAAAATAAATGAAAAGAAATAAAAAAATTATTTTGATAGTTATTTTGCTGTTGTTTTTTTTTGTTTTTTATCCAAATATCTGATACAGCTTATATATTTTACTTTATTTAGTTTCCAGATCTCATTCTCTTCATGGGGGCGGGCTTTCCTCTTGACTGAGGAGTGAAGATGCATTTCTATTGGTCTGCTGGACGTTAGCAACATTATTTTTTTTTTGGTCAATGTGCATCAAGAGCTGCGTTTTTGGATTTTTTTTAAGTGAAGTGATCTTTGAAATCTTTAAAAAAGCAATATGAAAATAAAATTCATCAATCCTAAAAACAGTTTAGAAGAAAAAATTGAAAACAAAAAAATCTCTAAAAATGTTTATGAAAAATAAAGATTGTAAATTTCAAACTTGAAAAATGAAATATGAAGAAAAAAATTAAAAATGAAAAAATAAATGTAATTTTTTTAAATAATGAAATATAATTAAAACCAGAGAAAACAGCAAAGTTCATATCAAAACCTTTTTTGGGTTTCATTTTTGGATTGCATGTTTTTTTCTTTCAAATTTTCATTTACAAAATGTCTTATTTTGCTCGAAAAATTATTTAAACAACATTTACACCATATGCGCTTTAAATTTTCAACATGTGTGACATGAAGATGATTATCTACATAGCAGCTTGCTTATGTGACATAGTCTGAGTGAAACTCAGTGATAAAAATAAAGATGTTACAAAAAAATGGTCTAAAGCACCATTCATAACACTTTAATGGGACATATCTGACCAAATTGCTCTAGAAAAGGAGAAAACTCCTTCTTTAGATTTTTATAATAAGAACAATAAAAAAGTTGGAGTCAATGGACAAAAACTCTCCTAAAAAAAGAAATCAGAGTCTAATCAGTGACCAAAATCAGAATATTTGCTTTTTGGAAGGTCCTTTGACAACAACTTTTCAAAACCTCTCCATTTACTTTTAATGTTTTGCTCTTTTTTATTTATTTCAATACTTTTAAGGACTTGGAGGATCTAAGGAAAACCCTGTCTGAAGAGAAGGGGCAATAATCTGGGTCTAATCTGTACCTCCATCCATCGTGACTCAGGTAGCTGAAAGCTCCATCCACCACGCTGGCGATGAACTGGCCTCCGGTAATGAAAAGGGAGTTCATGGTGACCAGCTGGCCTCTCAGCTGTGGAGGGGAAACTTCTGCGATGTACACAGGAACGGTCATAGAAGCAATGCCTGACAAATGACAAAAAAAACAAATAATCTATTTACACACTTTATTTCTCCCTGCCAACAGTTTTTTACGCATCAACCACAAACTTCAGCAGATCGTTTTAGAGATTTCATGCCACAGACCAACAGAAAAGACTTTAAACATCAGCAAGAAGAGAGAAAATAATGACATCATGAAAAACAAAGGAGTGCATTTGCTTTTAGTCTTTAGGAGCCAAATATCCTTTGGTGTTTGTCGCCACCAGGGGGCGTATTTAATTTTGAGTTCTTGTTTTGTGCTGAAAATAAATGACTTTGTTTTATGTCAAACGGAAGAGCGGCATTCTAAATCTTAATTGAGCGCACGTTAAACCTATGCCTTCCAACAACAACCACCAGTAGCCTAAAATATAGGATTTTAGCCGCTACATAGTCCCATTTTCTCTGATGCACCTAAGAAAACATGGCCAACAACCGCCAGTAATCAGCTTTAATTGTGGAGATCTTAGAGGTTTGCTGGAGCATATGGAGTGATTTTGTTCCATTATTGTTGCAGGCAAAGAGCAAAATTCCTGAATGGAAATTTGGGAAAATGAAATCTAATCCAGAGACGAAACTTTGAAAAACATTTTAAGAAAAAAAGGGCAACTTTGATGTTCTCTCATGAATTTTTTTTTTTACTTTAAAATTTCCTGTCTAGCGTGTTCCAGTACTTTTTATTTCCTTTTTATTAGATCACATTCTCTTTACTTCAAACCCAGTTTAAACAGTCACTTGACGCCACATTGACCAATAAAATGTTGCTAATGTCTATAACGACTAATAAAATGCGGCTTCGCTCCTCGCTCTGGAGGAAAGCTCTTCCTAGAACTAATGAGTTTGTGATCTGTAAAATGCAATTAGAAAAAAAATGCCATTAATAAAACTTCATTAAAAAAAAGAAATTTGAAGAAAAAAAAAGAATTTTGAAAATTTGAAATCTTTTAAAAAAATGGATCAAATGAAATGTCCATTTACAAAAAAAAATGTCTTTGCTTGCCAAGATAATGGAACTAAATTCACTCCATAGAACACAGCTCACAGATAATATATTGAGCAGCTTTTTAAAGCAGACCTGGATTTAAAACAGTATTCCACCATCAAAAAATTTAGAGAAACTTTAGAATTCCTCATCTGGAAAGAAACAGGAGTACGTCGCAGCTCCGAGACCTGGGGGCCGACTAAATCAAGAAGCGCATTAGTCTCTGAAGCAGACGAAGGGCCCGTGGGAACTCTAGAGGAGCTGCGGAGATTAGGGAGCTCTGTGTTTTTGAGAGAGCGACAAGATGTAAACTATTCTGCTTTGCCACAATAAATGTCAGGGACGAAGGCCCTTGTTAAAGTTGACCTACAGTACAGGGGCCATAAGAGGGACACCGAACCAGTGTGAACAGAGCGGCACCATCATGGTATGGGGATGTCTTTTAGCAGGAACAGAAAAGCTGATGAGGTTTGGAGAGAAGATACGTGGAGCTCTTGGAAACAAAGTCCAGCGGATTGTTTTTTCACTTTTTTGGAATAACTATGACCTGGATAACTGAGAATCTTCAACAGCATACATGGACCTAAAAATATACTTTAATCATAGATGAGATATGTTAGAGATCGATGTGGAGGTTCTTTTGCAAGATACACGGGGTTAAATGAGTTGAACCCTGAAAAAAAAAAATCACAAGACCTTTAATGCAATGTTTTAGAATAAAAATTTGCATGTTTTAGAAGTCAAAGTTTGAGGCTACATTTATTGAGAAGATAGAGAAAAACTTGAAAATGGCGACCCTCAGCATTCAGTGTGACTGAGGTTAAGCTACTTTGTAAGGAAAAAACTGACATAAATATAAGTGTGCAAACCTGGTAGGGAGCAACTTCCAACTGTAACTGCAGCAGAGAGTGAACCCACAAAGTATCGATAGTGGGTTGAATACATATGCATCCCATATGATTCAGATTCAAACAGCTTAAAACATTAATTTTTTTTTCTTTCTCCCACTTCATAATTATGCACCAGTTGGTTTAAAACACATGAGGAATAACTCCCAGTTAATCATCAAGGTCAGGCACCCCTGACACCGTCGAGGGCCGCTGTCCTGCAGGTTTTATAGGTTTCACTGCTTCAGCACAGCTGATTTACATTAATAGTTGATTAACAGGCTTTTGCTGAACTGCAATCATCAGAATCAGCTTTGCTAAAGCAAAGAAACCTCTAAAACCTGCAGGACAGCGACCCACAAGGACCGTATTTGGGATGCCTAATCAAGGTGATTTTGTCAAAGCGCATCACTGGGCTCAAGATGAGCAACTTACCAATGCCTAAGCCCACTGTGATCCTGCCAACAAGGAGGACCTCTTTGTTCTGGGCCACGCTCAGAATAATTCCGCCGCCGCTGAAGATGAAGCTGGCGATGAGGATGCAAATCCTGCGTCCCAGCCACCCGTTCAGGAAGCCCCCGCTGAGGGCAGAGAGCGCCGCGGCCCCCACCGTGCTGGACACCAGCAGCTCCTGCCATAGGGCGCTCAGGTGCATCTCCTTCTTGAGGAGCAGCATCGCTCCAGAGACCACGCCCGTGTCATACCCGAAGAGGAATCCTCCCAGGGCGGAGAAAAACGCCAACAAATAGACGAAGTACGGAGTAGAGGCGTCTCGGCCCTGGAAGTTCTCCCCGGAGGGAGGTCCAATGAGACTCCGCTCTCCATCCTCCGCAGCTTTCTGCCTCCTGCTGCCTGTGCGGTTACTCATCTGCTTCAGGGTGGAGTCATTGAGGTCGCTGGACATGGGAGAAAGCCAGTGTTACAAATACATTTGTGACCCTTCTTATATGGTGTAGTCTCCTCACCTTTCTGTTATCTACAAAATGCTCAGGAGTCACACGCGATCCTAATATCTCAACCATTCCCACAACTAACATCTAACCTAATGAAGTCTGTGGTGAAACACATGTACTTCGCCTTAGGTCACCATATATGATAGGTCACAGATTTTAACAATATTTAAAGTGGCCAGGTGACATATAAGGAAGTGGAAATAACAGACAATGGAGTAAATCATTAGTTAAAGACAGCATTGCTTTGACGTACACTGTTTAAGCGAATAAAGATAACAATGCAACAGTTGCTATAATCCATTTTTTTATGTTTATAGTCAGGATGAGAAAGCTGCTACCTGGTTAACAGACTTATAGTCTGTGGTCCCGCGATTTAACCTGATTGCTGTTTTAGCTCAATATTCTGTCACCGCAGGGGCCACCAGTCACCTCTATAGAAAAAAACAAAGAGGAATTCAGCAATAAAACTATCGGAACACATTGGTTTGTTTACCCCCTGATGTGTCCATGGGAGCCGCCATGTTTACGTGACGTAAGCAGCCTGACTCCGCTGGAAATAATTACCGAAATTATCATAAAAGCATACGCTGACGAAGGTTCTCAGTCATCCAGGTCAAAGTCATTCCGTAAAAATTCAAAAAATATCCACTGGACTTGGTTTTCAAGATTTGAAGACGTTTCGCCACCTCTCCAGGAAGCTTTCTCAATTGAGACGTTTCGCCACCTCTCCAGGAAGCTTTCTCAATTGAGAAAGCTTCCTGGAGAGGTGGCGAAACGTCTTCAAATCTTGAAAACCAAGTCCAGTGGATATTTTTTGAATTTTTACGGAATGACATAAAAGCATACCCAAACTTACACTATTTCTAAAACAGCGGTCTACATTTCAATTTCTATGGGTTAAGAAATTCTTAACTGTAATGAAATACGTTTCATATTATATATTTAAAAAATAATAATAAAAAGGCTAATTTTTTTAGGGCCGTTTAATATCAGAATATAAACTAGTACTTGTTCAGATGCAGAGCGACAGGCACTTCAAATTAAGGCGTGAAGGGAAAATATTTAGGAGTAAAAATGTTAGTAAAAAAAAAAAGAAAAGTCGATTTGATGGGAAGAATTTATAATTCAAAATCTGAAATCGTCTTATCCGTTTATAAGTCAAAGCTAAATAGCTTGATTATATCTATCAATATAATTGTTATTAAAATCCTTGCAAATAAACCACTATAAATTTAAACGCTGTGTGTGTGTATGCCACTCACAATATGGCGTCTATATTGACGTAGGGTCCCGGACTCTCGTTCCTCGTCCTTTTTTTTTTAACCACCCTGCCTGACTTCAAACACAAATCAAAGCGAAGTGGAGGGAGCCGCGGTTCTGCTACAGTCGCTTCCTGACTCAACACAAAAACCACGTTTAACTTAAAAAACTTCTTATTTAGACTAAAAAACACCATATTGTGAAACTATGTCAACATCCGCAAACGTAGGCTACAGTCGGCCAGGTTACCCCCCGCGGTTATTTTCCAAAAAGTGTATGAAATGCAAAAAATACCCTAGAATGATTTAAATTATTATGATCACAATTCTGTGATTCTATTCTTCTGTTTTAAGGTTATAATTCTAATACATCAGTAGTTAAATTTAACAGATCCTGATTCGCTGCACAAACAAGTCCTCATCCTACCTCCAATCAGTTTCTCTCTTGATTTTCTTTTTGCTTCAGATCTTCTTTTGCTGCCTAGAATTCATGTTCTAATTAAATGTTGCAATTTAAATCCATTACTTCCTTAAAACCGTCTTAAAATGTTCTTCTACACACCATTACCTCCACTGTGAGCATGTAGCCTGTGTGGGATCATATGACATTAAAGGAAAAGGAGGAACAAATCCGTCCGGGTTCTGCCTCCCCAACCTGTTTGTCTGGAGTTTCACAAAGCAATCAACTATTTTACAATTAAAAGTTTCACAGACAGACCGACTGACATGTTACGACCCGTAACTGGGTTGTCTTTGCGTTCATTCTTTCTTTAAATCTATATATTTTGGGGGGGGGAATGTTTTTTGTGTGGTTTTATCGGAACAAATCTCGAAGTACTAGGAATATCTTTACTTTTAAATTTGATTCATTTATAAAAGCTTGTTACTTATTTCCTTCTCAATAAATCTGTGGTAATTTCATTGCCTAAATTTGTTTTTTTTTATTTTGAAATGGTCAAAACATCTGCAAAGTATGGAAGACAAACTTAACATATAATTAGTGTATACATGTACCAGGAATTCAGCAAATACATAAACATTAACTGCAATTAAATTGTACTATGATACATAAAAGTTTATAACTACCCCATTTTCATTACAATATTTTTTTTATAAATATTTTTGCATGCTTTAATATTTTGACTCTTATGTATAGGTATTGATTTTTTTTTAAACTATTATTATTTTTCAACTCATTTGATTTTAACCCATGGGTGGTTCTAGATAGGGGCCAACAGGTGCCCGTAACCCCTATAGAACTGGTTCAGAGGTGTAGAGTTGTAGCCAGAAAATCCTAGTAGGGGTGGCCAGTCAATAACCAATGTACATTGAGGGGTGGTTGAAAGGCAGAACCTCAGGTTCAATCTACACTGTTCCAACAGGAACAAGTACAACATCCGTATTTTCTAAATAAAGACTATGTTTTCCTGCAGCCTTTGCTAACAAATAGGTGGATATATTTAAACATCTATGCTGTGTAAATAAAAGGTATAGTGGACAAAATTATATTAGGTTTGAGTTCTGGGGCAAACATATTTCATTACCTACTTTTATCAATAATCATTCTGCAAAAAAATGATATGTAAATCTACTAATATCCACATTTAATGAATGTTTAAGTTATTATTAAAGTAGTTATTCATCTCTGATTTCCCTGAAGACTCCTAGATGACTTGCAGAAGCACATAATTCTATCTTTACCCCAAATAATCCAAAAATTAGTTTTGAAAAGAGCAGAAATTCTGGATCTATCATCTTTAATGTTTGGATATTGATGTGCATAATTAACCACACTGTATCTATTGTCGTGCTTTTGTTAATATATGAAAAATTTTAATGTTTAATAAGTTTAAACATTCACCTTCTGGCTTCTCTAAAGTCTCCTTAGGTGTGAGTGTGTGTGTGAATGGTTGTTTGTCCTGTGTGTCTCTGTGTTGCCCTGCGATGGACTGGCGACCTGCCCAGGGTGTATCCCTCCTCTCGCCTGTAGACAGCTGGAGACACCAGCACCCCTCGTGACCCCACTTGGGATAAGCGTCTAAGAAAATGAATGGATGGATTCTCCTTCTACTGCTGCCACCGTCTGTATTAGAGAGAAAAATGGTAGGGGTGGCCACAGGGGTGGCCAGTGATTGGCTAAGGGTGGCCATGGCCACCCCCATCTAGCTCCGCCCCTGCTGAGGTGGGTTATAAGTTACAGCATTTCGAGTCAGCTGCAGCATGTTAATGAGAATGTTGTCTGGATGGAGGCAACAGGTAGTGCTTTTATTTTGATAAGTATTTTCAGATACCCAACACTTAAAATAGAAAATGTATTTTTTTTCCTGAAATCCCCTAAACTTAACTTACTCCCATGTTCAGTAGGCACTGACATCGCCATGATCTTTATTATGATACCACTACAAACTGATGAAACGAAAAAGGTCAATTTAACTCCCTATATATCTCAATTTCACTATGACAGAATTAAAGTTTATACGTATGCACAAGACTAAACAAAATAAAAAGTAGCAGTATTTTAAAACTTAGCAAAGCAGAAACGAAATATACTAAGATATAGTAAGTATAGTTATAAATAAAATACTGTGGTTAGAAATAAAAGAAGGGATATTTATGTCAAAAGTGAGAATTATTTTAATGAAGAAGAAGAACTAAAAAAAAGCAATCAGTTAGTAGAAATAAAAAAATGGCAGATAAAGATAAAGGCAATGGTGTACAAAACACACTGGATGAAAAGAAAATAAGAAACAGTTTTTTGATCAGATTAATAACCTGCGCAGCTAATTGCATGGCTGTACAAACTGATTTGGTCAGTTGAGATCAGGGAAAATGATCCAACAGTAGCTGGGAGGAAGGATCTGTGGAAAGGCTTCTTTGTGTATTTAAGGGGCAACAGTTTTGCTGTTGACATGACTACCTAAAGCCATGGTGTCAAATTTGTTTGTTTTGTCTTATCCAGCTAAACATTTTGTACATCTTCATCTTATGGTGTTGGAGATGAGAAAATAAGTTTATGTGAAATAAATGTAAAAAAAAAAAAAAAAAAAAAGGCTTTTTTACCACAAACATTTTGAGTCTGATGTTAAGCTGAAGGTTAAATAGCATTTTTCACCCTCCTCTTCCTCCTCACAGATCCTGTTGTCTCAATATAACTGAGCTCCCAGCCTGGAGCACCTCATTATGCCCTGATCCACTGGTTGGACAACCCTGGGCCTTGAACAGCCAGTGACCTTCAATCATCTGTTAGATACAGATAGGTGACTGCATGTGCTTGATCATCCTGTACGTTTAAAAGGGTTTCCAGAGGTCCTTAAAATTCTTAAAGGCTTTTAAATTTTGAAAAAAAAAAAAAAAAAAAAAAAAAAAAAAAAAAAAACAATTGAAGGCCTTGAAAAAATTTTAAATAGTCATAAAAATAATTTGTTTTCTATTTTTGAGAGTTGAAATTTCACACATTTGTACTGTCAATGTGTCATTTTCTGAGTGATAAAAGGGTCATAGAATGATTCTATAGGGTATTTGATGCTGCTCCTTAAGGTCTCTGAATAGGGTGTGTAACATTGGTTGGGCTGAAAATGGAATAGTTGCTGTTCTATAAGCCCTAATGCAATCCTAGAATGAAACGACGGGGTTTCTTCCTTTTATGGTATGCTCATGAATATTTAGATGAGCTGTGCGCTAATTGGTTGGTTTACGGGCGAAAGTGCTGAGGAAAGACGCATCATAGCAACAAGTACTCACTCAGTGAAACATCAAATTGTTGATATGGTAGGGTGACCAGACGTCCTCTTTTTCCCGGACATGTCCTCCTTTTCATACCTAAAAAAATGTCGGGGGGGAATTTAAAAATCATACGAGATTTTGGTCGACTACAGTGCAGCAGAACCGAGCCATCAGTTCCAGGGCTGGTCAGGGAACCCCGGCGGATGGGGGCAGGGTTGTCAGCAGGGACGGAGTGACCGAACCCGACCCAGTGATGGTAGCCTGGACACCGGCCGCCCCATGCTTCCCCCCTCCTGCCTTACCGGTCCCCAGCCCCCCTCCTCCAGCTGAGGACCGATGGCTCATGGCTCTATGCTGAGGTCCGGTCCAGTCAGCGGCCCAGCAGTAGACACTTCATACCCATCCCCCCGGGGCGTGACAAAAGTACAGGCCAGAACCAAATGAAGCAACATCTCCGAGTTGATGTCAACTCGGGGCTTCATTTGGATTCGCCTGTTTTGTGGTGGAAGTTTAGAATTGTGAGATTTGCAGAGAAAGGAGGTGTTGATGGGGTTTGAACTTCTCTGTACTTCCATTTCACACACTGAACTACAGTAAATTGTAAACTCGATTTTGCATTTTATGACCCCTTTAAACTCTGGATTCTAGTGTTTCCTGTATGTCGCTAAGGTGAGCGTAAAATAATGTGCATCGGTGCCTCCATCCTCTTGCAGGTGAACTGGTGAATTGCAAAATATGTTGAATTAGACATCAAGTTGGCAAATTATACCATGCCTGGAAAATATTTATTTCACAATGTGGCTGTCAAAGGATTATATAAAAAAAGAAAAAAACACAGATGGTGAAACTTGTCATTGTAGGTATAAATGTCGACCATTAGTATTATCTAATAATAATAATACATTTTATTTGAAAGCGCCTTATCAAAACACCCAAGGACACTGTACAGGCAGATAAAACATTAAAAGCAGGAAGCTAAAAAGTACAAGCATAAAGGTGCCACAGAAAACAAAACAGCAGGAAGTAAAATAAGGCCAAAGGAAGAAAAGGAAGAAAACAACATTGGAGTGATGCATATGAACTAGATGGGATAAGACTGTCTGAACAGGAAAGTTTTGAGTCTGGATTTGAAAAGAGGGAAGGAGTCCAGAGTACGGAGATCCGGAGGGAGGGAGTTCCAGAGGTGGGGAGCAGAGCGACTAAATGCCCGGTTCCCCATTGTGACAAGACGGGCCGAGGTAACGGAGAGCTGGAAGGTGTGGGAGGATTGCAGGGAGTGGGTGGGGGTTTTAAAGTGAAGGAGATCTGAGATGTAAGATGGAGCAAAGCTGTGGAGGGCCTTGAATGTAGTTAGGAGGAGTTTGAAGATGATTCTCTGTTTGATGGGGAGCCAGTGGAGTTGTTGCAGGATGGGAGTGATATGATGAGAAATGGGGGTCCGAGTGATCAGGCGTGCTGCAGTTTTGGAGGAGCTGTAGTTTCTGGAGGGACTTGTTTGGAAGGCCAAAAAGAAGTGAATTACAGTAATCGATGCGTGAAGTGATGAGACTGTGAACAAGAATGGCAGTAGTTTGGGGAGTGAGGGAGGGACGGAGACGAGAAATGTTACGCAGATGGAAGTAGGCAGACCGGGTGATGTTGTCAATGTGGGACTGGAAGGAGAGGGTGCTGTCGAGGACGACACCCAGACTCTTAACCTGAGGGGAGGGGAGGAAAGTTGAATCATTGATGGTAATCGAGAAGTTATTAGCTTTGGAGATAGTGTGAGGTGTGCCTACTAGGAGGACTTCGGTTTTAGAGCTGTTCAGTTTGAGGAAGTTGGATGAGAACCAAGAATGAATTTCTTGGAGACAGAGGGTGAGGGAGATTGGTGGGAGTGAGGCAGATGGTTGAGTAGAAAGGTAGAGCTGGGTGTCGTCCGCGTAGCAGTGGAATTTGATATGATGTTTACGGAGGCTGTAGCCAAGAGGGAGGATGTAGATAATAAACAGGAGGGGCCCCAGGACAGAACCTTGGGGCACATCAGCAGAAACGGGGAAGTAGATGGATTTATGAGATTTGAGTTGTATGAACTGTGTCCTATCTGAGAGGTATGAAGTGAACCAGGTTAGAGGGGTGCGGCTGATACCGATGGATAATAGTCGACTGAGGAGAGTGGCATGGGAGATGGTGTTGAAGGCTGCTGTAAGGTCCAGGAGAATGAGGATGGAAAGTAGTCCAGAGTCAGAAACCATAAGGAGGTCGTCAGAGATCTTGATGAGTGCGGTTTCAATACTGTGCAGAGGACGGAAGCCAGATTGAAACTGTTCATAAATATTGTTGGACATCAGGTGGTTGTGGAGTTGGGAGGCAACAGATTTTTCCAGAATTTTGGATATGAAGGGTAGATTGGATATGGGACGTAAGTTATTGAAGTCGGTGGGGTCCAGGCCAGGTTTTTTCAGAATCGGGGTGATCGTAGCGGTTTTGAGTGTAGAGGGGACTGAACCAGAGCTTAAGGAAGAGTGGATGATTTTGGTGATGAGAGGAGCAAGTGAAGAACAGCATGATTTAACCAGAGTGGACGGGAGAGGATCGGGCTGACATGTGGAAGGTTTGGATTTATGAATCTATAATAATTTTGGCTAGACATTCTTGTTTGTTTATTTATTGATTCTGATCCAACTTCTTTTCCATTAATTTTTCTTTTATTAAGTTTGCATCACACTAACATGGTTCATTGGCTATGCTATGGAGTGAATGTAGTTCTATTATTGTTGGAAGCAAAGAACAGTTTTGTAAATGAAACTTTGAAAAACTTTCAAATCAGCAGTTTTTTGAGTAACTTAATTTTTTCCCAAATGTTTTCCAATTTTTTTTCATATATGATATTCTTAAACATTTTTCCATATTTAATTGTTTCAGCTTTCTCTTTTTTAGATTTCAGTTAAGATTTATGAATCACATTCTTTTAAAATTGTGTTTTACAGATTACATTACTGACATCCACACAGTCCACACCAATATTCCAGAGGATAGTCTGCCTCCAAAACTGACCCGCAGAGATGCAGACAACCTGTTCCAGATGCAGCAAAGCAGCCCCAGAACATGACAGGTCCTCCACCATGTTTCACAGTAGGGATGGTGGGAAACAGATTATTATAAAATTAGATTAGATTAGATTCAACTTTATTGTCATTACACAGGTACAGGTACAAGGCAACGAAATGCAGTTTAGGTCTAACCAGAAGTGCAATAGCAGCAAGTGCAGGATAAATAATGGTTCCATAAATACAGGACATGGGTTTCTACTGAATAAATCTAGAGATTAATACCAATATAAATATAATTTTACTAATAGATTTGTCATATGAATATAATATATAGATAACTAGTGTTATGAACTAAATTTAAAGCTGGATATGTACCGAATATAATGTACAGGTGGATATTACTATAAAAAAGGGTTTTTACAGTTATGAGTTATGTACAATAGCATAATATACAGATGGCTTTAACTATAAAATTAATAAATAAATTTTTGGACAGAAGCTATCTAAATTAAAGTGCAGTGGAAGGTAATTGCATATTACAGTTAAAGTACGGTATTGCAGAAATATATGTAAACAAAATCAATCCAGTTTGATGATTTAATTTACTTTTGTTGCCAGTCAGGATTCTGAGATGACTGTTAGAACTTAGAGTGTATTTTTCTTAGCCCTTTATAGTGCAAGTTACAACTTTTAATCACTATACATATATCTGACATATACCCCTTACAAATGGAGTCCAACCGTCCCTCAGCAAGGTCTAGAAGCACAAGATCTATATCCAGCCATTCAGCAAAGGTACTGCTACATGGCTGCACATCTTACTTTGGTATTTGACCAGTTAGATGACCCCTTGAATGATATATTACCTACTTTATATAAAGTTAAAAAAAAGGTAACAAGTCAAGAAAAAAGGGTTAAAAAAGCTAATAGAACAGTTAAAAAGTAAAGTTAAAATGGAAAAACAATCTAGAAATAAGTAAAAATGTCTTAAATTAAGTGTATTTTACCCTTAATTTGAGTAGGTAAATGAGATGGTTTGCAAACGGAATTATTATTTTTACTCTTAAAAAAGATAATTAGATAATATGCACTTGAAATAAGAAAATGCAAATATGTTTTCTTATTTTAAATCGAAATTGTCTTGTTCCATTGGCAAAATGTCTCTTTTATCTTCTCAATTAAAGAACAGATGCACTTATTTTAAGAAAAAATGACTTGTCTAGAGTGTAAAAAGTTAATAAGCCTAGTTAACAATTATATTTAGGTTTATAAACAAAAAAGGTAAGTGCCAGTATCAGCATTAATACTTCTAAGGAAAGGTCGGACCAAAAAAAGGGCCTTCCTTTCAGGGTTTTTAATGTTTTCTCTTTAAAGCCGGATTTTTAATAATTGGAAAGGGTGGTTTCTTGACAATTTTTTCCATAAAATTCCCATTTTTTGGGGGGAATTTTAAAAAAGGTTTTTAAGGCTTTTCGTTGTTTTGGAAAAACCCCATTTATTGGGTTTGAAATTTTGTTTTTTAAAAGGGTTTCACCTTTGGTCAATTCCCCAAATAAAGGGGTTAAATGAAAACCTTCAAATTAAAATTATTGATCAATTTTTTTTTGGGGAAAAACAGGGAAGTTTGGGTTTCCCTATGGTCCCGGCGAACTCCCAACACCAACCCTCCCCCAAAAAACCTTTTTGCTCCAAATTTTTGGGGGCCTTTGGGTTTGACATTTGGGCCCCTCGCCGTTTCCCCTTCCTTTCCCGGGCCTCCTTTTTGGGTCCCTAAAAGGGGAAAGGGGCCTTTTTTTTGCCCGGGTTTTTCCTTTATGATGTGGGGAAAAAAGGAAAAAACCGCGGTCTTTCCCACGGGACACGACGAACGTGCCCCGCCCGGACAAAATGGGGAAGCCGTTCTCCAGAGAAGGAAAGTTATGGGAGTGAAACTCCTCGTCAGTGACAGCTTCTCCTTTTGCTTAAAAAGAAAAACTAACTGTTGTAACGTTTCGCAACGAAGATGACCTATGATGATATGTTGTTATGATTCAGTGATTTGCTGTTTTCAATCAGCGCGGCGCGTGCAGCTGTTCTATGGGCCTCACGGAAACACGTTCTCGGTTCTCATCGCGCACGCGCACAGATTGACCTAAATGCACGCGGAGCCTTCAGCAGGGAAACAGCTCTTCAAAGACCATGGTTGACAAAGAAGAACTAGAGGGGAGGCTGAGGAAGCTGCTGGTGAGGCTGAGGAGCCCACGGGAGGACAGGCAGCTGTCCACGCTCATCCAAATCCTCCACGATCTGCTTTTCCTCGCGCGCGCGGACCATGGTAGGAAACACTGTGCATCACACTGCTCTAATAACATTAGGTAAACAGGCATTAGAACAATGTGCTTCATTTGCAATAATCTCCACTCCATTTCAAATATTCTGTCTTTATTATAATTTCCGTATAATTAGTTATTTATTTTTAATTAATCTTGGTTGATATTATTTAATCTGAAGGCAGAATGCTAACCTGAGGACTTCTTCACTTAATATTATTATTATTATTATTATTTTTATAAATAAAAAGCCTACAAAGAAAAAGTATATATAAGTAAATATTTCCACTTCAAAAACGTATCTGTGTTGATCTGCTCTTAATTCAAGCAGGTAAATAAAATAATCTGTCAGATGAATTGGGATTAGATATAATAAATTGAGTTTTTTTTTTTTTTTAAGTCAGAATCATCTTATTCCATTGACAAACTGTTTCATCTTCCAGCTCAAATCAAGGGAAATAATTTAATTCAAGAAAATATGCTGTATAGAGGTGCTGAACAGATCAATATAATCCTAATCTAATAGTTAAATTATACTTTTGTTATTTAGATTTTCAGCATTAAAGCTACAGTGTGTAATAATTACAGGCATATAAAGTCAGAAATTTAATATATTATACATAACTATGTTATTTATCATCACCTATGAGCTCAGCCTTTTAACCATAATATTTGCGTTGCCTTAGAATTCGTTATTTATAATTACATAGGAGCGGGTCTCGCAGCCATGGAGGCTGACATCTTTGCGCTACGGCAAGCGCAGAGGCAACAAACTAGCGATTGCGAGATCTCCCATGACGCTCGAAAATAACTACGGCAAGTTGAGAGAGATGAACTGAGACGGTACTGAACAGTAGATGGCAGTATTATGCCTGAGAAGCATTTAGTCTGCCTGAAACCAAAGAAGAAGAAGAAGCAGGTATACTGCGCCTCAGTAACAAGAAAGGTGAACAAGGCGGCAGGCGTGAGTGACTTTGCAAACTGTTTGGCACTGTGCGGCCAAACATCAGACGAATGGAGGATCATGCCTACTCTGTATCACAACGAAAAGCGGCGGACACCGAACCCCCGTCATCTAAGAAGCGGAAACACGACGAGAATAAACGCAAGCGTGACAAGAAACGACAAAAAACACGGATCAACATTGGCACGGCATTTACACGATGGAAGTCACTGTTGGAGGAAAAAGGTTTTCAAAGTGACGCTCAAGTTGCCAGTTTTCTCTTGGACAGGTAATTAATCCTACACACACAATTGTCTAATATCACTGCAGTTTTTGGAGCACAGGATGCTCAGACCTGTCTAAAACAATAACATGCTGCGTGATGATGCTGTTACTCTCCAGTATACTTATTCAGCAACGTCCCTGACGTTTCATAGGTAATGATTCAGTAATTTTCTGTAAAATAATTTTCTGGATATATACCTCGGTTACTTCTCTCCGGCTCCTTTGGAGATCTTCAAGCCTTTCCTCCTCTGCTCTCACCCCGCTGGCACCCCTCCCTCGCCTGGCCCTAGCTGCACGGCCTCCCTGCCTTCGCCCTCGTCCTCTCCCTCGCGTTGTAACCCCCGTGCCACCAAAATGACTTGGACTCTGTAAACGGGGAATATATATTCTTCCAGCGAACACAATCTCGCTGTTAAACTAATGACTACAATTACTTCGTCTGTTTATATCACCATGCAAAGCAGCTCACCAAAACGTCACAACGATGTAGAAAAAATAACGGGTATATTTATTATCTTAAGTCTACATGAAATCTATACCCTACACAGACTAATGAAATACTATCTGTAAAATTATCTATGTAAACAAACCTCATCACTTGAGAAGGTAGGTGATGTGGACGTCGTGGAAGACATTTTGTCCCGTAACGCTCGCCGTACTGTTGGGGGGGAGAAGCGGTGGGGGGGAGATGTTCATGTTGCTGCGGTCTGCAGTCTGACCGCTAGATGTCGCTGAAAATTACACACTGTAGCTTTAAGCATCTCTAATAAATACATTTAAAACTAAGTAAATATTTAATGATTCAGAAGAAAAAATGCACAGACAAGTTTTATCTTCAGAATATTTTTCATAGTTCCAGCATGTGTCATTGCAGCTTTGAAATATTTAAGGAAGCATTTATTAACTCTCTGTAGTTCATGGAAAACCTTTTAATTTAATTGGCATTATGGCAATAAAACTTAACAGGGATTGGAATATGTTTTTTAGCTACAACCAGGCTTATGCAACACATAAAGACCTCTGTTGAAATAAAGATATGGGAAATATCATCACTTAACTCTTGATTAAAAAAAAACAGGATTTGAATGATCGATGTGAAAACCAGTAAATATGGGCGCCTTTAGGAAACCATCCATTTTCTCCTGCTTAGTCCTTGTGAGGGATGCGGTGGGGCTGGTGCCTATCTCTGCCGGGGTACTGGACAGTCTGTCGCAGGTTAACACAAAGACACACAACCATACACACACACTCACACCTAAGGAGAATTTAGAGAGGCCAATTAGACTAACAGTCATGTTTTTGGAATGTGGGAGGAAGCAAGAGTACCTGGAGAGAACCCACGCATGCACAGGGAGAACATGCAAACTTCATGTAGAAAGACCCCGGACCGGGAATCAATGCTGGAACCTTCTAGCTGCAATAGTGATACACACTGCCCCCCATTCAGAAAGCCAGTTTTCTGATTTGAATAAACAGCCGTGAATGCAAACACCAACCTTTGTGGAGCAAATGGTGCAGCGTCCTGGGCTATGCAGTGAATTTTGTGCTGTTATTATTCCGAGCAAAGAACATGTTTTGTAAATGGACATTTGAAAGAAATGCAAACCAGAAATTAAACTTTCAAAAACATTATTCAACGTTTTCTCAAAATTTTGTCAAATTTGTTTGTCATATTTCTTTTTTTTTTTTTCTACACTTTTTATATTATAATTTTTCTGCCAAAATGTCTCCGTTGATTAACTTTTATGAATTTTTTCTTTTTTAAACTGCGTTTTACAGATCAGACACATTTCTTTTTAGCTTCATGGGTGTTCGCAGCAACATCTAGGTTACCCAAAATTGAGCGTTTGGATTGGGCTTGAAGTGAAGAGAATGTCAGAAATGAAAGAAGTTCATAAAACTCAATCTGAAATGAAGACATTTAAAAACATTTAAAATACAATTGAAAAAAAAGGAAAAAAATTCAAAAATAAATAATAAAAAAAATATATTAGAAGCAAAAAAGTTAGAGAATAAAATATAGAAATAAGAAGTTATAACAAAAATCTCAGAAAAAAGCTATACAACTTCTAAAACCCTTTTTTTTTTCATTTTTGATTAAGAAATTTTTTCATCTCTAGATTTAAATTTCTGTTCACTAAACCTGTTCGCTTGCAATAAAATAAAACAGAATTCACTCCATAGTTTGTTAAATGTTAGAAGCTCAAATTTTCCCCATAGCTGCAGAAAAGGGCTTAGGTTGTTGCAATGGTCTAGTCAAAGGCCGGTGTTCTGTCAGCTTGCATACCCTTGGTAATACACATTCGCAAGACATCAGATTTGCATATGCATTTGCATACACGTATGCTGAACTGACACTTATAGTGTCAGTTTAGCATACCCCGTCAGGCCCGCATACCCATAGTAACACACATTACATAGTGTCCTCTGTCTCTGCTCGCCTTACAGCCAATCAGACAGTTCTATTTCCTGATTTTGTCAGGTTTTTGTTGTATTTTTGTGCATAAAACAACATAAAAGTCCTTCACTAGGTCCACTACACATATTAGCTTTTTTAAAAGCCCATTGCAGGTCTGTTTGACAAAGATCTTATTAAGAAAGGATTGGCATTTTAACAAGAATGTCTCAAGGATTTTATTCAAATTAACTTCTTATTTTTCTTTCATTTTTCTATTTAACGCATTTGCAGTTGCTGGAGAATTACATGATATGAGAAAATAGAATATGTGGCAAATTATAAAGCAATTTGATCATGGATCAACTACTCTTTTAATCCCAATATTGAACAAGATTATTATTACTTTTTTATGGAGATATGTAACCGCTACGCCATTATTCTGACGGGGTCTTGGCTGCGTCCAGCAGTGCTGGACGGCGCTGTTGGCCTGGGGGGGCTGATGCTGTACCACACCGATAGAAACAAAGAGCTCTGCGTGAATGGAGGCTGCTCTGAGACTGTTGCCAGGCAATCTTCAGCATCTAGAAGGGAAGCACTGCCCTTTGCAGGTGAAAACGAGAAGAGCACTCTAGATTCTTCCCTGCCAAATACTGAAACATCCCCAGCTGGCGAATCCCACCCCCCCCTCCAGCTTCCACACCTTCTCCAGCATCGTCTGTCGCTGCTAAACCTGCTGATGGCACCACTGCTGCCTCAACCACGTCAGCCTCTTGAACCCAGGGGGCTACCACCCTCACATCATTGTCCTCTTCCTGCCCTGAGCCAGGAGAAGCGAGTGCTTCAGGAGCTGGAGGCAGTAGTAGCAGCTCAACAACAACTGCTGCTTACCTTATCAAGGCTGCACTTTAAAAAATGAAATATTCTAGAGAGCTGTTCTAAACGACATTTCTTTTTGTTGACACTTGTGTATACAAAATAGGTCTAAGTCTCATGGGCAAACTACAACCTTGCTAGTAGTCGGCATCTTGCTCACATTTGATTCATTAGGCCCGAGCAGCATAGCGCTGCGAAGGCCTATTGTATTTCGAAAGTTTCTTATTATTATTAGGCCCGAGCAGCAAAGCGCTGCGAAGGCCTATTGTATTTCGAAAGTTTCTTATTATTATTATTATTACGATTCTTGTAGCACTTTGAACGCATTTTACGGGGACTTCGCATTTTCAAAAACTCAGGAAAACATGGCAGTAAATTGTCCCCCCGCGTGAAATAGCCGGTCTGTAATGGAATCCAAAATGGCCGCCCCCAAATTACTCCACAGCGCCCCCCTAACGTGAGTTGGGGGGAAACTGTAAGTCCCAGAGATTTGAAAGTTGGCACACAGGTAGATCGTAAAATCATGAAAAAAAGTCTCTTGGAGGTAGCCCTAAAAACCACAGAAGTCGGGGCCATTTTTTGGCTCAAAGTGCGATTTTTTGGCCATTTTTTCATTTTCGCTCAGTCGAACTTTAACGAAACTCCTCAGGGATTAGAGCTATCGGCTTCAAACTCGGGGCATTATGCAGTTAAGGCAAATTGGAGATTAAAAGTTATCAAAGGTTTTCGTTTTTGAGGGATGTTTAAGGGGTCCCCAGGGCCCCGAAGTTAGGGTACTTTTGAAGAATTTCAAAGTGGAATAACTTTTACAAAAAAGGGTTCAAATCAAACCAGTTTGGCAGTAAGGGCCCTTAGGGTTTTTC